>NC_088712.1:65382485-65982485 GCF_963576615.1 Watersipora subatra | reverse complement strand
TAGAACAATCAAATTGGGCGTAACAATCATCGCTCCTAGAATTCCGAACCAGTCCCTCTGACGTGTAGATTAGTTTTAGCATAAAATAATTACACGCATCTATTATTTCGCAACATTTCGCTATCTTGCTAGTTCAGCTCAGTTTTGTTGTTCTCCTACTTAGCTTCCATATTCAGACTCATCTTTAGCGTTGTTCAGATTTTTTAACTATAGCTATAGCTAATAAATAGAATCAATCATCAATCTCGGTTATCATTTGGAATTTCCTACAAATTATATTAGTTACATCATTTATTCTATACACAGTTATATTATTATTTTGTATAATATGCATTATGAATATTATATAAATCATAAAAAATAATCATAGATAAGATAATAGATCAATAGAAAAATCAAAGCAAAAGTTATCGTTTTCTTTTCTTATAGCAAAAGCAGCACGGTCAAGTTAGTCTTTTTAAGATTATGGCTGTAGTGAACTTCCAGTCTGTTAATAGTGACGATAATCATGAAAATCAACTGAATGCTGCAGTAGATACACGGTAGAAAAATGATGAAGGAACAAAAAGTCCCATTCCTATTTCTTATTCTAAACAAACTGCAATCGCGGATATCGCATATAGACTATACACGCGCCGTTCGTTGAACAGATGATCTTCCGAGCATATCCGTGGAGATCGAGTTAAAATTTGAAGCACAATAGTCAAAATCTGCTCTTCTGCTTTAAAAAATCATGGCGAGGGGTTGTGGGCAAATGCCTTTACCACACAATGTTTGGATGATTTTCCTGAGAAACCAGAGCTAGTATGTAAATTATTTACTATCGCGAGAAGCGTTTCACATCTCGTAGCCAAAACAATCATTATAAGTAACGGCGGTAAGGGTGCGCAACTCCGGCACATGACCATTAAGTCGATTTTATACGTCACAGTTTTCGGGATTTTCGAAGGGTTTTCCTCTGATTCTTTATTAGGTAGACCTGTGTTTGGCTGTCTATATCTCAGCTTCTAGGGGGTCAATCTCCTTGATTCTTTTTTTAGAACATCAGTCAACACCTCAAGATAACTAATAAAGCATAATAATATTATGCTTTCTCTATTCTTTAACGTTCGTAATGTTCAGACAGTGGAATGGGTGGGTTGTCATGTGATGGCACTAATCCCAAAGATGAGATTTGCGGATGTCGTAACTCTGGGAGTTTGTTATGTAAGTCGTATGGTGGTGTAACTTGTTATGTTCTTTCCGTCTATCTGTACATGGCTGATATCAGATATAACCCTGTTGTTTTGACCATATACTGGTTTGGCAGTTTTTTCACTAAACTTTAGATCTTTTAGCTGTTCGGTTTCAAAGGTGAAATTTAAATCTAATCACCAATCATGCGCAAACATTGCAGGAATATTCCATATCTGTTATGCGGCTTTATGCCTACCACTTGTGTGAACCTTTTGCAAGACTAACATTTATTTTAAGTTCCAATCATGGTTTTACTGCATTCAATGTCTTTACAAGTTGAGTAGCCTTCATCAATTGAATAAGCATGAGCATTTCCGACCATTGTCGACAAGTAGAGATTCGCAAGATTGATGCTTACTTTTTTGACGGTATAACTTCACATTTACTCTAGGCTCGCCAAAGTAGTGATTATGAGTATTACTTATCTCATTTTAGCTAGATGCATCAAAACGATGAGTCGATATACCAGAGTTTTCTTGCTACATTTTTAACTGCGAAGACTAAATTCTATAAAAAAGAATTTGACAAATGTAAAAATAATCAAAACGAAAAGTGGAAATTCATAAACAGATTGTTAAATAGAGACTCTAAAAATTCAGATAGCCCAACGAGCATAAACAAAGATGGAAAACTCCTAACAGACTCGCAAGATATAGCTGAGACCTTAAATGATCATTTCGTAAATGTTGGTAATAAACTGGCCAATGAGTTGCCACTTTCCGATATTCACTTTTCTAAATTTATGGACAACTGTGTAAATGATATTGATTTTAGCTTCCAGATAATTGACCCCTACCAAACACTGCAAATAATTGATTCTTTCAGTCTTCCTAAAGCAACCGGCTATGATAGGATTTCTCTCCGTGCAATAAAAGAAAATAAACTAGTCCTAATTCCAGTTTTAACACATCTTATAAATCTTGTTATACAACAATCTAATTTCCCAAATTGTTTAAAAATAGCTCGCGTGACTCCATTATTCAAAAAAGGAAATAGATCAGATCCATCTAATTACCGGCCCATTTCCATTCTTCCTGCTTTATCAAAAATTTTAGAGAAATGTTTGTCTTTGCAAATACGGGATTTTTTAGAAACCAATAACATCTTGTCGCCTAAACAATTTGGTTTTAGAAAAGGTAAAAGCACCACTACAGCAATAAACAGTCTAATGGAATTTTTATATACTAATTTAGATCAAAGTAATATAACTCAGGGCGTATTTTTGGATTTTTCAAAGGCATTCGATACGATTAATCACAAAATTTTAATTGACAAACTTTTTTACTACAATTTTAGTGTAAAGTCTTCCACTCTTATTCAAAGTTATCTCCAAAATAGATTTCAATTTACCAAAACAGATACTGATTGTTCGCAAATGAGGGCAATTACGATTGGTGTCCCACAAGGATCAATTTTAGGACCCCTCTTATTTTTAATTTTTATAAATGACTTAGTAAATGCTGCACCTGCTTTGGATTGTATTTTATTCGCAGATGACACCAATATATTTTCAACAGATAATTCTAAACTCCAAGAGGAATTAAATATTATTAATGAATGGTGCCTATCAAACAGACTCATTTTAAACAACAGTAAAACATTTCAAGTAGTTTTCAAAAATCCGTCTAAAAACACTCAAAATTATAATCTAAGCCTTTCTTTAAACAATTCTCAACTACAAATCAAAGATTCGACTCAATTTTTAGGTATCACGTTAGACAACAACTTGACTTTTAAAAAACACATCCAAAGTCTCATCAAAAAACTTAATTACATATTACTAATATTTCGTTTCATTCGCCCCTACCTAGACAAATCAACCATGATCAATTTGTACTACAGTTTTTTCTATTCTCTTTTAATTTATGGAATCGAGTTTTGGGGCCACGGCAACAAAACTGATTTAAACAAACTTTTAATCATGCAAAAAAAGGCAATCAGAATAATACTCAATTTTAAACCAAATCAAACAGTTTCCAAAAATTTTAAAATTTTAAAAATAATGCCAATTGAAATTTTATTCCAGTATCGCCTGCTAATGTTTTTAACAAATTCTTTCCCCATGGAAGAGTTGCAAGATTTTATGATAGATCATTGTCAAGATACCCGTTTAAAAAGTAAAAATCAATTAAAGTTGAAAAAGTGTTTGTCTTCTAAGGGACAGAGATCGATATTTTTTAGTGCAATGAAATTATATAATAAATTTTTGAGTGATTGTGCGGGCTCTGCTCCGGGTCAGCTGAAGGCGAAGTTGGTAGAGCGCCTGTGGGCGTCCTGGGACTGTCCTTCCTGACTCTGGTGCTCCGGAGTGTGCGCTTATCGCTGATTCTGTTTCTTTTCCTACTGCTTGCTGGGGCTGCCTTGACTCTAGCCTCTGGCTATCTGGCATGTCCTATTGCTACTCTGTGTATTTTTTTTACTCATATTGTCATGTTATTATTACGCAATAAAAATCAAATCAAATCAAACTGTCTACCAAGTCATTCTTGCATCAGATGAAAAACTTAACCCTTTGGCGGCGGCGCGCTTACGGCTGGGAAAGTACCAGTGTATGGGGGCAATTACTAGGGCGATTTGACCCTTCGACATGACTGCATAAAAAGTGCAGTAACTTGCATCAAAATTGTGGTAGTTGCATAAATTAACATGCATAAGAAAGCTGAGAAATTCTTTTACAAGCTGATATTTTTTGTATGTAATTAACTTGCAAATGCTTTCCAGCAAAAGTGTCAATTTGTTGAAGCAATAATTTTTTTATTTTCATGCGCCATTTTCCATTGCATTTTTCTAATTGATAAGGGTAATTGACGATGTTGCATAAATACTACTTGCAAGGATTCATAGGTTCACAACAGTTAGAAAAAAAATTGGTCGTCTAAGAGCATTGAAAGTAAAGTTATGAGCTCCGATGCATTACGGGAGCGCCAGTCGAAATTCTCAGAGCATGACCCATAAGACCAGCGAAAAATGGAGGCCTGACATGGTCGCCTAAACTTCGCTATAACTTACATGCGAATTGGCATGGAGCTATAAATAAATATGCATTGGAAAGCTTAGAAATTTCCCAACAGGCAGCCATTGATTTCCTGCAAATAGTCTGTGAATATTTTAGTCAAATTTCTGATTTGTCAAAGTTTTAACTTTTCTACCATAAAATATTGGTAACAAATACATTTTTAGAAGCAATAACTCTGTGAAAATGGTTTATAATAAGCATGTGCACGGTGTCATATGTTTGCAAGAGTTAGCAAAAAAATTGGTTGTCTAAGTGCATCAAAAGAAGAGTTAGGAGCTTCGGTGCATTGCGGGTGTAGACCTTCGAAATGCTCATGGCGCCATGTCGATAGGCAGTGCAACAGTCACCCGACAAGGCTGCTCAAACTCCGCTATAACTCTTGTTCAATTTGACATAAAGCTGCAAATGAATATGCATCTGAAAGCTGAGATATTTTTCTACATACTGAGATTTTTTCCTACAGACAGCTTGTGAAGACTGCAACTTGAGATCTATATATTTGCAGTAATGATTTTTTGCTGTCGAGTTATTATGTATTTCTTGAAACTACAGATTTATGTATCAATTTTGCATATCAACTCATTGCACAGACTCATATGTGCTGCAGCAAAGATTATCTGTTTGTGTGCAAGAAGAATTGAGTGGTGAGCCTGTATTCACACATTTGGTGAAGCAGCAAAAGACAGGAAGCAACATTTATTATGAGCAGAAACAGCAAATCATGGAGAAATCAATCTGCTAGATTGCAGAATATGTGAACTGAACTCTTTGATTAGTTGTTTGCCCTGAAAAGGGCAGTGGGCAACAAATACAACATATCAATGCAGAACAAATACAATAGACTAGATGAAATTTCAGCAAATGTATGTACAAAAGCTAAAAATACAAAGCAATGAAGCATTTGCAGAAACTAAATAAAATACAATTTGTAAATAAATTTACTTGGCATGGTAAGGAAAAAAACTTGACTAGCACAAAGATACTACACATGCTGGGCATTTAAATTTAGTGGTAAACTATATTGTGGGTGACTCCTCTGCTGGTCCCTTCAGCTTGCTCTCGCTCATCACCGATGTACACAGACAACTTGTGCACATACCCAGAGGCAGCATCGGAGAGAGCAAATAACTTTATTCCAAATCTAGATCTTTTTCATGGAATATACTACCTGAAGCTAAGCCGTCCTTTCCAAGCTAGCAAGCTTTCATCTATAGATATAAATTTACTAAGCAGTAAAACAGAAGATAACTGCTCACATATCATGGGTAAAACATTGCCTAGCTTAAACAATTTATTGCCAGCAGGATTTCAGAATTGTCAGTGAAATGTAAACTGTTCAAAATTGTTAAAAACCTGTCTCTTGAAATCATTTTCCTAAACATTGGTGTAGATAACAGGGGATTGGTAGATCAGTAAGATTTTAGAGTAGACTTTGACAATACCCATAAGCAAAACTAAACCAAAAATTCGCCAAATATCTTTGTCATCGACAGGCTCCCAGGCATCGCAATGTTTTTGAAGGCCATATCTATTTGTTTCGTTAAATATTAAATTAATGATGGCCGATGTGTTAAAAAGTTTTACATAATCAAAAGTACTTATTTGTCCAGGAATTCGACTTTTTACACCTGCCAAGCTCTCATCCAAATGCAATTCTTTGGGTTTTAAGTCGGCTCCTATTTGAAATCCGTAAATACCCCCTCTTTCATCACCGCCTGTTTTATTCTCACTTTCGCGATCAGATTCACTCTGTTGATTTTCTATTTCACTTCCATCGTCTTGCCCACATTTTCATGACCTGATGTCCTCTTCTTCACCTTCAAACCAGTCGATGTCTTCATCTAAACGTACTTTTTTGGTTGAGCTTGAGCAATCACGTCCGTTCATGATGACTAGCTTTCCAAAAAGGAAGAGCAGTTATTTGCAACGTGTTCTCCTTGCACATGCGTATTAGGGATTATTTATAGCCTCAAAACATTACAAAACCTACCAAAATTGATGAAATAACTAATTTTAATTTTTTACGTTTTCTTAATAAATAAAATATTTTAAAAAAGGTCTATCGAAAGTGAATTATTTCGGGATTTTCCGGATCCGTATGCTGAGACATTGCTCGTTTCACGGGCTTTGGGTCGAAAGAGTTAATGGTTCAATTAAACAAATACACTCCGGCAGTGTTATTGGCTAACTTTAATTGTGACTATATGTCATCCAAATGGCAGATTTTTCCCAACGCCAAAGTAATCCTATACAACATTGATTCCTGCCACATAGTTAAAAAGCCTTTAAGATACCTCATGGAATGTTATTGAACAGTGAATCGACTGACTTTATAAAATAAGTAATAGCTCAGCGTGTCAGCTTTTGCACTCCAATAATCTCTGTTGAAACAGCATTAATGAGCAAATTGCTTTGTATTTCATTCTAGAAAGTTCAGAAGATACTTGGGTCTGCCTGAAAACAATTGCTGATCACTCCTGATCTACATCCTGGGTGTAAACTGTCCTATTAAGGCCTTTTTTAAAATTCAAACCCTCGGTGAGGACTTTGTAAGGTTGTTTTATCCGCTACTTGTATCTAACCTTTTTTGTGAAACAAATAAAATATATAGTAATAATTAATAACAACATGCAAATATTGCATAAATCTACGGTATTATTTGTTCTAGTTTTGCCCCATTCTGTGGTAATACTGGCCACAGCTTGTATTGCGAGCCAGACAGTTAATCCATTCCTCCTAATACTGCTACTGATGCCATAGATTTGGTCGCCTAGCAAGCGCTAGGAGTGTTAGTTAGGTCTCATTTTGTCTGATTTTGTTAAGACGGATAGATCACTGCAGATTAAAACTACATATAATTATCTCACAGTATTAACTACTGTCACTCTACTCTGTTCGACCGCGCATCGTTTTGTATACCGTAAGTTGCTATTTTAGATGTACATGTGAACCGTGTGCTGCCCATCACGACACCTCTTACCTATCAGCTCACGTCATATCCATCCGCTGGCCTCATCTCAACTTTTGAATGAGTTGTTAATCAAGCGCCTGTGGATATTCGGTAGAATTCATTGAATTGGTAAGTCGATTGGTCGGAACTGAAGTTTAAAAAAATCTCAGAGAGACTTCAAATTATAACTTGTAAATGTAAGAGAAGTCTAGTCTCGGTCTATGCTAGAACAAGGAACCATTGTTAAAAGAAATCCGCGCAACTGCACAGATTATTATGATTAATTACGTGATCCTCAAATGCTTCCAAAATGTGGTCCGATCAATCTGGAATAGTTATTTTGGAGCATGCATCTGTGTAGTGATAGTAAATTCCTGGGCCCGTCGTATGTATGTTCTCCATCTTATGACGCTAACATAAAGCTTTTTGGTAAATCTTATACTATGACTTCAATGAACTATGACCTCACATGATGTCAATGACTGTGCTTACATGTTCCGACTGTTCAGCTCGCATTCTTACTGTTTCAGCTCTCCTCACCAACTTTTAACTTAATGGTAAAGCCTCTTTTTACATTTGAGGTGGAAATTTTATCTTATAAGTTTAACAGTAAAACTGATTGTCACTTTTTAATTTCAGCATTGCATTTGGAATTGTTTTTCAATTGAATTTCGCATGTAAATGCTTTGTATACATGTATTGATGTCTGTGACACAAACATAGCTGGCCATGAGGTTCCTTAGAATAATTTTAAGTTTTGATGTAACAAACTGACTTCTTACTCGGTGCAACTGTACATTGAACAGCAGGAATTCTAGCATAATCTACTTCCATTCATTAGGGGAGTCATCACCACCGTTCCATTCTAGTGAGGTTCATTTAAGGGAGTCATCACCACTCTTTTAAACTCAGTCAGCCGCAATTGGGGAGATCATCACTCTTCTATTCCTATCTTTGTTAGCGCTTAACCACATACAAGACAGCTGTCTTTCTCACTTTCTCTTTGCTCACACATGTGCAGGTTGTTAAACATGCCAACTGATTGACTTGCCAGCAAGTAGGTGGGCAAATTTCGAGACATGCCATCTCATAGACTATTTATTTATAGACATGTAACCCTACCCATAGACATGTAACCCACAGTTATAAGAGACATAAAAGGCAATATCATCAACACGCAAGCATTAAACCACCACTTTTGGTTTAGGAACTACTGAGGACTCGATGCCTGGCTGTTGTGGAGATATGAAATTCCGGCAGCGGATGGCTTATATTGGAGTTGTACTTTACATTGCAGCCTCCACCTTGGCATTCTACTATGTCTTTGAAATTAGCAATGCCTTCAATGTCTATGCCCTTGATCACCTCCACACATATCACACTCAGGTAGGCATTTAGTCTGTGATCATCACATGCATGTCACACTCAGGTAGATATGTAGCCTGTAATCATCACATACATGTCACACTCAGGTAGATATGTAATCTGTGATCATCACATACATGTCACACTCAGGTAGATTTGTAGCCTGTAATCATCACATACATGTCACACTCAGGTAGATATGTAATCTTTGATCATCACATACATATCACACTCATGTAGACATTTAGCCTGTGATCATATATGTAAGTCAGAGAACTATAGGAACTTACTGAATAATCCAAAAGGTGCTTGTGTAAAATTTCTTTTTGACTGTCATATGGTGGCATTCTTTGCCCATTCTTCTATATTAGACACAAACATTCTACACAACTGGCAAGTACATAGAAATACTTGTCAAATGTCAGATGGCTTCTTGTTATCATCCTTACGTTGAATTTTTTGTGCTCATTGAATTCATCAGCTTGACTTTTCTACTTCTACAGGATGCTCATCAGGGGGAGAAAACCAATGCTATCATACGTACTGTAAGTCACATAGTGGACATTCCTAAGCCAGTCCTGGTTGCTTTGGTATCTCTCATATACCTCCAGATATTTTTTATGCTCATCGCTTGCACAAAGCAGGAGCCGCGATTTAGTTTTGCTTACGCCTGGCCCTGGTATCTCTACAACAAGCTTTGCTGCAGGAATCCCAATTTTGGCTCGGT
This sequence comes from Watersipora subatra, assembly GCF_963576615.1. Taxonomy (NCBI): domain Eukaryota; kingdom Metazoa; phylum Bryozoa; class Gymnolaemata; order Cheilostomatida; family Watersiporidae; genus Watersipora; species Watersipora subatra. The sequence goes on along the minus strand of NC_088712.1, from coordinate 65,973,191 downwards.
TGAAATCAAAGCTAGCACTATGGAAAAGGTAGTAACATTGGCTGCATGATCACCTAATGTCAGATGAACAATCATTTCTAAACATGATCTTAACGAATTTCCATATTATTTATTCTGTTTTCTATTGGTTAGTTACATTCATATATGGAAGGGCTCTTCTTTTTGCACATTCCTTGCATAACTATGAATTTCTTTTCTGACTGTATATTTTAAACGTTTCTCGTTGAAATAAAGTGGAGTTAAAACTATCTATGTTGATGATGTACTGTATATATGTATGTATATAAATGTATATAAATACACCTCTTGGTCTCATAATTCTACCAATCTGGATAATGCAGACTCCAACCATTTGCTGTATCAGTCAATAGCGGACATCTCCCGCTTACCATAGCAGATCTTTGTATGGCCCAACTTCAACTGTTATTTCCGTGTGCCCTGGCCTCTGGTCTGTAGCTGACAACTGCTCATTGTAACTACTCGGGGCATCTGTTTAGGTCAGGCTGGCAGCAATGCCTAGATTTTATATACATGTAGAACTACATATATGTAGATATGATGAGGCATAGGCTGGTCATCTGCTCCAATATAATGAGTGCTTTGACATACTAATCCACCATTTTTTTTCTGCACACCTTGCAGTAACCTCTTGTTGGCTGACAATCTTTAGGGTACATTAAAAAACTGGCACTCTGGACAGTACATGATCAAAAAAATAACTATCACCAGATGCTGCACACAATATGAGCACAATGCCAGTATGGAGGCGTAATAATGATTCAGGTATGCTCAGGTATTTGTCTGTCAGCACAGAAACACTTTCGTGCTCCAGTCGATATGTAAAGCTTACAGTTGTATTATATATGAGCAATCTTTATTGTGGTAATCAATAGTCATATTTTACAATATGTTTTCCACAAGGTACCACGGCAAGTAAACTAACTAAAAAGCGGTGTACAACAAAAAATAAAAAGGACCGCAAAGAAACTATAGTCTAACTAAAAAACTCGTGAATAGTCTAACTAATATAATAATATTAGAACTGAATGCATAAAATATGTAGAACGCAAGCTTGAGGATTGATATGAGTATTGTTTAAACAAAAAGTGGACAAATAATAGCTCAGTGAAAATAGTATACAAGTATATGACAACAATTTTCTAGTCATGAAAACAAAGTGTAATATAAAATGGTTATTATCTAGATACATGTACCTAAATTCAAGGTATCTAAATATTAGGAAATATCCTAGAATTCTTAAAACAACCGCTTAGAGCAAAATGTGGGTGGATAAGCGTCATCCCGTTTCAAAAATATATACGGTACTGTACTGTATACATGTAAGGCTCGTTGATTACATATTCAAGCCAGTGTCGTATAGGGACGACACGTCCCTATACGACACTGATTCAAGCGAACAACATTTTCTTTTGGCGGATCGGGTGGCACACTTGTAATTCGATAAGAACGCGAACTATATTTTCACGTGTAAAATATTTTACTTTATCTCATAAACGTATAAATTTGAAAGATTTTAGAGTATGTACTTACTGTTCGCGCCAGCGACGGTATTCTCCAAGTACTCTGGTATTTTCAATTTTTAGACATTCGGATTAAAATTCAACTCTACTCATTGTTACAAGTTGCAGTAACGTGAATCACTTTAACTCAATCTATTAAAATCTTTTTAGCAACTCTTGGGTTTCGGAACTTGTTAGGCATGCATTTGGATGTGAATTATTTCGAATCAAATTGAAAGATTTGAATGAATCTCGATAGATTTACCAACATAAAGCGAATTAGACATCACTGCACTATTCACATGTATAATTTTTATCCTGTGTGAGACACCTTAGTTGATTTTTGCATCATAACTCGTTGAGTCGTGGTTCACGACTCGTAGACTTCCCACAACCTTGCAGAATAATTGCGCTACATTTTGAGTTAATCACGTTTTACATTTAACATGTACGTACGGTTTCACAACAAATAGTAATCTCAAGACCCTTGAGATGACACAACCATACAACCTGAAAGGTAAAATTGTTTTAGAAGCTCAAGTAAAGCTCAAACATCAGCCTTTTAACACAAAGAAAACAACTCCAGGATAAAACTACTGCTTAGGATCTTCCTAAAGGGGGACACAACCCTTTTTGTTATGAGTTTATGAGTCAATCTGAAACCTCAATGCAAACCAGGTAGTAAGTAAAACATTAGCGAAGATCTGGTAAGTGGTAGCTGTTATTGCGACAGTAGTCAACATGTACTATAGGCTACTGGATTTCATAAAGATTTAGTGACAACTAATGTTCTACAAAAACGTAGTAATATTAGTACAAGGTTAGCACTATTTTATACTCATAAGTTGTTTAGAGATTTATTATTCCAACATCTTAAGATTATTTACTGACATGAATTATTGTATCAACTGGTTACTTCTCATAATCTTGTAGTTTTCATTTAAAATAGAGGTGTTGGAACTTTGCTGAAACTGTCTAAATATTGTGAATGAAAAATGAAATGATAACTTAACCCGAGACTAAACCAGCCCACAAATTTCATACCATAGTGGGAATGTACTGAAATAAAACTACGTATTTTGAGTATAGATTGTTGGCAATCGATTCAAGGCATTAGACAATAGAACTAGAATTTGTTTGCCATTGTGATAAATCAGTGTGCAATTCCAACAAAATTGAGGTTTGGAACCGCAAACCCCAGCACGCAATCCCAACAAAATTCTCTGATATATCAGAACAAATTCTTTTCAATATGATATCACTAGCTGTACTAGTTGGCGTTGCCGGGTATTAAAAATTAGCTTATAAACAATGAAAGTTGCGTGCCACTTGCTATTAGCTCTGCAGATTGCCAATGGAAAATTTAGTAAGCTAACTAATGACAATCACTTGGGCGATCACTCTGCGTGGTATGCAAAGCCGCTGAGTATGCGCTGTCATATAGTGACTTACATCGGCAAGCTAACAACTTAATCTCTGTGGCCTACTGGGGAGGGTGCGGACTGGCTAACGGTAGGGTACGAGATTAAACCATAACTGTCATGAACAACTTTTATTGTATTTACTAAGTAAATCAGACACGCTGATTCCGATTTTGTACTCAAAATAAAGATTAGTCCACTAACCTTCAAAGTCATTTAGGCTTTTTTAAAGCGTTTCAATATCCGTTTCAAAAACAACACAATCGGCATTACAAGCTCCGCCCATAAATATGTGACGAAACCTAGCTTTTTCAGAAACGGAAGTTAGGAAAGTTTAGTCCGATTTAAAATAATAGAGATGGGTGTCTTAAAACCAATTATTATCTAAATCCAGTCTGTAAAATAATTTCAGTTTTTTATGAAAGGGATATAAACTATTTAAAATTGCTCGCAGTTTGTTACATGACGTTTAAATGGGCTGGACGCCGAGAAAAATGAGCTCAAAAAGCGCGGTTTTATCACGAGCTAGCGTTGTTATCGCACTTTTTAAATATGCAATGCTAAATAGCTTATCTACCTTTCAGAAAAGACTGATATTATTTTTAAAGCTGGATTTAGATATTAATAGATTTTAAAACACCCATCTCTATTATTCTAAATCGGTCTAAACATCTCTACGTAACTTCTGTTCCTAAAAAGCTAGGTTACGTCAAGTATTTATGGGCGGAGCTTGTTATGCCGATCGTGTTGTTTTCGAGACCGATATTAAAACGCTATAAAAAATCCTTTATTACTCTGAAAGTTAGTGGCCTAATCTTTATTTTGATTACAAAATCGGAATCAGCATGTCTGATTTACCTAGTAAATACGATAAAAGTTGTTCGTGGCAGTTATGGTTTAAAGCTTCTTCGGTACAGATTCTTTAATCCAAGATTTTAATAGCTATAATAGCTATAGCCAGAGTGCAGACAGACATACACACATACTTTGAGAAATATATATATATTGCCAAATCCAAAAATTGATGCATGCCCCTGCTGCCCCCTCCTAGGTGTGATGTTGCCATCTCTACATGTTGAGCTACTTTTGGAAAAGAATCTAAAATTTAAAGAGAAATAAATAAACAATATAACCACTAGAGCAGCATGAGGTGTCACAATGTTACACAAAGTTATTACAATAGCTTTCTGCCTTAAACAGTTCATTCGTAGAATTAAGTCTAAACTTGGATCATAAAGATGAACAACAACAAATGAACATAACTACATATCGCAATTATAGCCACACACCTTTATTGGAAGCTGGTTAAGGAGTACAATTGATAGGCTCACTGCGTACTGTATTTGTCACTAGTGCAGGGGAGATAAATATAATGCCTGAGCCATGATTGGTGATTTCATTTTATCCTAAAGTATAGTAGCAAGAAACAGGATGACTAAACATGAGATTAAAGTGTTGTTTACACGGACAATTGCATTTCTGCAATTTTCCAGTTGTTATCATTACAACAAAAACTGTTGCTGGTTAATTTGCATTTGATAAACAAACATTTGAAAGCCTTAAATTATGGGAAATTTTGTAATTTATTCCTGATAGGAAAAGTGAATGCCTAGACACGCAACTGGGTGCGCTGTTCTAATTTCTGGTAATAACAAAACAGCAACCAATGCATATATATTTGTGCCTGAGAGACGAGAGCAAGTACACTCATCGCTATCTTAATTTAGTCCCATGATATATAGGATGCTAGCTAAGAGACATGACCTATTATTTTACTTTCTTTTCACAATACTTTATACAAGATCCCTAAAAACATTAATAGAAGTAGTGGAATATTATGTTTTGGCAACAAGTTTGTGTAATATATGTGAACTTCATTCATTCTAAATTTTGTTAGCTGATATAATGGATGATGATAAGGCAGACGGAGAAACTGTGAGCGAACCAGTTGATATGGAAGACAACAGCGACGAAACGTCTGACAACTCATCAGACATCGAGGAGTCAGAAATGGTAGCCAAAGCGGAGAACCTTGAAGCTCAGGTAAAGGCTTGTTGAGCAGTTATTATTTTCATCACTATCATTTTACTCTGATGCAAGTACACCTATCATATTTTAAGTTGATTATTTGTTGTTTTTCTGATCAGATAAAGGAGAATCCTTACTTCTATGATGGCTACAAGGAGCTCTTGACTATATACAAAAATCTAGGAGAACTTGAGCAGCTGACAAATGTGCGGAAAAGCTTCAGCCATCATTTCCCGCTCACACAGGGTGAGCGCTCTTCCAGCTTCTCTCTAGTCTATTCATGTTGGTCTGTTTTTTAGTCTGATCTGTTCATCCACTGGTTCATTTTTACTGATGTCTTTGATCTGGTATGTTCTCTCTGGCATGTTCTCTCTTTGGTGTGTTTTCTATGGAATATTTTTTTCTAGTATGTTTTCTCTGGTATGTTCTCTCTGGTATGTTCACTCTGGTATACTCTCTTTGGTATGTTCTCTCTCTGGTAAGTTATCTCTGGTATGTTCACTCTGGTATGCTCTCTTTGGTATGTTCTCTCTCTGGTAAGTTATCTCTGGTATGTTTTCTCTAGTATGTTCACTTTGGCATGTTATCTCTGATATGTTCTCTCGGGTAAGCTCTCTCGAGTAAGTTCTCTCTGGTGTTCTCTCTGATGTGTTCTCTCTGATGTGTTCTCTCTGGTGCGTTTTCTCTCTGGTATGTTCTCTCTAGAATGTTCTATCTGGCATGTTTACTCTGGTATGTATGCTCTGGTATGTTCTTTCTGGTATGTTCTTTCTGGTATGTTCTCCCTCGTACGGTATGTTCTTTCTCACATGTACTCACTGGTATATTCTTTTTGGTATATTCACTCTGGTATGCTCTTTTGGTTCCAACGTCTTCAGCTGATATCCTGCGGTGAGTCTTGTCAATTATCCATAGTTGATTATTTCATGCTCAGTGGAGACTTTAGTTTGTGAGATTTTTGTTAATTGTACATACCGTTACACTAACATCTTTTGTAGTGATAATCACGCTGTGTAAGGCGTTATATTATCATATAATGTTTATATGATGATTGTTTCTCCTTATCAGACCTTTGGCTCGATTGGATCAACGATGAGAAGGCACTGATCTCAACTAGTCATGACAAAAACAACCTTCTTGAACTTTTTAAGAAAGCTGTGGATGACTATATTTGTAAGTAGACTTGCTGTGACCTGATGCTATGATCTGATGCTATGACCTGATGCTGTGACCTGATGCTATGACCTGATGCTATGACCTGATGATGTGACCTGATGATGTGACCTGATGCTGTGACCTGATGCTGTGACCTGATGATTTGACCTGATGCTGTGACCTGATGCTATGACCTGATGCTGTGACCTGATGCTATGATCTGATGCCGTGACTTTTACTAAAATTGACCATCAGCCTTTTTCATCTAGTTTTAAGCTGTTAGTAAACTATTTTTCAGCAAGTAAAATTCTGCCTACTAGAGCTCAATTCTTTTCGTTAGATTCATATCATGCTTTCACAACTGCCTGAAGGTTTACAGAAGGTCTGATAGTGACAAAATCTATAAGACAAATCGAGGGATAGACAACCTTATTCTAATTGGGAGTTATTTACTCTTGCATGAATTTATAATCTTGTGGCGCACCTGCGCACAAGCAGTAGTCTTAGTCAATGACAAACTCCAATAATTGTTGATATAGTTATATATTATTTTATATCGTTATATAGTTATATATTATTTTATATCATTATATAGCTATATATTATTTTATATCATTATATAGTTATATATAACTTTATATCATTATATAGCTATATATTATTTTATATCATTATATAGCTATATATTATTTTATATCGTTATATAGTTATATATTATTTTATATCATTATATAGCTATATATTATTTTATATCGTTATATAGTTATATATTATTTTATATCATTATATAGCTATATATTATTTTATATCATTATATAGTTTGATACCTACTTGGCTAATTGAAAAACTTTATGCTGTAAACTATGTTCTATTACTATGCTATCTTTTGTTCAAAAATCTCTTAAAACCTTACAATTATTATTACAATTATATTCGTCAGAAATACCATTCTTATCTTGTCTATTGATGTCTTAAGTTTGAAAGCCAGCAAAGTGTGATATATATTTAAATTTTACGTTATTTCTGTCAACCTTTTGCTTCCTGCACTCAGTGCTGTACACCGGAGACAACTTTTTCAGCAATTGTTAACAGCTATAGCTGCAGTCCATATCACCTCTTTGTAGGTGTTGATCTATGGATAGAGTACGGGTCGTATGCCATGGGCCTCTTGGACTCAGACAAATGTAGAGAGATAATGGGTGAGGCGATTCAGACTGCAGGCTATCATACCACAGAAGGAAAGCTTCTTTGGGACCTTCAACTAGAATATGAAACGGCCTTATTACAGAGTATGCAGGTAAGATTGTCAGTATGTATGCAGGTATTTGTCGCTGCTGCACACCGCTGTTTGTTCGTCAACCGTGATGTAAGTTTAAAAACCTGATCCAACAATAAAGACTCATAACTCGTAAGACTCCTAAACTTTGTTTCCAACTGCATAGACAGAGCTTCTCATATTTGATGTGTTACCTAACAAGGTGTAGTGTACTTACATAGTAAAACAATGCTCTGCGTTCAACCATATTGACAGCATTGTGGTTGTGAGTCTGCACATAGTCTGTGATTAGTTTAGTCTGCCTGCTCCATGATAAGTTTGACCTGCTGTCTATGTCACTAGACTTGTATTACTTCACAAGACTCCCTATTACTGGTTGATGTCAAGTTTGAGAAGTATTTATTAATAAAGCAGCGCAAGGCGGTGTGAAACTATAGCCTGTTGACTCTGCTACTGGATAGTGGTGGGGATACCACTCTTGAAATGATATGTGACCTCTAAAGATTATGTCTATAGTTATTACATAATCAGTGAGGGATTGTAGAACTCGGGCTATGCTAAAGAACAACACCCTTCTTTACTCCCACCCTTCGCTTATGGCAGATGAATGCACTCTTGTTCATCTATAATATTTCCCTTACATACCATAGTTCGTTTGAGCAAGAGCGCACAACTCACTGTTCAATTTCTAGAAATACATGCAAAATTTTTTGTAACACATGCGCTTAGTTGCTGTCAAATATTTGTAGCCACCTGCTGGCTCCTGTCCCAGCACTGAGCAACAGAACCTGATTACGGCTCAGACAAAACGGGTGGATAACCTGTACAAAAGCCTCATTGTGACTCCTTTGGTTGGTAAGTGAAACCTGGCACCGGGTTTTGCTAGTTCTTTGCCTTGCTCATGCCTTTTGATGAGTGTCACTATTTGAACATCATGCTGCAGGCATCCAGGCTGCTCTTGTTGAATATGATTGAACATCATGCTGTAGGCATGCAGGCTGCTCTTGTTGAATATGATTGAACATCATGCTGCAGGCATGCAGGCTGCTCTTGTTGAATATAATTGAACACCATGCTGCAGGCATGCAGGCTGCTCTTGTTGAATATGATTGAACATCATGCTGCAGGCATGCAGGCTGCTCTTGTTTAATATGGTTGAACACCATGCTGCAGGCATGCAGGCTGCTCTTGTTGAATATGATTGAACACCATGATGCAGGCATGCAGGCTGCTCTTGTTGAATATAATTGAACACCATGCTGCAGGCATGCAGGCTGCTCTTGTTGAATATGATTGAACATCATGCTGCAGGCATGCAGGCTGCTCTTGTTTAATATGATTGAACATCATGCTGCAGGCATGCAGGCTGCTCTTGTTGAATATGATTGAACACCATGATGCAGGCATGCAGGCTGCTCTTGTTGAATATAATTGAACACCATGCTGCAGGCATGCAGGCTGCTCTTGTTGAATATGATTGAACATCATGCTGCAGGCATGCAGGCTGCTCTTGTTTAATATGATTGAACATCATGCTGCAGGCATGCAGGCTGCTCTTGTTGAATATGATTGAACACCATGCTGCAGGCATGCAGGCTGCTCTTGTTGAATATGATTGAACATCATGCTGCAGGCATGCAGGCTGCTCTTGTTGAATATGATTGAACATCATGCTGCAGGCATGCAGGCTGCTCTTGTTTAATATGATTGAACACCATGCTGCAGGCATGCAGGCTGCTCTTGTTGAATATAATTGAACACCATGCTGCAGGCATGCAGGCTGCTCTTGTTGAATATGATTGAACATCATGCTGCAGGCATGCAGGCTGCTCTTGTTGAATATGATTGAACATCATGCTGCAGGCATGCAGGCTGCTCTTGTTTAATATGATTGAACATCATGCTGCAGGCATGCAGGCTGCTCTTGTTGAATATGATTGAACATCATGCTGCAGGCATGCAGGCTGCTCTTGTTGAATATGATTGAACATCATGCTGCAGGCATGCAGGCTGCTCTTGTTTAATATGATTGAACATCATGCTGCAGGCATCCAGGCTGCTCTTGTTGAATATGATTGGACATCATGCTGTAGGCATGCAGGCTGCTCTTGTTGAATATGATTGGACACCATGCTGCAGGCATGCAGGCTGCTCTTGTTGAATATGATTGAACACCATGCTGCAGGCATGCAGGCTGCTCTTGTTGAATATAATTGAACACCATGATGCAGGCATGCAGGCTGCTCTTGTTGAATATGATTGGACACCATGCTGCAGGCATGCAGGCTGCTCTTGTTGAATATGATTGAACATCATGCTGCAGGCATTCAGGCTGCTCTTGTTGAATATGATTGAACATCATGCTGCAGGCATCCAGGCTGCTCTTGGTGAATACGAGCAGTGGTTAGGAGAAGGCATCCCTTCAGAGCTGCAAGAGCAGCATGCGAAGGCTGTGGAGATACTCGACAACTGTAGCAAGCATGAAAGGGAATTGGTGAGTACAAGTGTGACAGGTGAAGTACAGATATTTGGCAGTACAGATATATGGCAGCCGTAATGGGTGCTGACACACACCGTAATGGGTGTGTGTGACAACACCCCCTTATATGCATTTATAAGCTATGGCTAATATCACAAAAAGTAAGTACTATAGTAGCCCTAGGATGTTACATGTTATGTATCATAGGATAACCCTAGGACACTTATCTTTTGCTAGTATTTAGTTTCATGAGTAGCATACGGAGTAAAATTTCGCTGCAACTTAATTTCACAGCTCTGATGAGTGCGAAAATATAGTGATGTGAAAATAAATGCAGTGGAACAAACATAATTAGATTCCTCAGGTTCAGTTCACCGAAAAGAAAAGACTTTCAATTTAGGACTAGTTTGTAATTTTGAACCGCAGGTAGAATGGTGTGGGCGAGGTCGATAATGCAATTTGATCGCTTGCTGCCATTTGTTTCTTGGACTATCCATGAACAAAGCTATTTAATTTCGCGTTTTCGCTCGTTATGATAGTTTAGTTTCGCACATGAAATTTTTCGTGAGAGGATGACTCCGCGAAAACGCAAAAGTTAGATGATGCGAATACATAAGTGTCCTAGGGCATATTACCGATGCTTTTGTTCTTTGATAAATACATGCCTTCCCGTCTAGGCGAGTGACAGCCGAGTGTGCAAAGCTTTATTTCAGGCAGAGGCTCAAGGCGAGGAGAGCAGAGGACAAGCTTATCAGTCATACATTACATCATATTTAGCCCATCACTCTGATCTGACAGCCTGCGTCAGGTGCTTGTTTGAGAGGGCCATAGTTAACAACTGCCTTAACCAGGACTTATGGATTAAATACACAACGTACTTGGTAAGTTCTCTCTCTTTCTTTTATTTCCCTGTTTCACTTTATCTCATTTCGTTATCTCTCTTTTTTTATCTTCTTTCTCTCGCTCTCTCCTCTCTCTCACGGTATCAAAATCTAAGTCTTATTCAGTACTACTATAATTAGCTTTAGTATCCAGTTAGCTACTTTCCAGATGGCAAAGGTTAAGCCTGGTTCCCATTTATGTAGCAAAGCACCGGCGACAGCACCGCAGGCTATTAGCGGTGAAATGGGAACCTATGTGCCGGGCACCGCCGAGGACCGCCGGTAGTCGCCGGCTGCATCGCAAGTTTCGCGCTGCTCAAATTTCACAAAAGACCACAGGCAAAACCTTCCCGAAATGCAATGTACAGGTGAAGGTCACCATTATGGAAACGGCGTGGCTAGCGAGCATTTTATTTGATTACGCGATTATGTTTAGCGATGCAGCTTATATGTGAACATATGCCGCCGAGCCTAACTTGGCAAACGTTTTGCTGCGCAAGTTACTGCCGGAGTATCGCAATCGATATGGGAACCAGGCTTTAGGGGTGACTTTGCATTTGATAGAGTGCAGTGCCACGTCACTCCTAAGGGACTCTCTGTTCCTGTGAAGAACAAGTGCTTGATCCTCTCCTTGATGAGTTACTAAAACTACATCTACATCCTGTTTGTACAGGAATGATAGCACTATTACCTTGACATAACGCGTGTTGATCTTCCTGCAGGAGATGAAGAGGGAGCCACCGTCTCGGTTGATCTCAGTCTACAAAAGATCTGTACGAAATTGCCCTTGGAGTGGTGCATTATGGGTAGCTTACACATTGTGCTGTGAGAAGCTAGGAGATGCTCTAGAAGTTTTGACAGGTCAGTGATTGTCTTCTCTTGTTTAATTATTATATAATTAGTTTATTAGTATTTCTCACAACATGTAATAGCGGCAGCAGCTGGCGGCATGATGAAGCTGGTAAAATCTTGAAGGTCACCTCGAGACAGCCTTACAGAGTGGCCTACTGACTTCACAGGATTTCTTATCTGTTTGGACAACTTATTGTGATGTGATAAGAAGGAAGATAGATTGGGCTCACCCGGACCAGAGGCTTCTCGACAGTCTGAGAGATACATTTGAAAGAGCCATTGAACATCTTTTGAAATGTAAAGTAAAATCTACTCGTTTCTCGCCACATTTCATCCTGATTTGTTAGAGATTTTCCGTTTTGCTCTTATTTCCTGCTGGTACTTTATACTTTGTGTTTTAGATTACGGAGAAGAAGGGGACTCTGAGTGCGTGTTACCAAGATATTGGGCTATGATTGAGGTATTTATTGCTATTGTCCGTTTCATTTATCATAATAATTATCACATCTACAACTTTCTCTTTTCTACCACGCGTTCCCTTCTAAACATGATGCGTACAGCGATATTTATTGGACCTTAAATCCACAAAACAACTCTGCCTTGCAGGCAAAGCACTGCAACAATACGGATAAAGCTAGAGAGATCTGGAATGAGACCATGACTGGATGGAGGCATGACAAAGCTGCAGCCTGGCTGGAATTTGTTTCATTTGAGAGGTACAACAATGAAGTGATTTATTAGTAACATTGAGTAAGGTTGTCTAGTTGGTAGCACTCTCCAATATCTGTCACTCAGATGTCAGTCACTTCTGCTCTCCAATATCTGACACTCAGATATCAGTCACTTCTGCTCTCCAATATCTGTCACTCAGATGTCAGTCACTTCTACTCTCGAATATCTGACACTCAGATGTCAGTCACTTCTACTCTCGAATATCTGACACTCAGATGTCAGTCACTTCTACCTTAAATTGATCTTCACTAATACTTATCATCTCATCTTCGAGTTGATCAATAAGCTTATCGAATGATGTTTAACTATGATCACACTTTAAGACTCCACTGTATATATTAGACTCTCACAATACTTGTAACCACACATATGAATTTTATGTCCCTTGAATGGTGTCTGCAGCAGTTAGACTGTATGAGCCTATGTGAGGGCTTTTGTAGTTGCACTACAAGCCATCAAGCTAAGTCAAAAAGCTCTTTTACAATTTTTTGTTTTTTTAGACAATATGGCGATCAGAAGCATTGCATAAAGGTCCTGCAGAGGGCCCTCAAAGCTGTCACCGACTGGCCAGAGTCTCTTTGCTCGGAATATCTCAGGTTTGTGAGAGAGGAAGGCACTCTTGATCAACTCTATGTTGCTCAGGCTAGAGTCGCTGATGTTAGACAAAAGGTCAGCAATAGAATAACTCCATGTTCTAACCAATAGAGTTATACTTTTCTAAACTACTAATTTTCACTATTAATGCGCCAATTGTAGAGGCCATTTTTACATTATACTTTAGGGCAATGTTGATCATCTAAGGCGTTGTATAGTGCTGCAAGTTTTTGGTTTTTCTCATCTTTTACAATTGTTCGAGGTAGGCAGAAAGGCATCGTTAATGGTGAATAAGCAGAACAGCATGTAAGTTGGACTCGGTGTTAAGTTGTACATATTGATGTATAGGAAGAAGGCATTTATTCCAATCACTCAGTCATATGACTATTTACTAACACAATCATACAGTCGAGTGTACGTTGCAGCTCTGTTACTTTCGAAGGATTGTTGGGTCTTCATTTCTAATTTGTTCGTCTGTTTAGATTGCTCAAGATGAAACAAAACGGAAACCGAAGTTTGAACGGCGACCATTAAACAAACCCAAAACAAGCCAGAGAGGCAAACCAAATAAGGCAGGTGACAAGCTTCCTAGTAAAAACAAACAAAACAAAACCTCTCCAATTAAGGTAAGACAAAAGGCAGTTAATGAAGACAATGTTGGGCAGGAAGGACTTGAAGCATCGAGGAAGACAGCAGGAACAATAAATGAGGAGATGACAAATCAATCTTCCAAAGTGAACCAGGAGCCAATCATATATAAGAGAAAGGTGTGTGATTCAGCCAATCGTAATCTGCATGTATCTAATTACTCCGACTTTGTCTACCATTATATATGAGAGTTGAACTAGATCAGATCTCTGTTTGTTATCATTATACATGGGAGTTGAAATAGATCAGGTCTCTGTTTGTTATAATTATACATGAGAGTTGAACTAGATCAGGTCTCTGTTTGTTATAATTATACATGAGAGTTGAACTAGATCAGGTCTCTGTTTGTTATTATTATACATGAGATTTGAACTAAATCAGATCTCTGTTTGTTATCATTATACATGAGAGTTGAAATAGATCAGGTCTCTGTTTGTTATCATTAGACATGAGAGTTGAACTAGATCAGGTCTCTGTTTTTTATTATTATACATTAGAGTTGAAATAGATCAGGTCTCTGTTTGTTATAATTATACATGAGAATTGGACTAGATCAGATCTCTGTTTGTTATTATAATACATGAGAGTTGAACTAGATCAGGTCTTTGTTTGTTATAATTATACATGAGAGTTGGACTAGATCAGATCTCTGTTTGTTATAATTATACATGAGAATTGGACTAGATCGAGTCTCTTGTTATTTTGTTAAATTTATTAATAGTATGTTTGTTATTATTAGACATGATCATGTTTCATGAACATGGCTTTAGTTTCTCTCCCAGTGTCTGGTCTGTTATTTATATCCTTCATAGCTTTTATACATGTGTTTCATTAGATTTCTGAAGTCCATTTGCCATATTCACAGAGAGATCAAGGGGAGAATAAATCTGCTAGTAATGTTGCTGCCTCAGCAGAGTTTAAGGCTCCATCTTCTGGAGATTTCAAAGTGCCTCAAGCGCCTGCTCATTCGAAATTTCATACTGAACTGCAGTCTTCAGATCAGCCTCCTTTGAAGAAGACAAAGACTGACTTAGGAAGTGCAGGTAGAGTATACATTAGACTTGTGCTGAGTATATACTAGACATGTACTGAGTATATGCTAGACGTGTACTGAGTATATACTCGACATGTACTGAATATATACTAGACATGCACTGAGTATATACTAGACCAGTACTGAGTATATACTAGACATTTACTGAGTATATACTAGACATGTACTGAGTGTATACTGGACGTGTACTGAGTATATACTAGACATGTACTGAGTATTTACTAGATATGTACTGAGTATATACTAGACATGTACTGAGTATATACTAGACATGTACTGAGTATATAGTAGATATGTACTGAGTATATACTAGACATGTATTGAGTATATACTAGACATTTACTGAGTATATACTAGACATGTACTGAGTATACACTACACATGTACTGAGTATATACTACACATGTACTGAGTATATACTAGACATGTACTGAGTATATAGTAGATATGTACTGAGTATATACTAGACATGTATTGAGTGTATACTAGACATGTACTGAGTATATACTAGACATGTATTGAGTGTATACTAGATATGTACTGAGTATATACTAGACATGTACTGAGTATATACTAGACATGTACTGAGTGTATACTAGATATGTACTGAGTATATACTAGATATGTACTGAGTATATACTAGACATGTACTGAGTATATACTAGACATGTACTGAGTATATAGTAGATATGTACTGAGTATATACTAGACATGTATTGAGTGTATACTAGACATGTACTGAGTATATACTAGACATGTATTGAGTGTATACTAGACATGTACTGAGTATATACTAGACATGTATTGAGTGTATACTAGATATGTACTGAGTATATACTAGACATGTACTGAGTATATACTAGACATGTATTGAGTGTATACTAGACATGCACTGAGTATATACTAGACATTTACTGAGTATATACTAGACATGTACTGAGTGTATACTAGACATGTACTGAGTATATGCTAGACGTGTACTGAGTATATACTCGACATGTACTGAATATATACTAGACATGCACTGAGTATATACTAGACATTTACTGAGTATATACTAGACATGTACTGAGTGTATACTGGACGTGTACTGAGTATATACTAGACATGTACTGAGTATTTACTAGATATGTACTGAGTATATACTAGACATGTACTGAGTATATACTAGACATGTACTGAGTATTTACTAGATATGTACTGAGTATATACTAGACATGTACTGAGTATATACTAGACATGTACTGAGTATATAGTAGATATGTACTGAGTATATACTAGACATGTATTGAGTGTATACTAGACATGTACTGAGTATATACTAGACATGTACTGAGTATACACTACACATGTACTGAGTATATACTACACATGTACTGAGTATATACTAGACATGTACTGAGTATATAGTAGATATGTACTGAGTATATACTAGACATGTATTGAGTGTATACTAGACATGTACTGAGTATATACTAGACATGTATTGAGTGTATACTAGATATGTACTGAGTATATACTAGACATGTACTGAGTATATACTAGACATGTATACTAGACATGTACTGAGTATATACTAGACATGTACTGAGTATATACTAGATATGTACTGAGTGTATACTAGACATGTACTGAGTGTATACTAGATACGTACTGAGTATATACTAGACATGTACTGAGTGTATACTAGACATGTACTGAGTGTATACTAGATATGTACTGAGTGTATACTAGATACGTACTGAGTATATACTAGACATGTACTGAGTATATACTAGACATGTACTGAGTATATACTAGACATGTATTGAGTGTATACTAGACATGCACTGAGTATATACTAGACATTTACTGAGTATATACTAGACATGTACTGAGTATATACTAGACATGTACTGAGTATATGCTAGACGTGTACTGAGTATATACTAGACATGTATTGAGTGTATACTAGACATGTACTGAGTATATACTAGACATGTATTGAGTGTATACTAGATATGTACTGAGTATATACTAGACATGTACTGAGTATATACTAGACATGTATACTAGACATGTACTGAGTATATACTAGACATGTACTGAGTATATACTAGATATGTACTGAGTGTATACTAGACATGTACTGAGTGTATACTAGATACGTACTGAGTATATACTAGACATGTACTGAGTGTATACTAGACATGTACTGAGTGTATACTAGATATGTACTGAGTGTATACTAGATACGTACTGAGTATATACTAGACATGTACTGAGTATATACTAGACATGTACTGAGTATATACTAGACATGTACTGAGTGTATACTAGATATGTACTGAGTATATACTAGATATGTACTGAGTATATACTAGACATGTACTGAGTATATACTAGACATGTACTGAGTATATAGTAGATATGTACTGAGTATATACTAGACATGTATTGAGTGTATACTAGACATGTACTGAGTATATACTAGACATGTATTGAGTGTATACTAGACATGTACTGAGTATATACTAGACATGTATTGAGTGTATACTAGATATGTACTGAGTATATACTAGACATGTACTGAGTATATACTAGACATGTATTGAGTGTATACTAGACATGCACTGAGTATATACTAGACATTTACTGAGTATATACTAGACATGTACTGAGTGTATACTAGACATGTACTGAGTATATGCTAGACATGTACTGAGTATACACTACACATTTACTGAGTATATACTAGACATGTACTGAGTGTATACTGGACGTGTACTGAGTATATACTAGACATGTACTGAGTATTTACTAGATATGTACTGAGTATATACTAGACATGTACTGAGTATATACTAGACATGTACTGAGTATATAGTAGATATGTACTGAGTATATACTAGACATGTATTGAGTGTATACTAGACATGTACTGAGTATATACTAGACATGTACTGAGTATACACTACACATGTACTGAGTATATACTACACATGTACTGAGTATATACTAGACATGTACTGAGTATATAGTAGATATGTACTGAGTATATACTAGACATGTATTGAGTGTATACTAGACATGTACTGAGTATATACTAGACATGTATTGAGTGTATACTAGATATGTACTGAGTATATACTAGACATGTACTGAGTATATACTAGACATGTACTGAGTGTATACTAGATATGTACTGAGTATATACTAGACATGTACTGAGTGTATACTAGATATGTACTGAGTGTATACTAGATACGTACTGAGTATATACTAGACATGTACTGAGTGTATACTAGACATGTACTGAGTGTATACTAGATATGTACTGAGTATATACTAGACATGTACTGAGTATATACTAGACATGTACTGAGTATATAGTAGATATGTACTGAGTATATACTAGACATGTATTGAGTGTATACTAGACATGTACTGAGTATATACTAGACATGTATTGAGTGTATACTAGACATGTACTGAGTATATACTAGACATGTATTGAGTGTAGACTAGATATGTACTGAGTATATACTAGACATGTACTGAGTATATACTAGACATGTATTGAGTATATACTAGACATGTACTGATTATATGCTAGACATGTACTGAGTGTATACTAGATATGTACTGAGTATATACTAGACATGTACTGAGTATATGCTAGACATGTCCTGAGTGTATACTAGATACGTACTGAGTATATACTAGACATGTACTGAGTGTATACTAGACATGTACTGAGTGTATACTAGATACGTACTGAGTATATACTAGACATGTACTGAGTGTATACTAGATATGTACTGAGTATATACTAGACATGTACTGAGTATATACTAGACATGTATTGAGTGTATACTAGATATGTACTGAGTATATACTAGACATGTACTGAGTATATACTAGACATGTATTGAGTATATACTAGACATGTACTGAGTATATACTAGACATGTACTGAGTGTATACTAGATATGTACTGAGTATATACTAGACATGTACTGAGTATATGCTAGACATGTACTGAGTGTATACTAGATACGTACTGAGTATATACTAGACATGTACTGAGTATATACTAGACATGTACTGAGTGTATACTAGACATGTACTGAGTGTATACTAGATACGTACTGAGTGTATACTAGACATGTACTGAGTATATACTAGACATGTACTGAGTGTATACTAGACATGTACTGAGTGTATACTAGATATGTACTGAGTATATACTAGACATGTACTGAGTATATACTAGACATGTACTGAGTATATACTAGATATGTACTGAGTATATACTAGACATGTACTGAGTATATACTAGACATGGACTGAGTATATACTAGACATGTACTGAGTATATACTAGATATGTACTGAGTATATACTAGATATGCACCGACTATATACTACACATGTACTGAGTATATACTAGATATGCACCGACTATATACTACACATGTAAAGATTATATAGGAGTCATGTGCTGAGTAAGTACTAGATTTATACTGTATATCATAGATGATTTGTTGCGCTTCAGCTCATGTAGTTCCTCCGAATACTTATTTAAAAGTATTAATTTTCTTTAGCCGTGGTATCCTAGGGAGTCAAGATAATTGTGGGCTGTAGGTAGTTATGTTATAGTAGTGCAATGCATGAGAAATAATTGATTCATTTTACACAAAAAGACTGAACAGTTGATCTGATGTTGTTAAGGGAATGTTGAGATGGAACAATTCTTAATCAAAGTGTTCTCATACATATTAATACATAATACAAATTTATATATAATACAAATTGATATATATTACATATTGATAATTAGTACATATTAATACATAATACAAATTGATATATAAATACATATTTATATATAATACAAATTTATATATTAAACATATTTATATATATTACATATTAATAATTAATACATATTAATACATAATACAAATTGATATATAAATACATAATACAAATTTATATATGATACAAATTTATATATATTACATATTGATAATTAGTACATATTAATACATAATACAAATTGATATATAAATAAATATTTATATATAATACAAATTTATATATAATACATATTTATATATATTACATATTAATAATTAATACATATTAATACATAATACAAATTGATATATAAATACAAATTTATATATAACACACATTTATATATATTACATATTGATAATTAATACATATTAATACATAATACAACTTGATATGTAAATACAAGTTTATATATAATACAAATTTATATATATTACATATTGATAATTAATACATATTAATACATAATACAAATTGATACATAAATACAAATTTATATATAATACATATTTATATACAGTGAAACATGGATAACTCGCCCTCGGATATAGCGAACACATGGTTAACTCGACTGGATTTGCTTGGTCCGTTCCCACGCAATGATAAATGGCTCTATATAACTCGAATTCAACACTGTTATAACGAACTGTTTTTTGCCCAACGGCTACCGAAACTGTTGCTATCGCTTTAGAAAATCACTTTATTCCTAGCCATAGAGGTAAACCTCAACTTTTCGTAATTCATAAGCGTCGTTATTACCTCCATCAGCAAAATATTTTTGTCAACGACTGTTCTAAAGGTTTGGTGAAATTTGATTTATAATGCTATACGATGAACAGAACGGGCTAGCCGGGTCACGGGCGCAAGAATTTTCGCCACGCACATACAAAACAAAAACAGCATGTTGTTTTTGTTTTGTATTTGCGTGGCGAAAATCCTTGAGTGCGTGACCCGGCTAGCCCGTGATGAATAGTTTTCCGTGTTGAATTAACGTCGGAATGTTGAATGTTTAAAACGTCTTAAGAATTGTGGTAGTCAAACGTATACGTTGTCTTAGCTAAAAAAACTATTCATCGTTTGCCCTAAACACAAAATACGTGTGTACATTCAATAAGTATCCATTCAAAAAGCGTGAGTGATATACAATGTACCGTAAAACCTCGTAAAACTTTTAATTGAACTGCCTCGGAGTGTTGCTCTTAACGAATCCCAGGTAAAGTAAGGTAATCTTTCCATAAACTTCAAGAAAGATCGGCAAAATTGATCGTGGGTAAAACGCTCAAAAGCAAAAGATGTCTTTTCTTTGAGCATTTCAGCAACGATCAAGTTTTGCCAATGTCAATCTAAAAAACGTCCTGGCAATAACATCACCTCAAACAACAAACCAATCTCAAGTGATAGAAAAATCTCTATACTTTTTGATAAAAACGTTTTAAACTTTACATTAGAAGCATTTAATTTGAAACAAGCCATTTGTGCTTTTGATTTATATTATAGTTTGTATATGTTCATGTATCTACTAATAAATAAGTAAATACATGGACTTGTGACAGTGCTCTGATAACTTGAACACTCTAATAATTCGAACACTTGCTCGGTCCCTTGAAGTTTGAGTTATCCGAGTTTCACTGTATATTACATATTAATAATTAATACACATTAATACATAATACAAATTGATATATGAATACAATTTTATATATAATACATATTGATATATATTACATATTGATAATTAATACATATTAATACATAATACAAATTGATATGTAAATACATATTTATATATAATACAATTTTATATATATTACATATTGATAATTAATACATATTAATACATAATACAAATTGATACATAAATACAAATTTATATATAATACATATTTATATATATTACATATTGATAATTAATACATATTAATACCTAATACAAATTGATATGTAAATACAAATTTATATATAATACAAGTTTATATATATTACATATTGATAATTAATACATATTAATACATAATACAAATTGATACATAAATACAAATTTATATATAATACATATTTATATATATTACATATTGATAATTAATACATATTAATACATAATACAAATTGATACATAAATACAAATTTATATATAATACATATTTATATATATTACATATTGATAATTAATACATATTAATATATAATACAAATTGATATATAAATACAATTTTATATATAATACATATTTATATATATTACATATTGATAATTAATACATATTAATACATAATACTAATTGATATATAAATACAAATTTATATATAATACAAATTTATATATATTAAATATTGATATATAATACATATCGATATATAATACATATCGATATATAATACGTATCGATATATAATACGTATCGATATATCATACATATCGATATATAATACATATCGATATATAATACATGTCGATATATAATACATGTCGATATATAATACATGTCGATATATAATACATATCGATATATAATACATATCGATATATAATACGTATCGATATATAATACGTATCGATATATAATACGTATCGATATATCATATGTATCGATATATAATACGTATCGATATATAATATGTGTCGATATATAATACGTGTCGATATATAATACATATCGATATATAATACGTATCGATATATAATACGTATCGATATATAATACGTATCGATATATAATACGTATCGATATATAATACGTATCGTTATATAATACGTATCGATATATAATACGTATCGATATATAATACGTATCGATATATAAAACGTATCGATATATAATACATATCGATATATAATACATATCGATATATAATACATATCGATATATAATACATATCGATATATAATACATATCGATATATAATACATATCGATATATAATACATATCGATATATAATACATATCGATATATAATACATATCGATATATAATACATATCGATATATAATACATATCGATATATAATACATATCGATATATAATACATATCGATATATAATACATATCGATATATAATATATATCGATATATAATACATATCGATATATAATACATATCGATATATCATACATATCGATATATCATACATATCGATATATAATACATATCGATATATCATACATATCGATATATCATACATATCGATATATAATACATATCGATATATCATACATATCGATATATCATACATATCGATATATAATACATATCGATATATAATACATATTAGCACTTATTAATTCTTAGGGGCCTGTTAAGTTTTTTATTTTCTTGCGCTTATTTGTCCAGTTTCAGAGTTGTGCAGTTGCCAGTTGTTATTTCTGCTGACAGAAAATTTGTTAAGAGATAAACTTTTGTGGTTTTAATGCCTGTGATAGTAATCGTTCTTTTTCCATTTCATGATCTTCATATTGTTGTGTGCTGTGTCACATGACCAGCTAGTGTTTATTATATGTGTTATTACATGGTGTGTCACATGACCAGCTAGTGTTTATTGTTATATGTGTTATTACATGATGTGTCACATGACCAGCCAGTGTGTATTGTTATACGTGTGTTATCATAGGATGCGTTACATGACCAGCCAGTGTGTACTGTTATATGCGTGTCTTCACATGATGTATCACATGACCAGCCAGTGTGTATTTTTATATGTGTGTTATTATGTGGTGTGTCACATGACCAGCCAGTGTGTATTGTTATATGTGTTATCACAGGATGTGTTACATGACCAGCCAGTGTGTATTGTTATATGTGTTATCACATGATGTGTTACATGACCAGCCAGTGTGTACTGTTATACGCGTGTTATTACATGATGTATCACATGACCAGCCAGTGTGTATTGTTATATGTGTGTTATTATGTGGTGTGTCACATGACCAGCCAGTGTGTATTGCTATATGTGTGTGTTATTATGTGGTGTGTCACAGGACCAGCCAGTGTGTATTGCTATATGGGTGTTTCAGAAACCTCAGACTATAGCAGTACTGACAATACAACTGTATTTGTCTCCAACCTTTCTTACACAACGACGGAAGAGCAACTTCAAGAAAGGTTCTCCCAGGTGACTAAAATTATTGTCTGATATGATTGTTGCTGCCACTCTCTTGTTTTCAGGCATTCATGACTGAGACAGGCTGTTATTGAACAGTTAGCAACCGGTTAGTGATCCGTTGTTTATTAACAATCTGGTCTATTCTGTCTCTTTACAACTCTCTCTCCGGTTTTATAGTGTGGGCAAGTGAAAGAAGTGAGACTCATGAAAAGTAGGGGAGATAAATCTAAGGGTTTTGCTTATGTTGAATTCTCAACTATTGAGCCCGTAGTCTCTGCTCTTAAGCTTGACAGAGCTGATGTTCAGGGACGCCCAATGTACGTTTCACCTTGCAACCAAAAACGGAGTGGAAACACACCTAAGTTGAAGGTGAGAAGCTTTTCTTGCCGGCTATTATACCGCGTGCATGAATGGGTGTGTGTGACCATTCATGTTGATGTCTGTGTGTGAGAACTAATCAGCATGTCTTGTTCATGTTAAACATCGTGTCTGCTTGTTATGTATGCAATGATCTATCTAATGATCTATCATGACTGCTAACTTCGTGATAAACAGAATTTACTGCAGAATCACTCAAGGTGCAAAAGGAATTTGGTAGAGGCCAGTTTCCAGTCACATTATTTTGCTTGTTAGAGGTCTGTAGCAGACATATTGTCTTTCATCTGATAGATTTAGAAGAGTGTAGAATTGTTTATTAGTACGAGACGGGGATGGAAAAGTGCAAGCTGTTTGTGAGTGGCCTCAACTATGACCTGACTAAAGAACAAGTGGAGGCCGAGTTTGCTAAGGTATGTTATCCATTAAACTTTTTACTCTGTAATTCGCTGGACTGCGTTAGTTTGTCTTGCCGGCTTGCCAGTTTTTCGTTGCGTGTTTACCCTGACAGTTTATTTCTGCTTGTTTATCCTGGCAGTTTCTGTTTATCGAACTATCCTGCCAGTTTCTCTTCACTTGTTTACACTGACGGTTTTTCTTTGCTTATGTAACTTGGTAGTTTCTTTTTACTCAACTATCCTGCCAGTTTCCCTTTTGCTCAACTGTTCTCCCAGTTTCTCTTTACTCATCTATCCTGCCAGTTTCTTTTCACTTTTGTACTTCCTTTACCCAACCATCTTCCCAGTTTCTCTTTACTCATCTATTCTCCCAGTTTCTCTTTACTTTTGAACTTCCTTTACCCAACCATCCTCCCAGTTTCTCTTTACTCATCTATTCTTCCAGTTTCTCTTTACTCATCTATCCTCCCAGTTTCTCTTGTGTACTTCCTTTACCAAACCATCCTCCCAGTTTCTCTTTACTTGTGTACTTCCTTCACCCAACCATCCTGCCAGTTTCTCTTTACTCATCTATCCTGCCAGTTTCTTTTTACTTTTGTACTTCCTTTACCCAACCATCCTGCCAGTTTCTCTTTACTCATCTATCCTCCCTGTTTCTCTTTACTTGTGTACTTCTGTTACCCAACCATCCTCCCAGTTTCTCTTTACTCATCTATCCTCCCAGTTTCTCTTTACTTGTTTACCATGACGGTTTCTTTTTGATTGTTTATCCTGACAATTTCTGTTTACCCTGTTTATATACTGCACTGACTACATGTACATGTATATACTGCACTGCCTACACGTACATGTATATACTGCACTGCCTACACGTACATGTATATACTGCACTGCCTACACGTACATGTATATACTGCACTGCCTACACATACATGTATATACTGCACTGCCTACTCGTACATGTATATACTGCACTGCCTACACGTACATGTATATACTGCACTGCCTACACGTACATGTATATACTGCACTGCCTACACGTACATGTATATACTGCACTGCCTACACATACATGTATATACTGCACTGCCTACTCGTACATGTATATACTGCACTGCCTACACATACATGTATATACTGCACTGCCTACACGTACATGTATATACTGCACTGATTATACGTACATGTATATACTGCACTGTCTACACGTACATGTATATACTGCACTGCCTACACATACATGTATATACTGCACTGCCTACACGTACATGTATATACTGCACTGATTATACGTACATGTATATACTGCACTGTCTACACGTACATGTATATACTGCACTGCCTACACATACACGTATATACTGCACTGCCTACACGTACATGTATATACTGCACTGCCTACACATACATGTATATACTGCACTGCCTACACATACATGTATATACTGTAAATATCATTGAGAAGTATCGTGCTCGTGGTTAAATTACATAATTTGGCAGCATCACCCCTTCTTCCAGTTAACAATACAACACTAAATTTTACAGCTATACAGTATTATCTTATTCTTATTCACTAAATATATTGAGTCACTGAAGGAGCCAAGTCTATATATAGATTTGCCTCTTTTGGTATGCTCACCATGATGGGACGTTGAGTTGCTGCCCACTAACAATGCACTTTAACTGCCAAGTCAGCGATATTTCCTGAATGGGTGTAGAGTGAAGGATTGAAAATGGTCAGTTTTTATGATTGAGTTTCCATAAATCAATCGCAAATAATTTTAGGAGAACTTGTAAGTGTCGCTTTTATGTTTAAACAAGTTTGATGAAATGATAAACTCAACTAGCGTTAGACTTCCAACTTGTGAGCCCAGCAGTAGCGGTGTACTATTGCCCATATTGACTCAAGTTACTTGTAGGTGTCTGCCTGTCTGAATGCTGACTAGCCTAAGTTGACCTGGCAGAGAGAGCTATGTAGTCAGATGCTTTCCTGTCCCTCTAGTGGCCTTTTTTGGGAATCGAGCTCTGACCTGTTGTCTGAGCTCTGACAGTTGTTCCTATTGCCGCATATAGACTTCATTCCTTTAACAATGTGTCCAAAGCTTGTGTGTCGTGACAACACCCCTATAATTATATTTGCAATGAGAACAATTTATCTAGCGCATATTAGGATATTTTAAAAAAGCCTTTCCAAAGCTTTGGTCAGCAGAAAATGAAGCAGCAATAATAGGTTGATCTCTGGTTGACCTCTGGTTGACCTCTTGCTGTCCAGATCATTAAATGTTATAATTGAGCAGATGGTCAGCTGCATAACTGTAACGACAAGATTTTGCATCCATTTTGACATGAGTAGAGTGCTCCAGAATTATAAAGGAAACAACACTTGATGGGAGTTGTCTGTCCCTTAATGACTGCTAAAATGTGTTGACTTTGTTGGCCGTCACACCTCCTGTAATACTGCATCTGCGTCTGGTCGTCCAATGGCAATGCAGAAGTATGGGACAGGTGAACTATTACTTGTAGCAGGACCTCCTGTAATACTGCATATGCGTCTGGTCGTCCAATGGCAATGCAGAAGTATGGGACAGGTGAACTATTACTTGTAGCAGGACCTCCTGTAATACTGCATATGCGTCTGGTCGTCCAATGGCAATGCAGAAGTATGGGACAGGTGAACTATTACTTGTAGCAGGACCTCCTGTAATACTGCATATGCGTCTGGTCGTCCAATGGCAATGCAGAAGTATGGGACAGGTGAACTATTACTTGTAGCAGGACCTCCTGTAATACTGCATATGCGTCTGGTCGTCCAATGGCAATGTAGAAGTATGGGACAGGTGAACTATTACTTGTAGCAGGACCTCCTGTAATACTGCATATGCGTCTGGTCGTCCAATGGCAATGCAGAAGTATGGGACAGGTGAACTATTACTTGTAGCAGGACCTCCTGTAATACTGCATATGCGTCTGGTCGTCCAATGGCAATGCAGAAGTATGGGACAGGTGAACTATTACTTGTAGCAGGACCTCCTGTAATACTGCATATGCGTCTGGTCGTCCAATGGCAATGTAGAAGTATGGGACAGGTGAACTATTACTTGTAGCAGGACCTCCTGTAATACTGCATATGCGTCTGGTCGTCCAATGGCAATGTAGAAGTATGGGACAGGTGAACTATTACTTGTAGCAGGACCTCCTGTAATACTGCATATGCGTCTGGTCGTCCAATGGCAATGCAGAAGTATGGGACAGGTGAACTATTACTTGTAGCAGGACCTCCTGTAATACTGCATATGCGTCTGGTCGTCCAATGGCAATGCAGAAGTATGGGACAGGTGAACTATTACTTGTAGCAGGACCTCCTGTAATACTGCATATGCGTCTGGTCGTCCAATGGCAATGCAGAAGTATGGGACAGGTGAACTATTACTTGTAGCAGGACCTCCTGTAATACTGCATATGCGTCTGGTCGTCCAATGGCAATGCAGAAGTATGGGACAGGTGAACTATTACTTGTAGCAGGACCTCCTGTAATACTGCATATGCGTCTGGTCGTCCAATGGCAATGCAGAAGTATGGGACAGGTGAACTATTACTTGTAGCTGGACGCGAGCTATCTATCTCTCTGAGGGTTTTATGTCAAGGCCACTTTTTAATGTTTGTAACTCTTATGTTTGTTTTAAAGATGTCACTTGTTATCTAATAAGGTATGTACGGCATGCCTTGCGTTCAGACTGTGAATCGCCTATTGAACTGCCAGGCCTATTTGGAAACACAGATATTCACATTCCTGACAACAAAAACATTTAAAAACTTATAGAAGTTTATTTAAAAACTCGTGCTATTAAGTCCATACTTTGAACTTAGGAGTTATCCAACACGAGTTGCTTGGTGCTGCTCGTCTGTTCAATAGTTGTAAAATAAGCACTTATGAAAAAAGCGTTACATTTCAAGCATCAGCCAAAAGTAAAACAGGCGGTACACATCAGGCATCAGCCAAAAGTAAAACAGGCGGTACACATCAGGCATCAGCCAAAAGTAAAACAGGCGGTACACATCAGGCATCAGCCAAAAGTAAAACAGGCGGTACACATCAGGCATCAGCCAAAAGTAAAACAGGCGGTACACATCAGGCATCAGCCAAAAGTAAAACAGGCGGTACACATCAGGCATCAGCCAAAAGTAAAACAGACACATCTTGAGCTTTAATAAAGTATAACTGCTGGTACGCATTCGGGGATAGCCAAGAGGATGCACACCAGCTGTTTGGCGGACTCCGAAAGTGTACCAGCTGTTTTATTTTTGGCTATTCCAGGATATACACCAGCTGCATATCCTGGACTGGAATAGCCAAGCAATAGCAAAACAGGTGGTCCACTTTCTGAGTCAGTCAAACAGGTGGTGCGCATCCTTGGTCAGCCAAAAGTAGAAGGGTCCGTGCACATCGTGAGCCCGTATTAAGATTTAGGCGTACTTACACGTATGTTATGAGACCTGCAAACACATATGTCACATGGTCTATACATGTATGTTATGTGACCTACACACACATATGTCACATGGCCTATACATGTATGTTATGAGACCTGCACACTCATATGTCACATGGCCTATACATGTATGTTATGAGACCTGCACACACATATGTCACATGGTCTATACATGTATGTTATGAGACCTGCACACACATATGTCACATGGCCTATACATGTATGTTATGAGACCTGCACACACATATGTCACATGGTCTATACATGTATGTTATGAGACCTGCACACACATATGTCACATGGCCTATACATGTATGTTATGAGACCTGCACACTCATATGTCACATGGCCTATACATGTATGTTATGAGACCTGCACACACATATGTCACATGGTCTATACATGTATGTTATGAGACCTGCACACACATATGTCACATGGCCTATACATGTATGTTATGAGACCTGCACACACATATGTCACATGGTCTATACATGTATGTTATGAGACCTGCACAGGCATATGTCACATGGTCTATACATGTATGTTATGAGACCTACACACACATATGTCATATGGCCTATACATGTATGTTATGAGACCTACACACACATATGTCACATGGTCTATACATGTATGTTATGAGACCTGCACACACATATGTCACATGGCCTATACATGTATATTATGAGACCTGCACACACATATGTCACATGGCCTATACATGTATGTTATGAGACCTGCACACACATATGTCACATGGTCTATACATGTATGTTATGAGACCTTCACACACATATGTCACATGGCCTATACATGTATGTTATGAGACCTGCACACACATATGTCACATGGCCTATACATGTATGTTATGAGACCTTCACACACATATGTCACATGGCCTATACATGTATGTTATGAGACCTGCACACACATATGTCACATGGCTATGACATGTTAGCTGAAATCTATGCATAGCCTGAGCATTATCGGTGGTAGTAGCAATTGAGGTTGAGGGTTGTGTTTAGTTTCTTTTTTTGGAATTATCTTTTCTCTAGTAACTAGTTAATAGTACACTGTCAAATTCCCTATGCACTGGTTGCATGATTAAGAGTGCTTCAATGGCTTATGGACTCTCAGCAAATACTATCCTAGTAATAGAAGAGTCATGGTAATCTTTGCTATAATTGGAGTAAATAATGCCAGCAAATATGCATACGGTCGAGGCATCATTAAAACGTTTGGCCTCATATCTTTGTTGATGTTGCAGTTAGAGGACAACTCCATGATTATTGGTAGCTTCGTGCACTTTTATTCCTTTTCTCCCTTTTTCTCTCCTGCTTTACTCTTTCTCTATTTTTATTCTTTTTTTGCCTCAGTCATTAGCCCTCCTCCTAAACTGCTTCTTTCGCTGTCCTCTGTCTTTCTCTTCCCTCTATCTCTCTCTCATTCCCACCCCATCCTTCATCTTCTTTCCCTGCTTCTTTATTACTCATCCTTCACCTTCCCCTCCACCTCCTTTTCCTCGCTCTGTTCTGCTCTCCATATCTCTCTCTCCTCATTTTTACACTCTCCTCCTGTTCTTCCACATCCTTTTCTACCTTTTTACCTACATACTGGTCAGATATAAAATTAAAAAGACTAGAAACAGCTTTTTATTCGTTCATTCAATTCTGCCAAGCTGAAACCTCAAACAATAACTTAACCACACCTTTGCCAGTCATGAACTGATATTTCTGTCAACATAGCTGATAATTGATAGGGTGTCTCATCTGTGCAACAGAAGTGTTTACAGTTTGTTCATCCAAAACCATCCTCATGCTGATCGTGACAATAAACAACACTGTTTACTTGTCACTACCTGGATTTATCTTTCCAGCTCCTTGACTGCTCGTGTCTTACTCACCCTGCTCATTGCATCACTTGTTTCTACAAGTGTTTATAAATTTATCCTGTTATTATAGTTTAGAGACTGATACATAGGGCCAATAAAACAGGTCTCTTCAAACTAAGGATTTTAAGCAGGCTAGAAACTTTCTTTGTTCTTTAAAGGTTGACTTGCAACAAAATTCACATTACAGTTATTTGGTATCAGAAGATTCACCATGTCTTACTCTGTTGTGCTGTAGGTGCCAAATATGTGGAAATGTGATTACAAGCTTTTAAAAGCTCAAAAACGAACAGTTAATCGCAGCCACACGAGACCGCCGTAGTTTGGATTCTCTTTCAAAAACAGCTCAAATGTGACGTAGTTGTGAGAGATGGTTTCTGTTTACACTTTCATGCAACCTTATTCGTCGAAATATTTTCACAAATATGCTTCACGCATTCAATAAAGCCATGTCTATTGTTCTTACGCGTCTGTTTTATCGGCATCGTAATGCTGCCACTTTGAGCACTGATATCTCAAAACCTGCCGTAAAAATCTGTTTAATTTTTTTATCTTAGCTTGAACGATTGCATATCATCCTCTGATAAACAGGATGAGCCTGTTGGTCACCTGTGATAATCGAAAAGTGCTGAAACAATTATTTGCGAAGTATTGGGTCACATGAACAGATTACAACTTGCCGATTAGACCAGGCCGAAACAAAACTGTAATGTGGCGAGCATCTATATTTGATACGGGGTCTTCGGTAAAACCCGAAGTGTTTGTCATAAACTAGTGCTACAATAAGTTTTATATTGAGCTTTTTATTGGCCTTTCAATTCACGTGAGAACATCACGTGACAAGACAATAACCAAATTTCATGGCTATGTCGTCGAAATAAAGATATTCCAATCAATGGCGGCTTTTCTTTTTTGAGCTTTTAAGAGCTTGTAATCACATTTCCACATATTTTGCACCTACAACACAACAGAGTAAGACATGGTGAATCTTCTGATACCAAATAACTGTAATGTGAATTTTGTTGCAAGTCAACCTTTAAGGAATGAAATACTATTCTTGTACATCTCACCAGTCCTTTGCTTGATGCAACAAGTTGTTAGGCAACGGAAGCTTTGGTAATTATAGTTATCTCTATGGTACTGTGTGCAAAGTAGTTTCCTTTTTACCATCACATGACTGAGCAGATCCTAACATCCTTTTTAGCATGGCAAAGTGAAAGATGTTCGTATTGTTACATACAAGGGAGGCAAATCCAAGGGACTTGCTTATGTTGAATTTTTCAATGAGGTGAGTGCAAGAAATAATTCCGGAATCCAAGGAATGACAGTATTTTGTTGTTATTTTTCTCATTGTTGTTATGTCAAGATCTGTGTTATGTGAAGATCTGTGTTAGGTGAAGATCTGTGTTATGTGAAGATATGTGTTATGTGAAGATCTGTGTTATGTGAAGATGTGTGTTATATGAAGATCTGTGTTATGTGAAGGTCTGTGTTATGTGATTATCTGTGTTGGGTGAAGATGTGTGTTATATGAAGATCTGTATTATGTGAAGATCTGTGTTATGTGAAGGTCTGTGTTATGTGATTATCTGTGTTGGTTGAAGATGTGTGTTATATGAAGATCTGTATTATGTGAATATTTGTGCTATGTGAAAATTTGTGTGCCAAACTGGCTAATTATATGAGAATTAGTTCATAGGTATCTGAACTTTTCTCATAACCTTAAAATTTTAAAGTTTTTAAATTTAGATAGACATACTTTTTTCTACATAGTCAATGCCCTTTTCAACACATTTTCTCAATCTATTCCCATTAAAGCTCTTAGCATAAAAGTACCTAGGCTGCTCTGGTACCATTTACTCACAGCATTGATAACATCCCTTGTCACTGGAGTTTTGCATTGACGCCTTGTCACTGGCAATTGACTACGGTAATTGATAGACTTGACTTTTGCACCTTGACTACAGTAATTGCTAGACATGACTGTTGCACCTAGACTACAGTAATTGTTAGACATGCCTGTTGCACCTTGACTACAGTAATTGCTAGACTTGACTGTTGCACCTTGACTACAGTCATTGCTAGACTTGACTGTTGCACCTTGACTACAGTAATTGCTAGACTTGACTGTTGCACCTTGACCACAGTAATTGCTAGACATGCCTGTTACACCTTGACTACAGTAATTGCTAGACATGACTGTTGCACCTTGACTACAGTAATTGCTAGACTTGACTGTTGCACCTTGACTACAGTAATTGCTAGACATGACTGTTGCACCTTGACTACAGTAATTGCTAGACATGACTGTTGCACCTTGACTACAGTAATTGCTAGACTTGACTGTTGCACCTTGACTACAGTAATTGCTAGACATGACTGTTGCACCTTGACTACAGTAATTGCTAGACATGACTGTTGCACCTTGACTACAGTAATTGCTAGACTTGACTGTTGCACCTTGACTACAGTAATTGCTAGACATGACTGTTGCACCTTGACTACAGTAATTGCTAGACATGACTGTTGCACCTTGACTACAGTAATTGCTAGACATGACTGTTGCACCTTGACTACAGTAATTGCTAGACATGACTGTTGCACATTGACTACAGTAATTGCTAGACTTGACTGTTGCACCTTGACTACAGTAATTGCTAGACATGACTGTTGCACCTTGACTACAGTAATTGCTAGACATGACTGTTGCACCTTGACTACAGTAATTGCTAGACTTGACTGTTGCACCTTGACTACAGTAATTGCTAGACATGACTGTTGCACCTTGACTACAGTAATTGCTAGACTAGACTGTTGCACCTTGACTACAGTAATTGCTAGACATGACTGTTGCACATTGACTACAGTAATTGCTAGACATGACTGTTGCACCTTGACTACAGTAATTGCTAGACATGACTGTTGCACCTTGACTACAGTAATTGCTAGACTTGACTGTTGCACCTTGACTACAGTAATTGCTAGACATGACTGTTGCACCTTGACTACAGTAATTGTTAGACATGACTGTTGCACCTTGACTGCAGTAATTGCTAGACTTGACTGTTGCACATTGACTACAGTAATTGCTAGACATGACTGTTGCACCTTGACTACAGTAATTGCTAGACTTGACTGTTGCACCTTGACTACAGTAATTGTTAGACATGACTGTTGCACCTTGACTACAGTAATTGCTAGACTTGACTGTTGCACATTGACTACAGTAATTGCTAGACATGACTGTTGCACCTTGACCACAGTAATTGCTAGATATGGCTGTTGCACCTTGATGACAGTAATTGCTAGACTTGACTGTTGCACCTTGACTACAGTAATTGTTAGACATGACTGTTGCACCTTGACTACAATAATTACTAGACTTGACTGTTGCACCTTGACCAAGGTAATGGTTAGACATGACTGTTGCACCTTGACTACAGTAATTGCTAGACTTGACTGTTGCACATTGACTACAGTAATTGCTAGACATGACTGTTGCACCTTGACCACAGTAATTGCTAGATATGGCTGTTGCACCTTGACTACAGTAATTGCTAGACATGACTGTTGCACCTTGACTACAGTAATTGTTAGACATGACTGTTGCACCTTGACTACAGTAATTGCTAGACATGACTGTTGCACCTTGACTACAGTAATTGTTAGACATGCCTGTTGCACCTTGACTACAATAATTACTAGACTTGACTGTTGCACCTTGACCACAGTAATTGCTAGATATGGCTGTTGCACCTTGACTGCAGTAATTGCTAGACTTGACTGTTGCACATTGACTACAGTAATTGCTAGACATGACTGTTGCACCTTGACTACAGTAATTGCTAGACTTGACTGTTGCACCTTGACTACAGTAATTGTTAGACATGACTGTTGCACCTTGACTACAGTAATTGCTAGACTTGACTGTTGCACATTGACTACAGTAATTGCTAGACATGACTGTTGCACCTTGACCACAGTAATTGCTAGATATGGCTGTTGCACCTTGATGACAGTAATTGCTAGACTTGACTGTTGCACCTTGACTACAGTAATTGTTAGACATGACTGTTGCACATTGACTACAGTAATTGCTAGACATGACTGTTGCACCTTGACTACAGTAATTGCTAGACATGACTGTTGCACTTTGACTACAGTAATTGTTAGACATGACTGTTGCATCTTGACTACAGTAATTGCTAGACATGACTGTTACACCTTGACTACAGTAATTGCTAGACATGACTGTTGCACTTTGACCACAGTAATTGTTAGACATGACTGTTGCATCTTGACTACAGTAATTGCTAGACATGACTGTTACACCTTGACTACAGTAATTGCTAGACATGACTGTTGCACTTTGACCACAGTAATTGCTAGACATGACTGTTGCACCTTGAATACAGTAATTGTTAGACATGACTGTTGCACCTTGACTACAGTAATTGCTAGACTTGACTGTTGCACCTTGACTACAGTAATTGCTAGACTTGACTGTTGCACCTTGACTACAGTAATTACTAGACATGACTGTTGCACCTTGACTACTAGTAGAGCAGGAACATAAACTTATCTTTCAGCTTTTTTCTTCAGAGGGTGGGCTTCTCAAACAAAAGTGTTTCATAGTCAGAAATTTATGCTGAGTTCAATTGTAATGTCTCTTCATATAGGCTATGTGTTTGTACATTTCTGAGCTAGAGCGCACTTTTGAAATGGGAGGGGCAACTCCAAGTTTGCTTGGAAAACCTTACGTAACAGACAAAGAAAACTATCTTCCAATCTCGAAAATTAATAAATTCTTTTATTTGAGATTCGGTGAGTCAACTCTCAGCATTTTTCAAGCCATGCCAAGGATGCAGCAAAACTGCTATTTTACTGTCTTGATCAGTCTGTGAATGAAGCCCTAGTCAGAGTGACTAAACTTCGATATGAGGCAGCCAAACAGTATTCAAACAGATACTTGATATTGAAAGAAGAGAGCATTCAATGTGAAATTGCTCAAAAAGTGCTAAACATTGAGAACTTCGATGAAAGTTCAGACTTGTTATGTCATTATGCCTGCTATAAAAAGTATTGTAACAAACTTGTTATGGAAAGAGCTGAGAAAAGACATGAGAAGAGACAGAAAGAATGTGATACAGCAGAAGAGGCGGTACTAGATATTTATTACTTTACAAATTCAAGATGATTACTTCATGATGATGGTACTTTGGTGGGAGAAAAAGAAAACATTTTCATTTTTGTTTGCACATTTTGTGAGCAGCAAAACTAACTCTTTGCAGTTTACATGACGTGTTGTAGCCTACAATGTGGACATAAATGTGTAGATAAATTACATGTATGATCCTTCCGTGGTTTTTTGCATATGACCACACAAACTATGCTAGATATGGCACGCTGTACTATGCAGAGAAAACTAATCTGAAAGTATCGCAGAGCAAGGTGTATGAGGCTCTTATGAAGAAAGGGTATTTTACTTATCAATCAGTAATCACCACATCACTGTCCATTCAGCTCTATCGCTTGTGATCAATCTATTGAGCAAACAGTTAAAAGAGACTCAAAGTCTCACGGTGGAATCATAGGGTTTACCAGGAAGTCATCGACCTCTCAACGCTGGACTCTATCTCACCCGGAATGAACAGCTGTACATACAGACATGAAGAAAATGCTAGTGCTTGGTGATTCGGATGCAGCAAGTTATGAGATGCTTGAAAAGGCATGGAAGGCTGATGAGGAAATGAGGGAACTCATGAAAGACTCTTAACAGCAAGAATAAATCCGTTTGCGTTTCAAACCACCAAGCTAGTACATATTACCAGTGGTGCAGAAGCCTCCATTAAAGTGAAGCAGGATCTTGAAATGGCAAATGTGATAGGAGAGAAACAGCTTTCAGAATTTGTCCAGAAGAGGTAAAGCACCCAAAAGATTGATTTCAATGCATCCATCAAGTCAAACCAGCTCAAAACCTTCACCACATTACCATCAGCTAAGAAGAAATCAAAAGAAAAAGTCCTAGAGTGTTTGCACAGACTGTTTGAGAATTTGTTAGTGCTCCGCCAACAGCGTAACTTGGATTTGAGAAAAGTGCTATTATTCTCTCTTGGCAACATCAGCTGGTCCCTGGCTAACTCTGATATCTTATCTACGCGCATGTGATCACATATCGCAAAGATAATCGAAGACAAACCTAGCTCAAAAGTTCTAGTCAAGTGCCAGGACACAGATGTTTTTATAAGCTGTCAATCTCTAGTGGATGAGCTGCCATCACAGAAACTCATTTACTGCTGTGGTAAGGAGCAGTTGAGATATAGAACCATAGGTGTCTCTCTACCGTCCTCACACCCGAACAATGCAAAGCACTGCTCGGCCTCCATGCTCTAAGTGGATGCGACAGTGTAAACACATTCTATTCCAAAGGGAAGATAACTTTTTTCAAGCTGCTAAAGAACAATCCTGAATTCTGTAACACTCTGAAATCATTGGAAACAGATTTTTAAGTTGGTGCGATAAGAGAATCTATTGAGACATTCATATGCAGATTATATGGTGAAGAGACCAATTCCATCAATGAAGCACGGTATAAGATCTTCTGCTCACCGTCTCACACATCACAATCAAACCTACCACCCACACTAGTTAAGTTAAATCTCCCTTTATGTAGGGCTGCCTATCAGGCCGCGATATGGAGAAAAGCTAAGCAAATCATCATCAATGCCCGATCTTCCCAGCAACATGGATGGTTTATGGAAGGTGGAGAGCTTAAAGCTAGATGGATGACACAACAACCAGCACCTCCTGATGTGCTCATGGACATGTTTTGTCGATGCAAAACTGGGTCCCAGTCTCGTCGCTGTCAGTGCAACAATACAGATCTCAAGTGTACGGACATGTGCAGATGCAGCTGCTGTAGCAATAAAAATAAAAAGGATGGAGATGAAAGTAATGATGCAGAAGACTCAGATGATTGTAAATTAGAAGGTTAGTATTCGAGTGGTATTGTAACCAGAGGTGTGTT
The DNA here is from genome assembly GCF_963576615.1 of Watersipora subatra. Classification (NCBI taxonomy): domain Eukaryota; kingdom Metazoa; phylum Bryozoa; class Gymnolaemata; order Cheilostomatida; family Watersiporidae; genus Watersipora; species Watersipora subatra. Next base: position 65,935,432 of record NC_088712.1, on the reverse strand, counting down.
TCATGTTTGATTTGAATACATATGTGTCATGTCGTATAAAAGACTGACTACTTGCAATTTCACTTGCATAATAAAGTATACGGTTTAACATAATAAGCATTAATGATGAATATATGTATACTAAAATATTATATATACATGGTTTGAGTCTTTAAAAATACTTTTCATTTTGTTTTGCAGATCTGTAATGATATAGGAGTTGCGGAATAACAAGGACAAACTGTAAAGCTGTCAATATATCAACCAAACTGGAAATACACAATATTATATAATACAATTCTAATATTATTTTAATATTTGAATAATAAATATTTTAGTGTTATCAGAATTGATTCCAGCTTAGGTTATTGCTAATTATTTAGTATTTATATGCCATTTTCATTATTACATTGTTGGTAAAAGCACATAAACATTACAGACATTTAATTAAAATAATATATTAACTATTTTGCTCAAAGTGAACAATCTGAGAGGTGTAGAAACCAGATATTTAAAATCAGCTCGAAATTCTGATCTAGATGACTCTTATCGCATAGCCCACCTTCAAAAGAGATAAATCACTTTTTGACAGCTTTTTGATGCTTTCCTGCTCTGCTATACAGTAACTGCTAGACATGACTGTTGCGCCTTGACCACAGTAATTGCTAGATATGACTGTTACATCTTGACTACAGTAATTGCTAGACATGCCTGTTGCATCTTGACTACAGTAATTGCTAGACATGACTGTTGTACCTTGACTACAGTAATTGCTAGACATGACTGTTGTACCTTGACTACAGTAATTGCTAGACTTGACTTGCACCTTGACTACAGTAATTGCTAGACTTGACTGTTGCACCTTGACTACAGTAATTGCTAGACATGACTGTTGCACCTTGATGACAGTAATTGCTAGACATGACTGTTGCACCTTGACTACAGTAATTGCTAAACTGGACTGTTGCACCTTGACCACAGTCATTGCTAGACTTGACTGTTGCACATTGACTACAGTAATTGCTAGACATGACTGTTGCACCTTGACTACAGTAATTGCTAGACTTGACTGTTGCACCTTAACTACAGTAATTGTTAGACATGACTGTTGCACCTTGACTACAGTAATTGCTAGACATGACTGCTGCACCTTTACCACAGTAATTGCTAGACTTGACTGTTGCACCTTGACTACAGTAATTGCTAAACTTGACTGTTGCACCTTGACCACAGTCATTGCTAGACTTGACTGTTGCACATTGACTACAGTAATTGCTAGACATGCCTGTTGCACCTTGACTACAGTAATTGCTAGACATGACTGTTGCATCTTGACTACAGTAATTGCTAGACATGACTGTTGCACCTTGACTACAGTAATTGCTAGACATGACTGTTGCACCTTGACTACAGTAATTGCTAGACATGACTGTTGCACCTTTACCACAGTAATTGCTAGACTTGACTGTTGCACATTGACTACAGTAATTGCTACACTTGACTGGTTCACCTTGACGACAGTACTTGCTAGACATGACTGTTGCACATTGACTACAGTAATTGCTAGACATGCCTGTTGCACCTTGACTACAGTAATTGCTAGACATGACTGTTGCACCTTGACTACAGTAATTGTTAGACATGCCTGTTGCACCTTGACTACAGTAATTGCTAGACATGACTGTTGCACCTTGACTACAGTAATTGCTAGACATGCCTGTTGCACCTTGACTACAGTAATTGCTAGACTTGACTGTTTCACCTTGACTACAGTAATTGTTAGATATGACTGTTGTACCTTGACTTTTGAGATCTATAGTTATTGGCCCATACATATCTCAAAACACTGTAAGCGTAACTTTCTGGGTTCTTTTCTGGGTTTTAAACATTCCTTTACCAGCGTTGTCATATGCTTCCAATCAAGTGACTGCCTTTTGAGAAAAATGGTGAAATACTTATGAACAACGGAACGATGACTTTATTAGATGTGTTTAATTATTTCGATTTCATGAATTTTCTTTAATTGCTGGTAGCGCTCGATTGACCACGATAATCATGGTATACAGTAAAACTACCTCATCATACTGTACTAAGTATGATCAGGTATTTATATGCATAAAATTGTATACTCTGCAATAATAGAGTACTTTAAATTGGAGCAGACTCGAGTGAACAGCATAAGAATTGGGACAAAGTTCTGAATCCTAGTTGACTGAACCTCATATGTGAGACGTATTCTCTGTAAGTTAAGGTATACCAAGTGTACAATCAGTGTACAGCTTCGAAAGGTCTTTGTATCACATATGCTAGATTGTTGGAGGTGTGTGTCTCACATATGTCAGATTTTTGGTGGCATGTGTGTCACATATGTTAGATTGTTGGAGGTCTATGTATCACATATGTCAGATTGTTGGAGGTCTGTGTGTCACATATGTCAAATTGTTGGAGGTCTATGTATCACGTATGTTAGCTTGTTGGAGGTCTGTGTATCACATGTGTTAGATTTTTGTAGGTCTGTTTATCATATGTGTTAGATTGTTGGAGGTCTGTGTACCACGTATGTTAGATTGTTGGAGGTCTGTGTACCACGTATGTTAGATTGTTGGAGGTTTGTTTGTCACACATGCTAGATTGTTGGACATTTAGGTAGATGCGCGTCAAGCTCTTTTGGCACTTGACAACACACAACTAATGGATTTCACCATCAAGGTGGCCATCAGCAACCCTCCTCCAAGGAAATCCACAGCACAATCTGACAGCCATTTTGTACCTTCACTTGGAGGTGCTAGAAAAGAGCTTACCCTTAGGTATGTACAGCTTTTACTGCTCAATAGCATAGTACAAAAGTTGCTTCTATAAAATATACCTCCTATAACATAAATTCCGGATAACGTTAAAAATGAATGTAAAGTTTTTACTTCGTAAAAATTTCCATATAACATAAAGTGTCAAGTTGGGCGAGTTCTTAAATTCGATTTTAATGTTAGTTTACCTCACCACACCAGAAGAAAAAGTGACGTGCGTATAGCGTTATATCTATTATATACATGTATACAACTTTCGCGACATTGTAGTTTGTCATAATAGATCGTCAGATGTGTCGACAAAATAGAGAATTGGATATGATGGGACATTACAATGGACAATCAGTGCATTACATTGTGAATGAAATTGACTATGTCATCATAGTATTATATATAGCAGGTTATTTGTGGAATAATTACAGATTACTTTCACTTGCCTAATGTATAATTCCAGGATAATACTTTCGCTATAACTGCTCTCTATACATATATATACTTGGGATGTCTTTTACCAATTCAATGTAAACTCAGTTCTGGAATAAAGAACATTACAGTGAGAACACAACAGGATAGTTGAGCAATCGTTCATAAATACAAAGGTGAACGATCGGTGCAGGTGTTACAGCACCTGTCGACCAATCTGAATGTCACGAGTTTGAGTATAGTCAAGAGTTCTCTTTTATCCTAATTTTGACACCTGGGTACAGGTAAACAACGAACGGATAGAACCACTTTTTATAGTAAAAAGAATTTGTTGTTTTGCCTTATTGTAGGGTATAAAATATTTGTTATTAGTTTTACTTTGCAGAATAGATTTTGCTGTTTAGAAAAAATAGATCATTGTAAATGAACGTCGAGGGTGTGTGCTCTCCATTAACTTATTGTAAAATTACCCCAATCATGGTCTATAAAACCTGTGAGATTGATCATAAAAAGGAGAAAAGTTGTCAATGCAAACCAATAATACTGGAGTTGCCATACAGCCGATAAATTAAAAGAGCTACGTCAAGTTTTTCCTTTTTGCATAGTCAAAGGAATGAGTTTGGAAATATCTTGGAATGGATTAGGCAAGTTACATGTATTTTACTGTTCTTATAATTTAAATTCCTTATAACGTAAATGCTCCTTGAACGAATTATTTACGATATGGGAGCCTCTACTGTATATCTATATATATAGAAAAATAAACGTATTTTACTAAAATGAATTCGCGCTACCATTGCAGTGTGAGTTCATTTTTATAAAATAGATTTTACTTTTTCCATTAATGACATCATACCTAGTATATTCAGTTTTCTTTTCAGTGTTTGACTGTGCAAAAACATGCTGAATTAGATGTATATATTTGTTATTATACATGTTGAATTAGATGTATATATTTGTTATTATACATGTAGTATAAATGAAGCGTATTTTACTAACATGTTTATGCTAAACTTACGGCTATCACCTACTGTAGTTCATATCTCTCTACTGACTCACCTCTATCATCTGCTGTAGTTCATATCTCTCTCTACTGACTCACCTCTATCACCTGCTGTAGTTCATATCTCTCTCTACTGACTCACCTCTATCACCTGCTGTAGTTCATATCTCTCTCTACTGACTCATCTCTATCACCTGCTGTAGTTCATATCCCTCTCTACTGACTCACCTCTATCACCTGCTGTAGTTCATATCTCTCTCTACTGACTCACTTCTATCACCTGCTGTAGTTCATATCTCTCTCTACTAACTCACCTCTATTAGGCGCTGTAGTTGTTGTCTATACTTGCCGTAATCACACATTGTAACTTTCATCACGATCAGTTGTCACACATCATTGTCTCCTATATCATATATTTTTTCCAGTGCTCCTCGAGGCAGAGCCCGCACTCAGCTCGATCTCATGCCAAGAGTTATCCGCAAGACACCATCAGTTCCTGCGGCTACAGCGAGTACCATTCAACGCACTCAAACGATCTCTGCTCCCAGTTCTGAGTTAAGTGACGCAAAATCTACCAAAACTTCTGCTGATCGAAAGCTGAGCAATGCTGACTTCAGGCAAATGCTGCTCTCACCTAAATAAATTAAGCTAATAACAGATCAAGGCGAAGACAACTGCTTATTTGATCCATTCGGGGTTATCTGACTAGTTCTGTTGGTCCAATGTACAACTATACATTTTAGATTATTCGTTACTCCGGTTCCTGCCTCTGCTCTGTTAGGCAGCTATTATTGTACATTGTTTTTAAGAGATTTGGCAGCTCTGCACTATTGACACTAACATGACCTTACTGCTATGACCTTACCGTCAGATATTTGTTATTCTCTACATCATCTGGTCCTCTCTCTCTCATCTATAAGTGCTTCGCCACCTTTCTCTTTGCAGGCAGTAATTTAATAACATTCATGTTTTAACCCTCTCACAGTCTTTCAACTGTAAGAATGTCAGCATGCTGCCTCGCTACATTACCGCACAAAGGTCATTTAGCCGCTGCCATATAGCCTTAGCTACTTATTCTTCCAGCTTTTGACTCACTGGTATTTGCAGACTAGATCCGCTGTTTCACAAACACAAACTCCATTCAGAGATCAGGCTTATTACTGGCCTATTCTATTTGCACTCTGTGGTACTTTGTAAATTGTATCCCTTTTGTATGTTACTCTGTGTTTGTGTATAAATATAGCAAAACATAATATAGCAAAACATAATATAGCAAAACATAATATAGCAAAACATAATATAGCAAAACATAATATAGCAAAACATAACCCCTGTGCAAGCGCTGCAGCCATTATTCTGGTATTGACTTGCTAGCGGTCTCTGTCCAAGGTATGTGTCATGGTGAAACTTACTACAGTTAGTAGGTTTTTGTCCAAGGTATGTGTCATGGGGGAAACTTACTACAGTTACTAGGTCTCTGTCCAAGGTATGTGTCATGGTGAAACTTACTACAGTTACTAGGTCTCTGTCTTAGGTACATGTCATGGGGGAAACTTACTACAGTTACTAGGTCTCTGTCCAAGGTATGTGTCATGGTGAAACTTACTACAGTTACTAGGTCTCTGTCTTAGGTACATGTCATGGTGAAACTTACTACAGTTATAATATCAAACTCTACCTATGAATACCAAATGTATATCATAAGCTATAACATAGTACTCTACCTATGATTACTAGTATGTATATCATCTAAGCTATAACATGATACTCTATCTATGATTACTAGTATGTATATCATCTAAGTTATAACATGATACTCTACCTATGATTACTAGTATGTATATCATCTAAGCTATAACATGATACTCTACCTATGATTACTAGTATGTATATCATCTAAGCTATAACATGATACTCTATCTATGATTACTAGTATGTATATCATCTAAGCTATAACATGATACTCTACCTATGATTACTAGTATGTATATCATCTAAGCTATAACATGATACTCTACCTGTGATTACTAGTATGTATATCATCTAAGCTATAACATGATACTCTATCTATGATTACTAGTATGTATATCATCTAAGTTATAACATGATACTCTACCTATGATTACTAGTATGTATATCATCTAAGCTATAACATGATACTCTACCTATGATTACTAGTATGTATATCATCTAAGCTATAACATGATACTCTATCTATGATTACTAGTATGTATATCATCTAAGCTATAACATGATACTCTACCTATGATTACTAGTATGTATATCATCTAAGCTATAACATGATACTCTACCTGTGATTACTAGTATGTATATCATCTAAGCTATAACATGATACTCTATCTATGATTACTAGTATGTATATCATCTAAGTTATAACATGATACTCTACCTATGATTACTAGTATGTATATCATCTAAGCTATAACATGATACTCTACCTTTGATTACATGTATGTATATCATCTAAGCTACAACATGATACTCTACCTATGATTACTAGTATGTATATCATCTAAGCTATAACATGATACTCTATCTATGATTACTAGTATGTATATCATCTAAGCTATAACATGATACTCTACCTATGATTACTAGTATGTATATCATCTAAGCTATAACATGATACTCTACCTGTGATTACTAGTATGTATATCATCTAAGCTATAACATGATACTCTATCTATGATTACTAGTATGTATATCATCTAAGTTATAACATGATACTCTACCTATGATTACTAGTATGTATATCATCTAAGCTATAACATGATACTCTACCTATGATTACTAGTATGTATATCATCTAAGCTATAACATGATACTCTACCTATGATTACTAGTATGTATATCATCTAAGCTATAACATGATACTCTATCTATGATTACTAGTATGTATATCATCTAAGTTATAACATGATACTCTACCTATGATTACTAGTATGTATATCATCTAAGCTATAACATGATACTCTATCTATGATTACTAGTATGTATATCATCTAAGCTATAACACGATACTTTACCTATGATTACTAGTATGTATATCATCTAAGCTATAACACAATACTTTACCTATGATTACTAGTATGTATATCATCTAAGATATAACATGATACTTTACCTATGATTACTAGTATGTATATCATCTAAGATATAACATGATACTCTACCTATGATTACTAGTATGCATATCATATAAGTTATAACATGATACTTTACCTGTGATTACTAGTATGTATATCATCTAAGTTATGACATGATACTCTACCTATGATTACTAGTATGTATATCATCTAAGCTATAACATGATACTCTATCTATGATTACTAGTATTTATATCATCTAAGTTATAACATGATACTCTACCTATGATTACTAGTATGTATATCATCCAAGCTATAACATGATACTCTACCTATGATTACTAGTATGTATATCATCTAAGTTATAACATGATACTCTACCTATGATTACTAGTATGTATATCATCTAAGCTATAACATGATACTCTATCTATGATTACTAGTATGTATATCATCTAAGCTATAACATGATACTCTACCTATGATTACTAGTATGTATATCATCTAAGCTATAACATGATACTCTACCTGTGATTACTAGTATGTATATCATCTAAGCTATAACGTGATACTCTATCTATGATTACTAGTATGTATATCATCTAAGTTATAACATGATACTCTACCTATGATTACTAGTATGTATATCATCTAAGCTATAACATGATACTCTACCTTTGATTACATGTATGTATATCATCTAAGCTACAACATGATACTCTACCTATGATTACTAGTATGTATATCATCTAAGCTATAACATGATACTCTATCTATGATTACTAGTATGTATATCATCTAAGCTATAACATGATACTCTACCTATGATTACTAGTATGTATATCATCTAAGCTATAACATGATACTCTACCTGTGATTACTAGTATGTATATCATCTAAGCTATAACATGATACTCTATCTATGATTACTAGTATGTATATCATCTAAGTTATAACATGATACTCTACCTATGATTACTAGTATGTATATCATCTAAGCTATAACATGATACTCTACCTATGATTACTAGTATGTATATCATCGAAGCTATAACATGATACTCTACCTATGATTACTAGTATGTATATCATCTAAGCTATAACATGATACTCTATCTATGATTACTAGTATGTATATCATCTAAGTTATAACATGATACTCTACCTATGATTACTAGTATGTATATCATCTAAGCTATAACATGATACTCTATCTATGATTACTAGTATGTATATCATCTAAGCTATAACACGATACTTTACCTATGATTACTAGTATGTATATCATCTAAGCTATAACACAATACTTTACCTATGATTACTAGTATGTATATCATCTAAGATATAACATGATACTTTACCTATGATTACTAGTATGTATATCATCTAAGATATAACATGATACTCTACCTATGATTACTAGTATGCATATCATATAAGTTATAACATGATACTTTACCTGTGATTACTAGTATGTATATCATCTAAGTTATGACATGATACTCTACCTATGATTACTAGTATGTATATCATCTAAGCTATAACATGATACTCTATCTATGATTACTAGTATTTATATCATCTAAGTTATAACATGATACTCTACCTATGATTACTAGTATGTATATCATCCAAGCTATAACATGATACTCTACCTATGATTACTAGTATGTATATCATCTAAGTTATAACATGATACTCTACCTATGATTACTAGTATGTATATCATCTAAGCTATAACATGATACTCTATCTATGATTACTAGTATGTATATCATCTAAGCTATAACACGATACTTTACCTATGATTACTAGTATGTATATCATCTAAGTTATAACATGATACCCTACCTATGATTACTAGTATGTATATCATATCAGTTATAACATGATACTTTACCTATGATTACTAGTATGTATATCATCTAAGCTATAACATGATACTCTACCTATGATTACTAGTATGTATATCATCTAAGCTATAACATGATACTCTACCTATGATTACTAGTATGTATATCATCTAAGTTATAACATGATACTCTACCTATGATTACTAGTATGTATATCATCTAAGCTATAACATGATACTCTACCTATGATTACTAATATGTATATCATCTAAGCTATAACATGATACTCTATCTATGATTACTAGTATGTATATCATCTAAGTTATGACATGATACTCTACCTATGATTACTAGTATGTATATCATCTAAGCTATAACATGATACTCTATCTATGATTACTAGTATTTATATCATCTAAGTTATAACATGATACTCTACCTATGATTACTAGTATGTATATCATCTAAGCTATAACATGATACTCTACCTATGATTACTAGTATGTATATCATCTAAGCTATAACATGATACTCTACCTATGATTACTAGTATGTATATCATCTAAGCTATAACATGATACTCTATCTATGATTACTAGTATGTATATCATCTAAGTTATAACATGATACTCTACCTATGATTACTAGTATGTATATCATCTAAGCTATAACATGATACTCTATCTATGATTACTAGTATGTATATCATCTAAGCTATAACACTATACTTTACCTATGATTACTAGTATGTATATCATCTAAGTTATAACATGACACCCTACCTATGATTACTAGTATGTATATCATATAAGTTATAACATGATACTTTACCTGTGATTACTAGTATGTATATCATCTAAGCTATAACACGATACTTTACCTATGATTACTAGTATGTATATCATCTAAGTTATAACATGATACTCTACCTATGATTACTAGTATGTATATCATCTAAGCTATAGCATAATACTCTACCTATGATTACTAGTATGTATATCATCTAAGCTATAACACGATATTTTACCTATGATTACTAGTATGTATATCATCTAAGATATAACATGATACTTTTCCTATGATTACTAGTATGTATATCATCTAAGCTATAACATGATACTCTATTTATGATTACTAGTATGTATATCATCTAAGCTATAACACGATACTTTACCTATGATTACTAGTATGTATATCATCTAAGATATAACATGATACTTTACCTATGATTACGGGTATGTATATCACCTAAGCTATAACATGATACTCTACCTATGGTTACTAGTATGTATACCATCTAATTTATAACATGATACTCTACCTATGATTACTAGTATGTATATCATCTAAGTTATAACATAATACTCTACCTATGATTACTAGTATGTATATCATCTAAGCTATAACACGATACTTTACCTATGATTACTAGTATGTATATCATCTAAGCTATAACACAATACTTTACCTATGATTACTAGTATGTATATCATCTAAGATATAACATGATACTTTACCTATGATTACTAGTATGTATATCATCTAAGATATAACATGATACTCTACCTATGATTACTAGTATGCATATCATATAAGTTATAACATGATACTTTACCTGTGATTACTAGTATGTATATCATCTAAGTTATGACATGATACTCTACCTATGATTACTAGTATGTATATCATCTAAGCTATAACATGATACTCTATCTATGATTACTAGTATTTATATCATCTAAGTTATAACATGATACTCTACCTATGATTACTAGTATGTATATCATCCAAGCTATAACATGATACTCTACCTATGATTACTAGTATGTATATCATCTAAGTTATAACATGATACTCTACCCATGATTACTAGTATGTATATCATCTAAGCTATAACATGATACTCTATCTATGATTACTAGTATGTATATCATCTAAGCTATAACACGATACTTTACCTATGATTACTAGTATGTATATCATCTAAGCTATAACATGATACTCTATCTATGATTACTAGTATGTATATCATCTAAGCTATAACATGATACTCTACCTATGATTACTAGTATGTATATCATCTAAGCTATAACACGATACTTTACCTATGATTACTAGTATGTATATCATCTAAGTTATAACATGATACTCTACCTATGATTACTAGTATGTATATCATCTAAGCTATAGCATAATACTCTACCTATGATTACTAGTATGTATATCATCTAAGCTATAACACGATATTTTACCTATGATTACTAGTATGTATATCATCTAAGATATAACATGATACTTTTCCTATGATTACTAGTATGTATATCATCTAAGCTATAACATGATACTCTATTTATGATTACTAGTATGTATATCATCTAAGCTATAACACGATACTTTACCTATGATTACTAGTATGTATATCATCTAAGATATAACATGATACTTTACCTATGATTACGGGTATGTATATCACCTAAGCTATAACATGATACTCTACCTATGGTTACTAGTATGTATACCATCTAATTTATAACATGATACTCTACCTATGATTACTAGTATGTATATTATCTAAGTTATAACATAATACTCTACCTATGATTACTAGTATGTATATCATTTAAGCTATAACACGATACTTTACCTATGATTACTAGTATGTATATCATCTAAGATATAACATGATACTCTACTTATGATTACTAGTATGTATATCATCTAAGTTATAACATGATACTCTACCTATGATTACTAGTATGTACATCATCTAAGCTACAACATGATACTCTACCTATGATTACTAGTATGTATATAATCTAAGTTATAACATGATACTCTACCTGTGATTACTGGTATGTATATCATCTAAGTTATAACATGATACTTTACCTATGATTACTAGTATGTATATCATCTAAGTTATAACATGATATTCTACCTATGATTACCGTATGTATATCAACTAAGTTATAACATGATACTCTACCTATGATTACTTGTATGTATACCATATAAGTTATAACATGATACTCTACTTGTGATTACAGGTATGTATATCATCTAAGTTATAACATGATACTCTATCCATGATTACTAGTATGTATACCATCTAAGCTATAACATGATACTCTACCTCTGATTACTGGTATGTATATCATCTAAGGTATAACATGATACTCTACCTATGATTACTAGTATGTATATCATCTAAGTTATAACATGATACTCTACCTCTGATTTCTGGTATGTATATCATATCAGTTACAACATGTTACTCTACCTATGGTTACTAGTATGTATATCATTTAAGCTATAACATGATACTCTACCTATGGTTACTAGTATGTATATCATCTAAGTTATAACATGACACTCTACCTATGATTACTGGTATGTATATCATCTAAGTTATAACGTAATACTCTACCTATGATTACTGGTATGTAAATCATCTAAATTATAACGTAATACTCTACCTATGATCACTGGTATGCGTATATACTAACCACTTGTGTATCTCATAATATATTTATTTTAGAACACTACACAACCTTCCCTCTCATACTGAGTTCATATGGTACTCTATCTTCATATTGAAATACAGAACATGGGCCCATTCCTGAGTGACAATTCACTCGAAAGATGGGAGGCTGTGGCCAGTGCCCACATATTCATTCATTTATTAGGTTGGAGTTCTCCTTCTAGATTCTCAAGCTTCCATTATTTATGAATGGCTTTCGCCAACGAAAATGCTTATAGCCTTGTTGGGTTAGCCATGCATGGCATCATTTTTGCTCCCACAACTGTATTCTAGCTGTAGTGGCTGACATCACTTGTTATTATGTATTAGAGACAGCTTGGATATTGATTCCAGTTACATAACAAAACAATTCAACTAGCAGACTTTTGCAAGTGGAATCAGTGGTTTCTAAACAATGCTTAACCTATGGAAGGGTTTATAGCTGACACCTAGCTGACAAGTATCGAGTTTTTTTCTTTCCTCCCAACTATTGTCTTCATCATTCCAAGTTGCTGCCATCTACTGCCATCGGCATGCTAAGTTTCTGCTGCCATCAGAATTCTAGGTTGCTGCCAAACGCTATCATCAGCATGTTCGTGGAACGAAGCCTGTCACAAGCTGTAATTTTGTACTCTCTGTTACTTCTGGCTGACCTCACACTAGTAAATGTCCACCCTAGACGTTTTGTCTTGGAAATTCCAATGACTCATCCGTTATGATTGCGACAGAAACAGCCAGTCATTTTTTTATTATTTCCTTATCTTTTACGTTCTGCATTTTCAATGAACTCGTAACACCTTTGGGTAAGCATCTGGTGCTCTATAGACTCGTGTCAGCCATCCAGCACTTATAGTTACACACGCTGATTAGCCTTTGCTTAGTAAACTAAGAGCTAAGGCTACATGCACTGGTGCTTCCTCATTCTATTCAGTCAGGCAGAAGCAGCTGTTTAACAACAACAACAGACCCACAAGGCTGCTCACACGCGCGCCCAGTCGGTCAAACAGGCCCGTTTATTATCATAATATCCAAGCGCTAAATTAAATAAACCCTCGCCGAGTCGCTATTGTTGAATCGGGGAATTTTGGAAACGTTCGAGGGTGACACTATATGGGTCATATCTTGGGCACTGACCTCTTACATGTGATTTAGAGCTTGCTTAACCGCTGTGCTAGAGAAAATTGACTCAGTTTCTGAGTGCCAAAAAAATATGTGACGTCCGTTACCCACGGTTGAAATGGGGCCATTCAGTTTATGCTTGCATATTTCCCATTAAACATAACTATTGTCACATGTATATTTTGAAAGATAGCTATTCTAATTTTCACCCTTTTTAAACTCTATTTGTCATGTCCTTGCTTAAAATTGACAAATACAAAGTGCGGTGACAATACTAGCGTAGTGGAATTTATCTTGTCTACCCAATCTTAGTAATTTACCGCATCCTATCTAAAGGGTTTCCCTATATAGCCAATCACAATCAGCTACATTAATTTCCCTCTCAGAAAAAATATTATCTAACAGCTCACACAAAATGCCTGCTTTATTTGGCAACCGAGTGTCCAACAATTTAACTTTACTCGCAGGGTTCACCATTTTATTGATCATTATTGACAGTCTCTGCAGGTACTCATTGGGCTTAACAATTAAGGATTCAAGTTTCAACACTTTTTCTTCTGCGGGTCACTTTATAAAAACTGAATTAGTGTATTATTTGATCGAATGCATTAAGGGTGAATAATAAAAGCGCCGCAGTATTTCGTTACTGTAAAATGAGACCTCGGGCTACACTTTATAATAAATGATTAACTCAAGTCTACTCATGCTCGGCCCATCCAATAGCATCCAGAAATTGCTAAAAAAATATTGTCGATCAGGGAGGTGTGTCTACAGTCTCTAGGCATAGGTGTTCCAAGCTAAAATGCATGGCAGCAGATGATCAACTAGCCAATCAAATTGGCTGCTTGCGAAGAATTTAAAAATAAGCATTACAAATCACTCCTGTGAAGCAACCGCCATTTCAAACTCTGTATGAAACGTATAAAAGGAAACGCACGTGCCGGGCGCTCAAATGAGTGACGGTAAGCGATCCAGCGAGTTCTTGATTTTAAACTCACCTTTCGCAATGGAAAAATCAACAGCGTTCTGCAGAAGAGAGGCTCAAAATATATTCAATTTTATCATAGGTATTCTTGTAATGCTCCTATTGGTGACTGTAGCCTGCTTGTACTGGGAACTGTTGGTAGTGCGGGCAGCTGTGAATGGCCGAGACAACCAGATGCTCCCGGGACACTCGGTAAGACAATTCTTTGTATATCTAGAATAATTGAGAAAATTAAGATTTTATGATGAGATATAATACTAGGTTTGGATTGGTAGAACTTTCTGTGCTGCCATTACTGTACCTAAATCATCTAACTGCTTGTTACAATTCTCCAATGCACATTAATAGGTAGCTGACACCTCTCTATCTTATCCGTATGTTTGAGAGAAGCGATGCGCACTCGCTGTTGCATCATTTTTATTTTAAATGACAATCCTTAATTTGCTAGTTGATCTGGTGGGCATCACATGACTTCACACACCACTTCGAGTCACGGCTGGGACCCCTTTGTTGCCTCCTTTGAATATTACTATTCCATTATTAAAGTATCTAGAATCAAAAGATATTTTTGATTCTAATAGCTTAGATAACAGAGCTTTGATTAAAATCAATTGCTCCTCCGATGGGTAAGAGTTGAATGAACTCGCTTTAGGTTTAGGGGAGAATCCTTACATGGTTTCCTGGTCGTAGTATGACTAGAGGTCAGGTGAATTGCTGTTTGAGCCTGTCAGATAATTAATCAAGACGATTGGATAAAGGCAATATGCTATAATTATTTTTAAGAATTCAATCAATTCTAGATTTACCTTTTTATGTACAAGAGTTACCCTAAACACCCCCATAGAGTTCATTCCTCTTCACTTCGAGAAACCATTAACAACCGCTCATGAAGTCGTAGCAAAGATTAATAGAATCACATGATACCCTGATTGCGAACATCAAGCAAGACACGGGCCAGACTAAAATGAATTTGCAAGGAATATTTTTGTTTGCACTAGCGGCTTATCTGCTTAAGTAATTCCTTGAATTCGTAGAATTGGAAGCAGCTAATTAAAATAGCAAGCGCCGTGGAGTGAGCGTGCGGCTGACCTCTTGCATCATTGCGTCACCACCACACTAATTCTATTAATCTACTCACTTCTTTCACAATTGTTATTGTTATTATTCTCGCAATACAAACTAATTAATTCAAATTTTATTTTTCAAATTGCTTTGTTTTTAAAATATTTATTTATCAGATTCCAACTCTCTCCTGATTATAAAATAATTAATAAAACAGCATTAAAGGCAGCGAACTCTGTGCTGATCATCAGCTGTTTAGCACTTACTAATATTTAGGGTTATCTACTCACGATGGCAAGTACTTTCAGCCGACACATAGTAGAAGTTATAAACAGGAAGGTAACCTTTCCACATTTGACCAATTGTTGCCTGTTATAGATCATCAGTCTAGTCTGAATACTCAGTCAAACATCTGTGGCCTTTTCTCAGTATGTGCTTCATAGCGATATTACCAAAAGGGGAGACGATTCCTAGAACAGCATTCAGTAGCGAAGAGTGTAAACATGAAGTAAAACTAGCAGACTGCAGACTATAAATAATTGTAGCTATTTATAGCTATTTATAATTGTTTCTCAGATGATCTGCAGAATACTAAACAATATTGTGATTTTGTTAGATAATTTTTGAGTATTACAAGTATTTAGCAATTTCGCGATTTGATTGTGAGCAGTATTGTTATTAAGGCTGCTGCTTTGACGGGTGAGAAAATAAGGAGAATTCTAACACATGAAGCAAAATACTTTGTCAACAATTGATGCGAGAAATCAGTATATAAAATTAGTATACATTCCATTGTTAACACAATGTTTCCCTATTGATCCTACAGCCGAGTAAACTCGACTGGGTAGCTTCATTTGACTTTTCATGCATCCGGTTTACATAGTATTACCAATTATTTAATTCCAAATTTTCAAGTTGATTGGACATTTAACTATTGTGGTATTGCCACAATAACAATGGCGCCTCTAACCGACTAAGAAATGAAAAATGGCTGACAGAACACCAGTTTCTAATGACATACTGATTAAAATTCTTAGTAATGAAGATCATAAATAAACAAAACTAGAAAGCTTCTCTTCAGCAACAAAAGCTTTAGACTAAAACAAATTATATTTCTATTCATACAAAGATACACACTCTATCAGACTCAGTGTACTGCAACCATTTTCTTTGCAAAAAAATATTTTTTTTTATTTCTTTTGTCATTGAGTTCTACAAGCTTGAAGCTTCAATATAATATTTAATTCAAAAGGAGTTGTATTATAAGTATTTTCAGTCAATGGAAAGTTGTTGATATGTTCAGGGATGAGGAGACCTGCTTGTACATACAAGGTTAGGTTTCAAGGTGTTAACAACAGAAACAAAGATGAAAAAATTACCGGAGATTTTATCAAAAACAATGGTAATAAAATTAGTCACATATGGTGTTTAGTTTTGCCCGGCCCCTCACCTCACCATTTAGACAAGAGAACATAAATGTGCCAGAAATTTTTTGCGCCATTTGGCAGAAAATATGAGTCGCATGATCAGATTATGACTAGACGATAAGAGCAAGCTGAAACGAAACTGTAAAGTAGCGAGCATTTATATTTGATAAGGGCCTTCCGGTAGAACCCGAAGTGCTCGTCATAAACTAGTGCTACCAAAAGTGTTATATTGAGCCTTTTATTGGCCTTTCATTTCACGTGTTAATATCATGACGTGTTAATATCATGTGTCAAAACAATAACATTTTTGAGATTTTAAGAGCCTGTAATCACATTTCCACATACTTTGCACCTACAACACAGCAGAGTAAGACATGGTGAACCTTTTGATACCAAATAACTGCAATGTGAATTTTGTTGCAAGGCAACCTTTAAGGTTTATACAATGGACAGCTACTGTAGCTATGAATTTGATAAATTAATTTTCCATGTTTAAATATATACGAAGAATATTGAGTCCGTCTGCAATCTGCTCACTTGCTGCCTTGAACTCACTCGACACCCGCCTTGTCCCACCTACGCATACTGCCAAATAGCCTATGATCTATACACTGTTTAACTAGGATTAGACAAGCGGGTCTCCAACTTTGTTATCTTGCGATATTTACTAAGGCTATTTTTGAAATCAATTCCAAACACTGACTCGAGCATGTGTCCTTGTGATGATAGCTCCAGCTGATAAAACCATCAAAATTTTAATTCTCAGAATTCTATTTGCGGTTTAGCCAGCGCATGGCACAGGATGCTCATTAAACTCCTGCGGAAGGAATTATACCGAAAGCTCCTACTGAAAGAATTATATATTGAAGGACTTGTAACTGAGCGATTTACACCCAAATAGTCACTCAAAGTAATTTATACAGACCCGACAAGAATATTACTGTTAGACGAAACCAGCATGCCATGGCGATCTACACATGCCAAGTGCATGAATAATTTTCTTAAAGCGATTTACCTCTTCTGAATACTCAACTGAGCACACAGAATTAATCCTAGTCCAATACTCTATAATTTAACTTTCATGAGATGGACAGGTAATGCTTGCTACATCTTAAACATTTAGTAGTTATAGACTAGGTGTACATTGTTGAATAGACATGCTGAGTAGACATGCTGAGTAGACATGCTGAGTAGACATGCTGAGTAGACATGCTGAGTAGACATGCTGAGTAGACATGCTGAGTAGACATGCTGCATAGACATGCTGAGTAGACATGCTGAGTAGACATGCTGAGTAGACATGTTGAATAGACATGCTGAGTAGACATGCTGAGTAGACATGCTGAGTAGACATGCTGAGTAGACATGCTGAGTAGACATGCTGAGTAGACATGCTGTATAGACATGCTGAATAGACATGCTGAATAGACATGCTGAGTAGACATGCTGAATAGACGTGCTGCATGGACATGCTGCATAGACATGCTGAATAGACATGCTGAGTAGACATGCTGAGTAGACATGCTGAATAGACATGCTGAATAGACATGCTGAGTAGACATGCTGAATAGACATGCTGAGTAAACACGCTGTATCATGAGTCTGCTATGAGTTATAAGATGGAAATGATAAAAAATGGAATATTCGTATCTCATAACAAAGAATGATGTGCAGCTGCACCTTCATATGACCTTCACAAGGTCATTGATATGTTCTTGTCAGTTCAAAAATGTTTATATCGTCGACATCATTCAGTAATGAAACCGAAAATGAAATGGCGGACAATAAAGACTGGTCAACATTATTGCTCTGACAGAATTTATTGCATTCAACCAATGAGATAATAATAACAACGGTACGGGCGTAAATAAGAAAGTGACGTATTTTGGCTGTGATCTGTTCTTTAGACTTGATGGTAAACAGATGCATTTCCAACTATCAAAAACTTTTTTAACAGCAGGTAGTTTTGCAAATGGCAGCAGGTCGTGGAGAATCGGAGAGGTCAGAGAGGCATTTAGAAACAGGTAACACGGTGACCGGCGGTTCCCAGCCAGCCATTCTACACAGGAGATCAGTTGAAACTCAAAGTAAGGACTAATTACTTATCATAAATATAATCATAGCGACTGCATTATATGTTGAAAGTTATAACATGATACTCTACCTATGCTTACTGGTAGAGTATCTGTAAGGATACTGTAAGAATCTGTAGGATATCATGTAAGCTATAACATGATACTCTACCTATAATTACTAGTATGTTATAATCTAAGCTATAACATGATACTCTACCTATGATTACTAGTATGCATATCATCTAAGTTATAACATGATACTCTACCTATAATTACTAGTATGCATATCATCTAAGTTATAACATGATACTCTACCTATGATTACCTGTATGTATATCATCTAAGCTATAACATGATACTTTACCTATAATTACTAGTATGTTATAATCTAAGCTATAACATAATACTCTACCTATAATTACTAGTATGCATATCATCTAAGTGATAACATGATACTCTACCTATGATTACTAGTATGCATATCATCTAAGTTATAACATGATACTCTACCTATAATTACTAGTATGCATATCATCTAAGTTGTAACATGATACTCTACCTATGATTACTAGTATACATATCATCTAAGATTCTAAGTTATAACATGATACTCTACCTATAATTACTAGTATGTTATAATCTAAGCTATAACATGATACTCTACCTATGATTACTGGTATGTATGTCATCTAAGGTATAACATGATACTCTACCTATGATTACTGGTATGTATATCATATAAGTTATAACACGATACTCTACCTATGATTACAGGTATGTATATCGTCTAAGCTTTCTGTCGCTGTATAAAGAAATCCCTCTGATAACCTTTTTCACTTGTACTTGCAGCTGAGCACGTCCACACACGCCATGAAAAGCTCCAGCAAGACATGAATGAACTAAAAGAGGTAAGTGATCTGACAGAACTCTCCTATCTTCGATCTATCCGATAGTCATCAATGGATCAGAAGAAATCATGAATTAGACTCTAGCCATTGCTTTGTTAGACTTCCTTCTTTGCCTTCAAACTCTTGATTGAAATTCCGCCACCTTTAATATATTTTGAGAACTCGCCTAACGCAAGACGCTGAGTAAAGTTGCCTAGGTTTCTGCTGCTGAAGTTGATTGTCTCGTTCCTCAGTTTGTTTAATTTCTCTTGACAGGCAAGCAAACTCTACTCAGCTCATCTCAAGATGTGCACCACTTGTTCCACCGGACCTGAAGGTAATGTGCTTTTTAAAGATCCAGTCAGGTATAGATGAGTCTATAGATTGACAATTTTATTTCACTCATTAATAGAACCTAGACCGATAGAAATATGTTACGGAAGTTTGGTTGTGCGTAACTCGTAAGTTATCTGTTGATGACATGTGGGACGCGACTGAACTTATACTCACTTGTTATCATAGCTTGGAACTCTCATGAGTATAAGTCGGTGTAACGAGCGTGGCAGGATTGTGTTGAAGAAACTCCTTAGGTGGACTTTCGACCAGCTAGTATCTCGTTGCAGGCAGCCATCGTCATTATAAGACAAGACGAGGTGTCATTATTTATCCTTCAGGTAAATTCTGCTTTTTCGCTCACCCACTGCAAATGTGCTTGAAAGGACTAGCTCTGTAACTGTAACATGTTTCTAAAGGGTCACTCGCTAGGGAGGTGTCCTCTCTAAGGTACTGATATGCTCATTCCTTGTTTCCTTGCGCTATACAGCAACTTACAGCATTGGTTTTAAAGGTGGAAGTCTTCCTGCTCTCAAACCGCATGTTCTATTTGATCAGAGAAGCATTACTTAAGAGCTTATCTATTTCCACAATACTACCTCCACAATTCGCCAAAATATTGCTTAAACTATGAAACTGTTAAGCAATTTTCTCTATTCTGGTGGATCATGGATGCTCATTAGTAGCTCTATTATTTGAAGCTCTATAGTCTGTTTTGTTTAAGCACTACATTCTGTCCATGATGCTTAATAATATTATTACACAACGTCACTTTATTCCATCCAATGTTGAGATATAGGGCTACACAGAACTGTAATTTTATATCACTTTGTACTTTGTTAATCAAAACTGTTAAGATTTAATTATTTTATATGAAATTTGGAAAAGAATCTTATATACTAGGTACATGTTATGATCAGCCAACTCTAGAGTTTCATCTTGAATACAGCTAATTCCTAAATCCTCGACTACTAAGTGTTACCTTCTTTTCTTTGAAAGGTTGATCAATGCTCTCATTAACTATAGATATGAAGGCTTAATCATGAGAGGTACATGATGAGAGGTACATGGGAGATATATGAGAGGTTTATGAGAGGTATATGAGAGATACATGAGAGGCATATGAGAGGTACATGAGAGGTATATGAGAGGTACATGAGAGGTACATGAGAGATACATGAGAGGTATATGAGAGGTACATGAGAGGTATATGAGAGGTACATGAGAGGTATATGAGAGATACATGAGAGGTATATGAGAGGTACATGAGAGGTATATGAGAGGTTTATGAGAGGTATATGAGAGGTACATGAGAGGTAAATGAGAGATACATGAGAGGTATATGAGAGGTACATGAGAGGTACATAAAATGTACATGAGAGGTAAACGAGAGGTATATGAGAGGTACATGAAAGGTACATGAGCGGTAAATGAGAGGTATATGACAGGCATATGAGAGATATATGAGAGATACATGAGAGGGATATGAGAGGTACATGAGAGGTACATAAAATGTACATGAGAGGTAAACGAGAGGTATATGAGAGGTACATGAAAGGTACATGAGCGGTAAATGAGAGGTATATGACAGGCATATGAGAGGTATATGAGAGATACATGAGAGGTACATGAAAGGTACATGAGAGGTAAACGAGAGGTATATGAGAGGTACATGAAAGGTACATGAGAGGTAAATGAGAGGTATATGACAGGCATATGAGAGATACATGAGAGGTATATGAGAGATACATGAGAGGTACATGAAATGTATATGAGAGGTACATGAGAGCTGCATAAGAGGTACTTCAGAGGTACACACAAAAGCACTTATAGTTGAACGGTAAAATTTTCCTACTCACCTATGCATCACTAAACCTACACAGAGCCAAACCTAAGCATTGCCAAACATTCGAACTGCAAAACCTGTGCACAGCCAAACTTACGTATAGCTAAACCTATGCACAGCCAAACCTATGCATTCAATTGACTGCAGGGTAAAGTAATAATTAAAACCTGTACAGATTATAACTACAATAGTTACGTTTTTACACCAAATTCAGTTTTTACATCTATATATATATTTCTCAAAGTCCGTCTGTGGATCCGTCTGTAGGTTTTCCGGCTATAGCTATTATTAAAACACCTGAGCTCGACAACAATGCAGACTCAAAGTCATGGCTTACCGTCATTGGAAGCCTAACCTTATTAACTAGCTTAGTGGAATTTTCCATTGGCAATATGCCAGGCTACTAGCTTGAAAGGTACAGTTATTTGACAAAGTTTTAAAACCTTTACAGTTTTTATTTTTCTCATGGTATGTAGTTTGAAAGTTAGAATGGAAAATGTTGTTATATATTAAATACAAATCAATTTCCCGTCCAAATACTCTTCTATTACACGGGCAACACCGGGTGGTACAGCTAGTAGTTCTATATAATGCATTTGTTTTAATGCTATATATAACCACTTGTATTATCTATCGCTGTTCATTGTTCATGGAAAGAATTAAGATGAACATAATGAGTTATTATAGTAAGAATATTTGTTTCACCATAGCAATAATTATGACATATGAAGCAAATATTAAAACAGATTGCATTGTACATCGAGGTTTGATTAAAGTATTTAAATATTTGACTGTAGTATGTAGAAGTTTGACTGTGATATGTAAAGGTTTGACTGTCATATATTTGTAAATCGCATATATAACCTTGATTGTGATATGCGGAGGTTAGACTGTAGTATGCAGAGGTTTTACTGTATATTGTGAAGGTTTGACTGAATCATGTAGATGCTTGACTGTAGCATATAGAGATTTGACTGTAGTATGTAAAAGCACGACTGTGTTTGGAATCTTTTAACATTTGACAAAAAATGGTGGTTGTTCGAACGCCTTTTTTATGTATGACCTAATTCTTGTGTTACCATGATTTGTCTACAACTATTTTTGTGATGTTGTGTCAGTGTTCAACTTTTCAAAATTTTTAGACTATGCACACTGGATAGACGCAGAAATGCATGGGGGAAATAACCGATCAACACCTTCGTTGCACACAGCTAACTCAATGAGTTCTCCAATCGTTCCTGCTGCCGGCCTCTACCATATCTATGGACAACTTACTTGGCTTGGAAAACCCAATATGTCTCAAGAGAGGTACTATCTTACATACGTGATATGTATCACGTGGTACATATGACAGATGCTACATAGCGCAGGCATCTGGTACTAGCGGCAACTTATGACAGGTGCTACAGAAAACACATAAGTTCGTCTTGGTGTTTAAAACACATGCTAATCGGGAAATTTTGTAGGTACAACTTGAAACTGTCTGTAAATACAAACCCCAGGGCTGATACTCACCCCTAAAAGACCCATTAGGTTCGGCCCAAAATCACGTTTTAGGGGGGGTTTTCAGACCATGGGGCACTGTCAGTGAATTTGCTCCTTTA
The DNA here is from genome assembly GCF_963576615.1 of Watersipora subatra. NCBI lineage: Eukaryota > Metazoa > Bryozoa > Gymnolaemata > Cheilostomatida > Watersiporidae > Watersipora > Watersipora subatra. The sequence continues at coordinate 65,911,405 of NC_088712.1, read as the reverse complement.
GGGGGTGTTTCCACAAGCAAGCCAGTAAAAGAGCCCATGCTCATTAAGGTTTTATTCAGCCAAAGTAATACCAAGAAATTGTACCGAAATTCCAATCTTCATTTTAAAGCAGATTGCTGCTTGCTTGCTAACAGAAAAGGAAGGGAAAAGAGACAGTCGACACTGCATCATCTTAGCAACCCTTTAGCAATATATTAAGAATGAATGATATGATATTTATTTCATTGATATTCATTATGTTTTCTTTGTTAATGAAAATGATGATCTGATGGTTGTTTGGAATCAGTTTTATTAACCCTTTTGCAGACATAGCGACATTTTGTCGTTTTGCGATACTGACGTTGTGGGCAGAGCAACTATTATGTCGCCACACGAACGGTTTATATAAATAGATTTATGGTTAGCTAATTGCCTTTTTTGTTTAATTTTTTTACCATTAGTAAACTACAATATGTTTGTCTCTGTTAGCAACAAAAAATAAGCCGTTTGCAGAAGAAAAAACGATCGTTTTTGCAATACTAAACAAACGAAAAATCCGAAATAAAAACGTGTTTAAATAAAATTGAAAATTTTGTTTGTAGCTTTTTTCTTTATTAATACATGAATCATATTGGATGTTTGGCGGGGCGTGGAACCTGGGCGCCCTCTAGGGAACTCCCAGTGTTTAGGGGGTGTATTTCAAATTGATCAACCAGGTGATTGGGGGTACAATATCCAAGTCTGGGCCTATCCAGGTGGGTGTTTTTTTCAGAGTATCAGCCCTGGGATACAAACACTCCAATAAGATGTAAAAATTAGAAAAACAACTTTTTACAGTTTTGATGAACTGGTGAAGAAAGAGGCCTCCTTCAGCATTGTCATGCTGCCCAATGAAAACAGTCATGACCAAGAAATCACATTGATGACATCTTCCTCTACACAGATTAACTTGTAAGCATACCAAATGCTCAATATCTGGTTGGTCACTCAGTCTGGACAACTCGCAGTGTTACACTTTCTGTCGCCTTTTGAGAATTTTACACAAAGAAGAACCCAAATCACTTGGTTTTAGGCAGATTTGTTGGTGTTACACTGGGTGTTGGTAATAGTGATGCGAGTTACTGACATGGGAAAATAGGATTTTGTTAGTTGAGGCAGATGAATGACCATATAAATGTGTATAGATATTTCTTGATCATTTCTACTCTGCTAACGCTACTTTGAGCATAATAAGTACTGCTGGCATAGTTTTAACTTTGCGTTCTGTCTGATCTCCTAGTTCTGACCTTATACTCCTCTGTCTGATCTCTTAGTTCTAACCTTACACTCCTCTGTCTAATCTCCTAGTTCTGACCTTATACTCCTCTGTCTGATCTCTTAGTTCTGACCTTATACTCCTCTATCTGATCTCCTAGTTCTTACCTTATACTCCTCTGTCTGATCTCTTAGTTCTAACCTTACACTCCTCTGTCTAATCTCCTAGTTCTGACCTTATACTCCTCTGTCTGATCTCCTAGTTCTGACCTTATACTCCTCTGTCTGATCTCCTAGTTCTGACCTTATACTCCTCTGTCTGATCTCCTAGTTCTAACCTTATACTCCTCTGTCTAATCTCCTAGTTCTGACCTTATACTCCTCTGTCTGATCTCCTAGTTCTGACCTTCTACTCCTCTGTCTGATCTCCTAGTTCTGACCTTATACTCCTCTGTCTGATCTCCTAGTTCTGACCTTATACTCCTCTGTCTGATCTCTTAGTTCTGATCTTATACTCCTCCGTCTGATCTCCTAGTTCTGACCTTATACTCCTCTGTCTAATCTCCTAGTTCTGACCTTATACTCCTCTGTCTGATCTCTTAGTTCTGATCTTACACTCCCCTGTTTAATCTCTTAATTCTAACCTTATACTCTTCTGTCTGATCTCTTAGTTCTGACCTTATACTCCTCTGTCTGATCTCTTAGTTCTGACCTTATACTCCTCTGTCTAATCTCTTAGTTCTTACCTTATACTCCTCTGTCTGATCTCCTAGTTCTGACCTTATACTCCTCCGTCTGATCTCTTAGTTCTGACCTTACACTCCTCTGTCTAATCTCCTAGTTCTGACCTTATACTCCTCTGTCTAATCTCTTAGTTCTGATCTTACACTCCTCTGTTTAATCTCTTAATTCTAACCTTATACTCCTCTGTCTGATCTCTTAGTTCTAACCTTATACTCCTCTGTCTGATCTCCTAGTTCTAACATTACACTCCTCTGTCTAATCTCTTAGTTCTGACCTTCTACTCTTCTGTCTGATCTCTTAGTTCTGACCTTATACTCCTCTGTCTGATCTCCTAGTACTGACCTTATACTCCTCTGTCTAATCTCTTAGTTCTGACCTTCTACTCCTCTGTCTGATCTCCTAGTTCTGACCTTCTACTCTTCTGTCTGATCTCTTAGTTCTGACCTTATACTCCTCTGTCTGATCTCCTAGTACTGACCTTATACTCCTCTGTCTAATCTCTTAGTTCTGACCTTCTACTCCTCTGTCTGATCTCTTAGTTCTAACATTATACTCCTCTGTCTGATCTCCTAGTTCTGACCTTATACTCCTCTGTCTGATCTCTTAGTTCTAACATTATACTCCTCTGTCTGATCTCCTAGTTCTGACCTTCTACTCTTCTGTCTGATCTCCTAGTTCTGACCTTATACTCCTCTGTCTGATCTCTTAGTTCTAACATTATACTCCTCTGTCTAATCTCCTAGTTCTGACCTTATACTCCTCTGTCTGATCTCCTAGTTCTAACCTTATACTCCTCTGTCTGATCTCCTAGTTCTGACCTTATACTCCTCTGTCTGATCTCCTAGTACTGACCTTATGCTCCTCTGTCTGATCTCCTAGTTCTGACTTTATACTCCTCTGTCTGATCTCTTAGTTCTGATCTTATACTCCTCCGTCTGATCTCCTAGTTCTGACCTTATACTCCTCTGTCTAATCTCCTAGTTCTGACCTTATACTCCTCTGTCTGATCTCTTAGTTCTGATCTTACACTCCTCTGTTTAATCTCTTAATTCTAACCTTATACTCCTCTGTCTGATCTCTTAGTTCTGACCTTATACTCCTCTGTCTGATCTCTTAGTTCTGACCTTATACTCCTCTGTCTGATCTCTTAGTTCTGACCTTATACTCCTCTGTCTGATCTCCTAGTTCTTACCTTATACTCCTCTGTCTGATCTCTTAGTTCTAACCTTACACTCCTCTGTCTAATCTCCTAGTTCTGACCTTATACTCCTCTGTCTAATCTCTTAGTTCTTACCTTATACTCCTCTGTCTGATCTCCTAGTTCTGACCTTATACTCCTCCGTCTGATCTCTTAGTTCTGACCTTACACTCCTCTGTCTAATCTCCTAGTTCTGACCTTATACTCCTCTGTCTAATCTCTTAGTTCTGATCTTACACTCCTCTGTTTAATCTCTTAATTCTAACCTTATACTCCTCTGTCTGATCTCTTAGTTCTGACCTTATACTCCTCTGTCTGATCTCTTAGTTCTGACCTTATACTCCTTTGTCTGATCTCTTAGTTCTGACCTTATACTCCTCTGTCTGATCTCCTAGTTCTTTCCTTATACTCCTCTGTCTGATCTCTTAGTTCTAACCTTACACTCCTCTGTCTAATCTCCTAGTTCTGACCTTATACTCCTCTGTCTGATCTCCTAGTTCTGACCTTGTACTCCTCTGTCTGATCTCTTAGTTCTAACCTTACACTCCTCTGTCTAATCTCCTAGTTCTGACCTTATACTCCTCTGTCTGATCTCCTAGTACTGACCTTATACTCCTCTGTCTGATCTCCTAGTTCTGACCTTATACTCCTCTGTCTGATCTCCTAGTTCTGACCTTATACTCTGTCTGATCTCCTAGTACTGACCTTATATTCCTCTGTGGGATCTCTTAGTTCTGACCTTCTACTCTTCTGTCTGATCTCTTAGTTCTGACCTTATACTCCTCTGTCTGATCTCCTAGTACTGACCTTATACTCCTCTGTCTAATCTCTTAGTTCTGACCTTCTACTCCTCTGTCTGATCTCTTAGTTCTAACATTATACTCCTCTGTCTGATCTCCTAGTTCTGACCTTATACTCCTCTGTCTGATCTCTTAGTTCTAACATTATACTCCTCTGTCTGATCTCCTACTTCTGACCTTATACTCCTCTGTCTGATCTCCTAGTTCTGACCTTATACTCCTCTGTCTGATCTCTTAGTTCTAACATTATACTCCTCTGTCTGATCTCCTACTTCTGACCTTATACTCCTCTGTCTGATCTCCTAGTTCTGACCTTATACTCCTCTGTCTGATCTCCTAGTTCTAACATTACACTCCTCTGTCTAATCTCTTAGTTCTGACCTTCTACTCTTCTGTCTGATCTCCTAGTTCTGACCTTATACTCCTCTGTCTGATCTCTTAGTTCTAACATTATACTCCTCTGTCTGATCTCCTACTTCTGACCTTATACTCCTCTGTCTGATCTCCTAGTTCTGACCTTATACTCCTCTGTCTGATCTCTTAGTTCTAACATTATACTCCTCTGTCTGATCTCCTACTTCTGACCTTATACTCCTCTGTCTGATCTCCTAGTACTGACCTTATACTCCTCTGTCTGATTTCCTAGTTCTGACCTTATACTCCTCTGTCTGATCTCTTAGTTCTAACCTTACACTCCTCTGTCTAATCTCCTAGTTCTGACCTTATACTCCTTTGTCTGATCTCTTAGTTCTGACCTTATACTCCTCTGTCTGATCTCCTAGTTCTTACCTTATACTCCTCTGTCTGATCTCTTAGTTCTGACCTTATACTCCTCTGTCTGATCTCTTAGTTCTGACCTTATACTCCTTTGTCTGATCTCTTAGTTCTGACCTTATACTCCTCTGTCTGATCTCCTAGTTCTTACCTTATACTCCTCTGTCTGATCTCTTAGTTCTAACCTTACACTCATCTGTCTAATCTTCTAGTTCTGACCTTATACTCCTCTGTCTGATCTCCTAGTACTGACCTTATTACTCTGTCTGATCTCTTAGTACTGACCTTATATTTCTCTGTGGGATCTCTTAGTTCTGACCTTCTACTCTTCTGTCTGATCTCTTAGTTCTGACCTTATACTCCTCTGTCTGATCTCCTAGTACTGACCTTATACTCCTCTGTCTAATCTCTTAGTTCTGACCTTCTACTCCTCTGTCTGATCTCCTAGTTCTGACCTTCTACTCTTCTGTCTGATCTCTTAGTTCTGACCTTATACTCCTCTGTCTGATCTCCTAGTACTGACCTTATACTCCTCTGTCTAATCTCTTAGTTCTGACCTTCTACTCCTCTGTCTGATCTCTTAGTTCTAACATTATACTCCTCTGTCTGATCTCCTAGTTCTGACCTTATACTCCTCTGTCTGATCTCTTAGTTCTAACATTATACTCCTCTGTCTGATCTCCTAGTTCTGACCTTCTACTCTTCTGTCTGATCTCCTAGTTCTGACCTTATACTCCTCTGTCTGATCTCTTAGTTCTAACATTATACTCCTCTGTCTGATCTCCTACTTCCGACCTTATACTCCTCTGTCTGATCTCCTAGTTCTGACCTTATACTCCTCTGTCTGATCTCTTAGTTCTAACATTATACTCCTCTGTCTGATCTCCTACTTCTGACCTTATACTCCTCTGTCTGATCTCCTAGTTCTGACCTTATACTCCTCTGTCTGATCTCCTAGTTCTAACATTACACTCCTCTGTCTAATCTCTTAGTTCTGACCTTCTACTCCTCTGTCTGATCTCTTAGTTCTAACATTATACTCCTCCGTCTGATCTCTTAGTTCTGATCTTATACTCCTCTGTCTGATCTCTTAGTTCTAACATTATACTCCTCTGTCTGATCTCCTAGTTCTGACCTTCTACTCTTCTGTCTGATCTCCTAGTTCTGACCTTATACTCCTCTGTCTGATCTCTTAGTTCTAACATTATACTCCTCTGTCTGATCTCCTACTTCTGACCTTATACTCCTCTGTCTGATCTCCTAGTTCTGACCTTATACTCCTCTGTCTGATCTCTTAGTTCTAACATTATACTCCTCTGTCTGATCTCCTACTTCTGACCTTATACTCCTCTGTCTGATCTCCTAGTTCTTACCTTATACTCCTCTGTCTGATCTCTTAGTTCTAACCTTACACTCATCTGTCTAATCTTCTAGTTCTGACCTTATACTCCTCTGTCTGATCTCCTAGTACTGACCTTATTACTCTGTCTGATCTCCTAGTACTGACCTTATATTTCTCTGTGGGATCTCTTAGTTCTGACCTTCTACTCTTCTGTCTGATCTCTTAGTTCTGACCTTATACTCCTCTGTCTGATCTCCTAGTACTGACCTTATACTCCTCTGTCTAATCTCTTAGTTCTGACCTTCTACTCCTCTGTCTGATCTCCTAGTTCTGACCTTCTACTCTTCTGTCTGATCTCTTAGTTCTGACCTTATACTCCTCTGTCTGATCTCCTAGTACTGACCTTATACTCCTCTGTCTAATCTCTTAGTTCTGACCTTCTACTCCTCTGTCTGATCTCTTAGTTCTAACATTATACTCCTCTGTCTGATCTCCTAGTTCTGACCTTATACTCCTCTGTCTGATCTCTTAGTTCTAACATTATACTCCTCTGTCTGATCTCCTAGTTCTGACCTTCTACTCTTCTGTCTGATCTCCTAGTTCTGACCTTATACTCCTCTGTCTGATCTCTTAGTTCTAACATTATACTCCTCTGTCTGATCTCCTACTTCCGACCTTATACTCCTCTGTCTGATCTCCTAGTTCTGACCTTATACTCCTCTGTCTGATCTCTTAGTTCTAACATTATACTCCTCTGTCTGATCTCCTACTTCTGACCTTATACTCCTCTGTCTGATCTCCTAGTTCTGACCTTATACTCCTCTGTCTGATCTCCTAGTTCTAACATTACACTCCTCTGTCTAATCTCTTAGTTCTGACCTTCTACTCCTCTGTCTGATCTCTTAGTTCTAACATTATACTCCTCCGTCTGATCTCTTAGTTCTGATCTTATACTCCTCTGTCTGATCTCTTAGTTCTAACATTATACTCCTCTGTCTGATCTCCTAGTTCTGACCTTCTACTCTTCTGTCTGATCTCCTAGTTCTGACCTTATACTCCTCTGTCTGATCTCTTAGTTCTAACATTATACTCCTCTGTCTGATCTCCTACTTCTGACCTTATACTCCTCTGTCTGATCTCCTAGTTCTGACCTTATACTCCTCTGTCTGATCTCTTAGTTCTAACATTATACTCCTCTGTCTGATCTCCTACTTCTGACCTTATACTCCTCTGTCTGATCTCCTAGTTCTGACCTTATACTCCTCTGTCTAATCTCCTAGTTCTAACATTACACTCCTCTGTCTAATCTCTTAGTTCTGACCTTCTACTCTTCTGTCTGATCTCCTAGTTCTGACCTTATATTCCTCTGTCTGATCTCCTAGTTCTGACCTTATACTCCTCTGTCTGATCTCTTAGTTCTAACATTATACTCCTCTGTCTGATCTCCTACTTCTGACCTTATACTCCTCTGTCTGATCTCCTAGTTCTGACCTTATACTCCTCTGTCTGATCTCTTAGTTCTAACATTATACTCCTCTGTCTGATCTCCTACTTCTGACCTTATACTCCTCTGTCTGATCTCGTAGTTCTGACCTTATACTCCTCTGTCTGATCTCCTAGTTCTAACATTACACTCCTCTGTCTAATCTCTTAGTTCTGACCTTCTACTCTTCTGTCTGATCTCCTAGTTCTGACCTTATACTCCTCTGTCTGATCTCTTAGTTCTAACATTATACTCCTCTGTCTGATCTCCTACTTCTGACCTTATACTCCTCTGTCTGATCTCCTAGTTCTGACCTTATACTCCTCTGTCTGATCTCTTAGTTCTAACATTATACTCCTCTGTCTGATCTCCTACTTCTGACCTTATACTCCTCTGTCTGATCTCCTAGTACTGACCTTATACTCCTCTGTCTGATTTCCTAGTTCTGACCTTATACTCCTCTGTCTGATCTCTTAGTTCTAACCTTACACTCCTCTGTCTAATCTCCTAGTTCTGACCTTATACTCCTTTGTCTGATCTCTTAGTTCTAACCTTATACTCCTCTGTCTGATCTCCTAGTTCTTACCTTATACTCCTCTGTCTGGTCTCTTAGTTCTGACCTTATACTCCTCTGTCTGATCTCTTAGTTCTGACCTTATACTCCTTTGTCTGATCTCTTAGTTCTGACCTTATACTCCTCTGTCTGATCTCCTAGTTCTTACCTTATACTCCTCTGTCTGATCTCTTAGTTCTAACCTTACACTCATCTGTCTAATCTCCTAGTTCTGACCTTATACTCCTCTGTCTGATCTCCTAGTACTGACCTTATACTCCTCTGTCTGATCTCCTAGTTCTGACCTTATTACTCTGTCTGATCTCCTAGTACTGACCTTATATTTCTCTGTGGGATCTCTTAGTTCTGACCTTCTACTCTTCTGTCTGATCTCTTAGTTCTGACCTTATACTCCTCTGTCTGATCTCCTAGTACTGACCTTATACTCCTCTGTCTAATCTCTTAGTTCTGACCTTCTACTCCTCTGTCTGATCTCCTAGTTCTGACCTTCTACTCTTCTGTCTGATCTCTTAGTTCTGACCTTATACTCCTCTGTCTGATCTCCTAGTACTGACCTTATACTCCTCTGTCTAATCTCTTAGTTCTGACCTTCTACTCCTCTGTCTGATCTCTTAGTTCTAACATTATACTCCTCTGTCTGATCTCCTAGTTCTGACCTTCTACTCTTCTGTCTGATCTCCTAGTTCTGACCTTATACTCCTCTGTCTGATCTCTTAGTTCTAACATTATACTCCTCTGTCTGATCTCCTACTTCTGACCTTCTACTCCTCTGTCTGATCTCCTAGTTCTGACCTTATACTCTTCTGTCTGATCTCTTAGTTCTAACATTATACTCCTCTGTCTGATCTCCTACTTCTGACCTTATACTCCTCTGTCTGATCTCCTAGTTCTGACCTTATACTCCTCTGTCTGATCTCCTAGTTCTAACATTACACTCCTCTGTCTAATCTCTTAGTTCTGACCTTCTACTCCTCTGTCTGATCTCTTAGTTCTAACATTATACTCCTCCGTCTGATCTCTTAGTTCTGACCTTATACTCCTCTGTCTGATCTCTTAGTTCTAACATTATACTCCTCTGTCTGATCTCCTAGTTCTAACATTATACTCCTCTGTCTGATCTCCTAGTTCTGACCTTATACTCCTCTGTCTGATCTCCTAGTTCTAACATTATACTCTTCTGTCGGATCTCCTAGTTCTGACCTTCTACTCCTCTGTCTAATCTCCTAGTTCTAACCTTATACTCCTCTGTCTGATCTCCTAGTTCTGACCTTCTACTCCTCTGTCTGATCTCTTAGTTCTAACATTATACTCCTCTGTCTGATCTCCTAGTTCTGACCTTATACTCCTCTGTCTGATCTCCTACTTCTGACCTTATACTCCTCTGTCTGATCTCTTAGTTCTAACATTATACTCCTCTGTCTGATCTCCTACTTCTGACCTTGTGACTTTCTGACTCCCTTCTCTTTCTGGTGTTTTAGTTCCAAATTTGTTCATCAGATGTTTTAGTTTTAGCATTTTCTGTTTGAAGCAAAGTCGAATTGTTAATTAACATACTTGCAGGGGCAGACGACTAAACGTATCCTACAGAGGGGCGAGTCACCCTGATGATTTCCCAATTGATTCTTCTTTCATCTCAGGCTATTTCTACCTAGAAGCTGGCAAAATTCTCGCAATGAAAGTGAAAACTTATGGAAATTTTATAGACCAAGGAGTCGATCGTTCTTTCTTAGGCTACCATTTGGTGCAGAAGTATTAGCTCTTTACATAGAATGTAAGCTAACAGCCATTCATTACTACTGTCTTTATTGCTATGGTGATTGTTGTTTTTGTTACTAACAGAAATCAATGTCATATTTGCTTTAGTGTAGCTGATATCACTGTGTTATGTACCACATGGCGCATTACTGTGTTATATGTTAACATGCTACACTTCGACAATGTTTAGGTAGGTAATAATTATAGTGTTTACTTGCTATGCAGCTAACAAGTTATCTCCTACCAGCTTTAATTTATATGGAATTCTTTTCACAATTGAAAGCGCTGAGAATAACATGTTTGCATATTATATATTTATTTTGTCATCAAATGGCCTCATGCTCTTTCTGTAAATAAATGTAATTTTATTTTTCTATAAAATATATTCCTACGACGCTGTGAAAGTATCTCTTTTGTAGCTAGTTTAAGCCATGAAATGCAGTGCTTGGCAAATGTAATACACATGTAATACACATGTAATACACATGTAATACACATGTAATAAACATGTAATACAAATTTAATACAGATGTAATACACATGTAATACACATGTAATACAAATGTAATAAACATGCAATACAAATTTAATACAGATGTAATACACATGTAATACACATGTTAAGCCAAGAACAATACAGTATGCTGAGTATGAAATGGCATGCGAAGCTATGCTCACTTTTGACAACAGGATACAAGTACATTTTGGAATCAACTAATATGATTTATAAATATGTGACCATAGAAGGAATTTTGGTAAGAAGATAGTTCATTTGATTGAGTGTGTATGACTACAGCCTCGGCCTGTCTTTTGATGGAGTGTGTATAAGGACTACAGCCTCAGCCTGTCTTTTGATGGAGTGTGTATAAGGACTACAACCTCGGCCTGTCTTTTGATGGAGTGTGTATAAGGACTACAGCCTCGGCCTGTCTTTTGATGGAGTGTGTATAAGGACTACAACCTCAGCCTGTTTTTTGATGGAATATGTATAAGGACTACAACCTCGGCCTGTCTTTTTTGTAGTTCATAAACATTTTATAATATGAGATATGTCTGGATGCTGCCATCTTCTTGAGAGTGCGAAAAACTTACACAGACGCAAGCGTAGATTGTTGTTTTTTTATCTCTGGATTACACTTAGATGCTGAGTATCAGCTTATGGACAATGTTAACCTTGCACAAGATAAATATGAAACATTGCAACTTCCTTTTTGGAGGTCAGGGGAATAATATGACTCTCATTTGAGACAATTTTCATCATTCTTCATTGAAACATGCAGAATTTCATGTTTTTTGACAAAATAGTAAAAAATATGGTGCTTTTAAATTGTTAGTATTTATTTTTACCCAAAATAGAGACTAAATGTTTCTTTCTTAACAAAGTTTTTTTTTTTAGACACTTGAAATGTGCTTATTTTAATTAAAACTTTCGCAAAAGCAAAAAAGCATCAAGCCCAAGAAAGTTGTCATAATATTGAAATCATTGTGGTGCCAAAGAAATTATCTGACCTTGCATAACAAAGAAAACAAATCTTACCTACATTTGAAAGATAGAGTTCTGAACTATGTGGTTGGCAATATAAACAAACCACCTATGAAAAATAGCATAAAAAACTTGAGAATATCTCAGCTGCGTCTGTCAAGTCAGATATTTATCATCTGCCTCCTATGGCTGACTGTTGTAATCAACTCAGACTTGCTATACTGATCAGGTATTGAGAAAAATGGCTCATACCTTCTCATGCTTCAAACTATTGTATTGATACCGTCAATTATGTTTGCTTTGAAGGTGTTGAAATGGTGCTGTTCTGTAGCAAAGTGTATTAGAGCAAAACTCATAAATGGAATTCCAGTGAGCCATTAAGTCTTGCGCTATCAACATCCTAGACAGCTGTGTAGATGTTCAAAAGCTGATGCATCCACCAAATTGTCTTTTTACATCAAATACATAAGGTTTGTTACTGGTAGGGTAACAAGTTGATCAGTTTGTATTGTGCAGGTAGAGCAGATTGCGTCGGTAGGGCAGGTTGCGCAGATAGGGCAGGTTGCGCAGGTATTACAGGCTGCGCAGGTATCGCAGATAGGACAGGTTGTGCAGGTTGTGCAGGTAGGGCAGGCTGCGCAAGTAATGCCTCTAGAAAATTTTTAACTGAGGTAAACGTTTGATCCTCTAGAAGCGTAGACTTAGGCTCTTCCTGTTTAAAGAAGCAACTAATGAGCAAGAATTCATAAACTTTCCTTCACCCAGTTTCTCTTTTTAAAGTATCTACCCTGAACGTCAACAGTTATTGAATGTCACATGTCACAGTTGTTAATTGTCTTATATGACAGTCATTTGTGACTAGATATCACAATAGGCCTACTAGTCATCAGATGTCAAATTGGTAAGTGTCATATATCAGAGTTGTTTAGTGCCAGATATCAGAGTTGATAGGTGTCAGGTATCAGAATCGTTAGGATATCAAAGTTTTTTGGTGTCATATATCAAAGTTGTTATGTGTCAGATATCAGAGTTGTTAGGTGTCAGATATCAGAGTTGTTATATGTCGGATATCAGAGCTGTTAAGTGTCAGATATCAAAGTAGTTAGGTGCCAGATATCAAAGTTGTTATGTGTCATGAATAGCAGTTTTTTCTGTCTTATGACTGAATCAAGAGACCTTCGTACTATATTACTTTATAAAGAAGCTCAAATTGACATTAACCAACCTTTAGACAATGATATAAACAACAGACATAAACAATAGACATAAACAATAGATATAAACAATAGATACAAACAATAGATAGAAACAATATACATAAACAATAGACATAAACAATAGATATAAATAATAGATATAAATAATAGATCTAAACAATAGATATAAACAATAGACATAAACAATAGACATAAACAATAGATATAAACAATACATATAAATAATAGATATAAACAATAGATATAAACAATAGACATAAACAATAGACATAAAAATAGATATAAACAATAAATATACATAAACAATAGACAAAAACAATAGATATAAACAATAGATATAAATAATACATCTAAATAATAGATATAAACAATATATATAAGCAACAGATATAAACAATAGATATAAACAATAGATACAACCAATAGATTTAAACAACAACAGAGTGGAGCTATGTCAAGTTAGCAAACTATACATACATGTACAGTGATACTCCTTGGTACAGAATGATCTGATGTTCACATAGACCGACCGAGTTATTTGCAGTATGACATCTGCAGCAGGTAAGTTGGGGTATAATTGAAAATACAGCAGCTTAAGTATATAATGATGTTGCTGGCACGTTAAATTCATTATTAGAAGAAATAAAATTTACCTCCTTTGTTCAAGTCCAACTTTTCAGTTATCCTTCCAGACACATCTTTAAACAAAAAACTATACATACTTACAAATAATGTGCCAACAAACTTCTTGTAATATAGGCCCTGGACCTTTTTGTACCTAAGACCCTATACATCATAAAAAAGGTAAGGCATTAATATTGTATACAGAGTCAAGGAAATGAGTAGAGAGCATACAGACCATTATATTTATTATTCTTTCTGTGTTATCATGAAATTGTATATAATAGAGTACAACGCAGGTCTTTGCGTTGCTGCTAACTGATCGAGAGCTGACAACTCTCAACAGCGTTACACGGTTTCTGGGTAAACTTGAGGTTAGACAGTCATCAGGTACTGAGTTAAGAATATTATCTGTTGCAGGTCTACGGCGACAAAGGTACTGTAGTGCTTGACTGAGCAAAGAAGCAGCTGTCTGAATTGAATGACCGTACAGCAGCATCAGATGTGCTTTCTTACCAGGAGATGGAAGGTTTTACTGTCTGCTGTTCATAAGTAGATTAGGCGTAGGTAAATAGATAGGTGGGTAAGTAAAGCGTAGAATGATATCATTACTCACCGTTCTGTTTCAGTAAGCAGCAGTCATCTCTTACTCCTTAAGCCAATCAGATAATCTTGTCTTTCCTGTTACAGGAAGAGAGGAACAGAGGTAAAGCTTTATTGCGTGGTGATAAGGAAGAGCAAATACATATTTTAAAGACGTGATTTCCAAAAAGATTTTCAAAGTGAACTACGTGTATTGTGTATTATAAATTTTACTTCCTCTCTGTGACTGTTATTGACTTATAGACTAGTATTCACAGATGTGTAGAGAGCATTGCAGTACAGACATGTGTAGAGATCATTGCAGTACAGACATGTGCAGAGATCATTGCAGTACAGACATGTTGAGGTTACAACCCAGACATAAATGAGACAGTATATAATCTACCAGTGCTGATGATTGGCCAGGAATGTTAAACGCAGTGTAAATGAAGCTCACCTATATATAGCACAGCATTTGTGCATGTTAATTAGTATAGCAGATGATTGGCCATAGTCGATTTTATTAAATGAGTTTAGAGTCCATAGCCTTGACCTAAAATGTGTAAAGGTCAGTTATTTTGTATGGCTGCCATTAGCAACAGTAAAGGGCAATGAAGACAGATCTCGACCCGCAAAATTATTTCAACAATTGAAGCCTTTCCTTTTTCATCCCTTGATGTTTAACAACCGGTTTACGATGTCCCAAGTTTCATAAATTGACATACATGTTTAGGGCTCTTCCTCAGAATGCTGTTTTTTGCAATGTTAGAGTAATATCACACAGTAGGTTATGCTTTAATGGCAGCATTTTAAAACAAAAAACTCTAAGGTAGGCTTGTACGAGTGGTAGCAGCGATAACAAGAATGGTGATGTTTTTCTCAGGTTTACAAAAAGAAATAATAGAAATAACATAATAAAGCCCTTTGATTTATTTTTAAAAGATCTCTGAAGGCATATCGTAGTAAAAGTGGTGAGAAGGACAGACATCTTAAAATGATGAAAAGTAGAGTAGCTGTCTGCGATAATGAAAAATAAAACTCAAAGAATTAACATTTAACAACAAAAATATGAACAAGTTAGAGTTAGGCTAATTGAAAGTTCAGTCTAAGCTAGACTAGCTATCTCTATCACCTTCTCTATTACTAGACTGTACACCCCACCCGCTCCCCTCACTCCCCCTCTACCTTATATAATTGTTAGCACGTAAACATTATTTGCATGAGGCCTTTGTTTTAATGCTAAATGTTATTGACTAATATATTTAAATTTAACTTACACAAATTCAAAATATTCTTATAGAAATGTCTACTTGGGCATACAACAAGCTAGGCATATGGGGCAAGTATTCGCTGAATAACTCTGCGCGTCGATGCATTACTGTATATGTATATGGCTAGCTTACCTATCAAAATGAACAAAGCTTTCTAAAGATATGATGGCACCCGATAGTTTAGATCTACTTGATGGTCTACTGTATTATAGCCTTGGTTGATACCAACCATATGATCAAATGCTCTCATTGGTATTGATCTTGTGAGCGTCACTACAAAACCCTCAGTCTATCCTGTGGCAGCGCTGCTAGCTTACAAACAAATATAAACTTATCTCAAATAAAACCTTCTGGTCAGTGAACAAGTAATTTGTTGTAGAATGAATAGTGACTCGTCTACCTGACCAATCATGACAGGGATCAAGACAACTTATAATTAATCAATACCTATTTAAGGCTTTACAGTGGTTTCTGCAGCTTCTTGCCTCTGATAGCTGTCCATAGACACCGAACAAGAAATATCTTGTTTCCTAATGTAATAACAACGTATTGAGAAGAATTATATAGAAATATTATGAAGCTCACATCAGATTGTTCTGATCTGCATCTACTAAACATGCGACTGTTCAAATGGAGAAGAGAAGAACTGTATGGAGTAACCATGCATTGCTTTATCAGCCAGTCTGAGAGATAAGTCTCTTTATGAATTTTAAGCGTCAGCTTTCATGGCTCAATGCTTCATGTGCTTGATCTTCTCTAAATCAATCTGTCATAAATCAGCTAAAGTTTCACCGCTAAATTCCTGGTAAGTTCATTTTGTTTGTGTCATTTTTACTATTTGCTTCAGCGAGGATGTAAGTTCATGAAATTTTGTCATAAATGATAAATAATGTTTAAGAAAATCACAAATTTTATTGTGCCTCATTTTAATCCTACTTATTGTAGTCCAATTTATAGTATTTCAGTTTATTGTAGCCCAACTTATTGTAGCCCGATTTATTGTAGCCCAATTTATTGTAGCTCAATTTATTGTAGTCCAATTTATTGTAGCCCAATTTATTGTAGTCCAATTTATTGTAGTCCAATTCATTGTAGTCCGATTCATTGTAGCTCAATTTATTGTAGTCCAATTTATTGTAGTCCAATTTATTGTAGTCCAATTCATTGTAGTCCAATTCATTGTAGTCCAAGTCATTGTAGTCCAATTTATTGTAGTCCGATTTATTGTAGTCCGATTTATTGTAGTCCGATTTATTGTAGTCCGATTTATTGTAGTGCGATTTATTGTAGTACGATTTATTGTAGTGCGATTTATTGTAGTCCGATTTATTGTAGTCCAATTTATTGTAGTGCGATTTATTGTAGTCCGGTTTATTGTAGTCCAATTTATTGTAGTCCAATCTAGTGTAGTCCAATTTATTGTAGTTCAATTTAAATAAAGCTCTTTTCAACTAGTTGGTCATAAATAAATCACTTGCAGGAAAATAAGGTTATTGGCTGCTTTTCTCAAAAACAAGAAGTCAGTACATTTGGTCAGTTAAATATACTCTGCTAGAGACACTCGATTCTATTGAATGTTTGTGACTCAAGTATTGTTGTTACTTATTGCTAACCTCAGTTGGAGAGATTACAAATTATGAGATCACAGAGTTCGAAAGCTGAAAGCAATGAGGTGACACTAAGACGCTTTTACCCTTTGTCTCACTGTCTACAGGCAGTCATGTGATAGGTGCACGCATGTAAGAAGTGGGTATCAGTGCTGAGTGGCTGCTCAGGTTCTACAGGCCATTAGCCTAACCCTGTCTATCTGTCGAGTGAATCAGCGGAAACCAGTTTGTACCACCATGTGTCTTGGCTCAATGCCTCATTAGGCTGAGCAGACGGATGGTTTGTCTACTATAAAGTCTCGACAATGGAGAATCCTTTCAATCTTGAAACCTGTTGGTCATACTACGAGGTTCCATATCAAGGTTGGTCATGTACGAAGGCTTTATCATTTCTTATCATTCTTAGCAATTCAACAGTCTGAACTTTTATTTTTATGAAAAAAACGCCCTTTTGTATTTGTGGTAATTTTATGTGAACTTTCCCGATAAAACATAGATATATTAGGTTTGACATCAGACAGCATGTGTCTGTTTTTTAGTTTTATCATGAGCCGAGTTTGCTGCTTTAAAATAATCTTGTATTATTCAACTTGTTGCTAATTCTGTTGATTTGTATAAAAAGCCATCAATACTGGTCTAAACGTCTCTGAAGTGTCATTAACCAAGATAACTCATATATATAACAGTTAACAATAGTCAGTTAGTGATAGATGAGGGAAGGTTAAATAACAAAGTAAACAGGCCACACATAACCTATCGCTGTATCTGCGTTGTTTTGCACTGTCACAAGTTAACCCTAGTCAACGATTAGTCTGATATACTGGTAGAATGATAAAGGTTAGCATATAAAGTCTCTTGCCTGGAAAGACCAAGAGCAAGTTTCTTGTTTTGCTAATAATTGAAATGTGTTCTGACATGTTTTGCTTTGCCTACAGGTTCACACACAGCTATACTTTTAGCTAAGGATTATAACCATGATATTTGGATCCACGACGACGATATGTTTGCTTTTGGCCTCCTTTTCCGTCATTGCTGGTGGGTTCTTTTACTGACATTCTTTCATTGTTCTTTTACAATTGAGTTCATCAATTGAATATAATTCAAACATTTATCATAATATAATATTAAATATCACATAAGTAGTATGTACACTAGTATGTATACCATCTAAGCTAAAACATGATACTTTGTCTATGATAACCAATATGTTTATCTCCTAAATTATAACATGATACTATACCTATGATTACTGGTATGTATATTATCTAAGTTATAACATGATACTATACCTATGATTACTAGTATGTATATCATCTAAGCTATAATATGATACTCTACCTATGGTTACTAGTATGTATATCATCTAAGCTAAAACATGATACTCTGTCTATGATAACCAGTATGTTTATCTCCTAAATTATAACATGATACTATACCTATGATTACTGGTATGTATATCATCTAAATTATAATATGATACTCTACCAATTATTACTAGTTTGTATATCATTTAAGCTATAACAGGATACTCTACCTATGATTACTGGTATGTATATTATCTAAGTTATAACATGATACTATACCTATGATTACTAGTATGTATATCATCTAAGCTATAATATGATACTCTACCTATGGTTACTAGTATGTATATCATCTAAGTTATAACATGATACTCTACCTATGATTACTAGTATGTATATCATCTAAGCTATAATATGATACTCTACCTATGGTTACTAGTATGCATATATTATCTAAGCCATAACATGATACTCTACCTACGGTTACTGATATGTATATTATCTAAGCTATAACATGATACTTTACCTAAGGTTACTGATACGTATATTATCTTAGTTATATTCTGATATGATGCAGATAATAACTTATTAAAATATCCATCT
Organism: Watersipora subatra; assembly: GCF_963576615.1. Classification (NCBI taxonomy): domain Eukaryota; kingdom Metazoa; phylum Bryozoa; class Gymnolaemata; order Cheilostomatida; family Watersiporidae; genus Watersipora; species Watersipora subatra. Next base: position 65,892,814 of record NC_088712.1, on the reverse strand, counting down.
GGTTTGTAGCAATGAGAGGACCCCAGAGGAGGGCTGGAGACAGTGGTGCATACCCTCAGAGAGGTACTTCACGCTTCTATTCCTATTCCTTCCCACACTCAACTTTACTGTAATAATATCACAAGCTTTCATTTGTAATATTCGTAATACAAGCCACACAACAAGCTTCACTTCTTAAATATAATTTTCTCAAAATTCTGGTAAAGGCAGAGAGTTGATTTTGACTTAAATTTTCAGAATAAGCTGGCAAACCTGTCTGAATGTAGCTGACCTAGTTTCAGAATGTAGCTGACCTACTTTCTGAATCAAGCTGACCTACTTTCTGAATCTAGCTCACCTTTTTTCTGAATCTAGCTGACCCACCTTTTAAGATGAACTGACTTAACATTTCAAAGGAGCTGACGTACCCCTCTATTGAGCATGACCCATTTTTATGAGAAAGCTACACTCCAGCACTTCATACTCAAGTTCAACTCTATTTTTAATAAAAATTGGTATTAAGTTAGATATGATGGTAGCCCAGATTTTATTAGTAAGTTGTGTGCCCATGTTATTTGATCATACATAATGGATAGAACTTGTGAAAAATATGTAAACATAGTGGTTATACGAATAATATGAACTGCATTTGACTACTTTTGTGAATAATGAAAAGGCCTTGGCATGCAGTGAAACTGTAGAGTATCAAGGACTAAACCTTGACCCTCTACAGTGCTACCGGAGAGGGTCAAGGAACGGGCTTTGAGTTGGAATATACAAGCCGCTGAGAAAATTCATTAAAATGTAAAATGTTGAAAAAAGTTTTCTGTTCATTCAGTTTTTTATATTTAACATATTTGATAGAGCTGGCCCCCTTGCTAAAAATCTTGCATTAATAAATACTGAACTTTCAGCAAATGTCTCTTAGCATCAGTTTTAGATTTGCTGATCTACTTGAGCTCCTGTGCACTTACTGGTGCACTGCTTCAGATGGAAGCAAGGCTAAACTTACCTGAAACAACAACAAAAGTTTGAGAGCTTTAAACCAGTTTTTATAACCTTGTTGGATGTGTATGATTTAGTTTAGTTGAAATTATGAAGTTTTGCGCAAGTAATAACGAATAAGTTGATATCATGTAGTTTTCAACAGAAAAACTGAAATTGAGCTGTTGGTTAAAATGAGATATCTAGTGGTTTGCTGAAAATTATATGTAGAACTTGCTGACATTATATTAAAAGTTTATTCATGTGATATTCCGCTGCATCCCCCATAGTCCAAATCTATAATCAATTTCCGAGCAAATAAGCGCATTTTATTTTAGTTTCAAAATAGTTCTAAGAAAAAATTTGGAATGTTCTGAAACTAAGTTTGTGTAGATTGCATGTTTGTTGACCAAATACATATGAACATGCAATTAATATTTGTGTCTAACTACACTCTCTAGGAATTTTATTGTCGTTGATTCTGCTTAGATAAACTTGAAGAATTTAATAGATTTGTTGATAGTGGTTTTGTCTTTGCAGTTCTTTATGATTATAAAAGTTAATTTATTCAAGGTTGCTATTAAGTTACTTTTATCTGACTAGTTCTTTATAATTCATTTCTGTTCATTGCATTAATTTATTGAGAAAAGCATTTCTTGTGCTCCGAGTGTGCCCAGCTATAATATTACAGCTTCTGTCATAAACTTGCACACTCAAATAATATCAGCTAATTCAACTTTATGATATTCAAGTCAACTTTTCAAACCGCATTCTTCTGTAAACTCAGCAATCTGGCATTACTGTTAAAATCATTCAACTGCTGCATCTGTTATGCAACTGTCGTGCCAGTGGCAACCTGTAACAGGTTGTAACAGGTGCTTCTTGTTAAAGTTTAGCCTATACTAGCTGACCAAAGCTTTCCAGTTTGACAGAGGCAGCTCGCTTGGTGGGGTATGATGCTAAACTGATAACATCTCTGCTTACTCACTCTCTGAATGTCCACCCACTTTCCTCTGAGTAGTTGTGTGCTCTTGTCTAATGAAGCGGGTCAAGTTTATGCTGTGGGTTATTGAGTAATGTTCATGTAGCGTTTCCAACTTCCTTGTGTTTACTCACCCATAGTATGACTCAATCTTGGTCTCTTTTGAAATCTGGAGTTGTCACCAATGTTGCTGCATGCCATAAAAACTATATTAATGATTTGAAATCCTGCTAAGAGATCACAGGCTAAGTGGTATGTTTGTCTGCTGATCAACAGCTCATTATGTAACTCAGCAGTATATCAAATGTCTTCATTTAAATCGGTCTATCCAACCTGTTCCAAGTTTGGTTTACTGGGAAAAGAACTCAAGCAGACATTGAGTATTTACGAACACCTTTAATTGTGTACCGTAGCTGCTTTCACTATTGCCAATGTCTGAATGTAATAACAGACATCTGTTGTAGTACATGGCGGCTGGAGCCAATGGAGTCAATGGTCTTCCTGTGATAGAACTTGCGGCGGTGGTAGACAGACGAGACAGAGGCAGTGTAACAGCCCGAGACCACAGAATGGAGGGCGCAATTGTTTAGGGCTTGAAGCAGGCAGCAGAATTTGTAACAGGCAGTTCTGTCCAGGTAGGCCGCTGCCACTGTAAAAGTTGGTTTGTAAAACACGTGATTTTACAAGCCAACTGTCAGCAGTTACTGCTGACTGGCTCACAAGCTATACTTTTATTCTGTTTACTTCCCGTTACACAGAATTACCAAAGAACTACAGAGTGGGTCATTATATCATGTAAGCTTTATCACGGTACTGTATCTCTGATTACAGTGTGTGGACCTTCTAAGTTATACTATCTTAGTTATATCATCTACGCTATAGCATTGTACTCTACCTATGGTTACTAGTATGTATATCATATAAGGTATAACATAATACTTTACCTATAATTACTAGTATGTATATCATCTAAGTTATAACATGATACTCTACCTATGATTACTGGTATGTATATCATCTAAGCTATAACATGATACTCTACCTATGATTACTGGTATGTATATCATCTAAGCTATAACATGATACTCTACCTATGATTACTGGTATGTATATCATCTAAGCTATAACATGATACTCTACCTATGATTACTGGTATGTATATCATCTAAGCTATAGCATGATACTCTACCTATGATTACTGGTATGTATATTATCTAAGCTATAACTTGATACTCTACCTATGATTACTAGTATGTATATCATCTAAGCTATAACATGATACTCTACCTATGATTACTAGCATGTATATCATCTAAGCTATAACATGATACTCTACCTATGATTACTGGTATGTATATTATCTAAGCTATAACTTGATACTCTACCTATGATTTCTGGTATGTATATCATTTAAGCTATAACATGTTACTCTATCTATGATTACTAGTATGTATATCATCTAAGCTATAACATGATACTCTACCTATGATTACTGGTATGTATATTATATAAGCTATAACATGATACTCTACCTATGATTACTGGCATGTATATCATCTAAGCTATAACATGATACTCTACCTATGATTACTGGTATGTATACCATCTAAGCTATAACATGGTACTCTACCTATGATTACTGGTATGTATATTATCTAAGCTATAACATGATACTCTACCTATGATTACTGGCATGTATATCATCTAAGCTATATCATGATACTCTACCTATGATTACTAGTTTGTATATTATCTAAGCTATAACTTGATACTCTACCTATGATTACTAGTATGTATATCATCTAAGTTATAACATGATACGCTACCTATGATTACTAGTATGTATATCATTAAAGCTATAACATGTTACTCTATCTATGATTACTAGTATGTATATCATCTAAGTTATAGCATGATACTCTACCTATGAATAATGACCACCTATGACTACTAGTGACTATGACTACTAGTGACTATGACTACTAGTGACTATGACTACTAGTGACTATGACTACTAGTGACTATGACTACTAGTGAATATGGCTACTAGTGACTATGACTACTATTATTGACTATGACAACTATTGACTATAACTAATGACCACTAATACATATACTTATAAAATTCTTGCAAAAGGATGCTATTTACTGATACCTTTTTATTGAGCTCGGCTTGTTAAAAGTTGAAATTTTTGCCTGAATACATGTATTGTATTAGTTTTTCTACAAGCCAAATATAATTTCTTGTTCTTATACTTTCTTAACTCTGACGTGACATCTGTTGAGGACACTAACAACAACTATAACTACTACTTAACATCTAAGTACATGTATACATATATGATGAAGTATATCATCAGTAGAGTGTGATTTGGCACGGTGTCCCATTTTAGTCAAACCCTTAGGTAACTTGCACCATTGCATTCAAGGTCGTTATTGTGTACCTCACAAATCAAGGTCAAACTATCCGTAATACGCTTGCAGTGCGAGTAGATGGTGGTTGGGCAAACTGGTCTGAGTGGACTTTTTGTTCCCAAACTTGTCTGGGTGGAAGTCAAACTAAAAGCAGAACATGCACAAATCCTCCGCCCTCAAACGGCGGCGTCTCTTGTGATGGCAGGTCTGTCTTTCGACGCCAGTGTAACCAGAACATTCCATGTTCAGGTAGTTAAAACTTTATCAATCTTCATTGCAGTGATTCTGTAATGTGATTTGTCCATTTTATGTCGAATTCACATTGCATAACTTTAGTTGACGGAGGCTGGTCAAACTGGGGTGATTGGAGTGTTTGCACAACCCGCTGCGGTGGAGGAAGTAAAAGCCGAACAAGAAGCTGTACAAACCCTCGGCCATCTGGATCAGGAATGGCCTGCAGTGGAGAATCCCTTGACTTACACCCTTGCAATGAAAACGCCTGCTCTGGTAGGTCAGGTTCTTAAAAACGCTTTTTCTCTGTTACACGCTTGTCGTCAGCTTGCCACCTGTCTTTCACCTGTTGCCTGCCTGTCACCTGTTGCCTTCCTGCCACTTGCCTGTCACCTGCTTGTTATCTGCCTGTCATCTGCTTGTTATTTTTCTGTCATCTGCCAATCACCTGCTGATCCCCTGCTGATCACCTCCCAGTTACCTGCCTTTAACCTACTTGCTGTCTGACTGTCACCTGCCTGTCACCTGTCTGTCACCTGTCTGTCACCTGTCTGTCATCTGACTGCCGTCTCCCGGTCACCTGACACCTGCCCAAAAATGTCGGAAGTAACGAACAATTTTTTTAGAATTATCAAAACTGAACTGAGAGAAGTAATTAGCTTTTTGAAAAAAATGTTTCAAGCCATCTTATGCTAATAGATTTACTGCAAGTTATTTGGATAGATTGTCATAACAATAACTAATGTAACGTCAATTACTGGTGCAATACTGATAACACTAAATAGTGAAGACAGTGGGAATAAGAATAATCACTGCAGTAACCAAACAGTGGCAACTGGTTTTGTTGTAAGATGTTGACCATAAATTCTGGCAATAAAAAGCGGTAGAGGCCTCAAGTTAGACATCGGCAAAACATATGAATGGTTGTTAGTCATAGACCTCTATCAACAGATAAACCAGGAATCTTATGCATCCACGAGTAGTCGGCGCCTGACGCCTGTCTACAAATATAAATCAGGATATTCAGTACACCAATCAGGTGCAATAGACAACAATGTTCATGGTGAACTATCTCATATTAGTTCTTTGGCAACCACACTGGACTACCCTATAATTCTACCACCAACAATTCGTGAGAAGCTGTAGTTTGTATTGGAGACAGGCTATAAGTTGTAAGCGATGTGTAGCCAATGCTGTCTGATATTCTATAAAAGCTGCCCCTCCTCGAGGTGCATAAATACAGAGGTTGGAAATGGTGTTAGTGTCAATTAAAGTTGTACAAGTAAGTTCATGATTGCTATACTGGACTACAACATGGTTTTGATTTTTTACTGAAGCCTACAGAAATACAGAAAATTTGAGCTTTATTCTGCAACAGCCAATAGTGGTGCATTGAGGAGATACAACAGCCAATAGTGATGCACTGAAGAGGACCAACAGCCAATAGTGTTGCATTGAGGAAATGCAACAGCCAATAGTGGTGCAGTGAATAGATGCAACAGCCAATAGTAGTGCATTGAGGAAATACAATAGCCAATAGTTTTTCATTGAAGAAGCACAAGAGCTTTTTTAGTTTTTTAAATGAGCAATAGTTTCGCTATTGAGAACATTTTGGGCACATATTGGGCACGGCACAGTTTGAATTAGTTAAAGAACAACCACATTACAATCATGAGCGGATGTTGAAGGCCATCAGCTAGAATGTAAAAGTAGTAAATTTTCTTGTGCCTAGTGTGTACAAACATAAAACAGTTGCTATACTTTCAGTTAATGGTGGATGGACAGAGTGGGGTGAGTGGAGCCAGTGCTCAACCTTGTGTGGTCAAGGCTTTAGTAGTAAAGTGCGAACTTGCACTAATCCTCCACCATCGGCAGGAGGAGACGACTGCACTGGAAGGAGTCAGCTGAGGAAGCAATGCAGTGACAACAGCAGATGCCCAGGTAATAATATTTGAGAACGGGTTGGGAGATGTGAGGTGAAGAACAGAAATCAGAAAATCGGCGTACTATTTTAGAGAGTTTACACAATGCTTTGAACCATAATAGCTCAGGTGTATTTTACAAGGTTTCTGCAAGAGATATAGCAGTAAGACGCACTTCCTGAAGGCTCTATATAACTTCTTGTGTTCAAACAAATTAACAAGGTTTTTTATAATTAGCCAGAAGAATAATGTAAAAATAAATGAAGATTTATGTAGATATGGAAGTGCTTAGACACAGATGATGATTTCTGAACTGCCTAAGACAAATTAATGTGTCGAGGCGCACCACAGGGATAACTACATTGTAAAATTGCAAGATTACTTGGTGTTTTTGTTGCTTAGTGGATGGAGGTTGGGCGAGTTGGAGTCAGTGGTCCAGCTGCTCAGTTTCTTGTGGAGGCGGATCCCAATCTCGACAGCGTGCTTGTTCAAATCCTTTGCCAGCCTTTGGTGGCGGAGCTTGCAGTGGCTCAATCTATGACAGCCGGTCCTGTAACGAGAACATCAACTGTGAAGGTAAATTACTGCTGTCAGCTAGATAAGCTGCTGTAAAATAATTTGTCAATACGGTGTATATGTGAGACCTTTATAGTGTGACTATAAAAGTTACTATAGACTAACAGTTCTTACTAACAGATGGTGACTAGCAGAATCAAACTAAAATGTTAGGGCGCTACCAGCTATCAGATACCCGCTATCAACTGGTAACTGCTACCAACTATCAACTACCAACTCATCATCTACCAACTATCAAACTTCAACTACCAACTCTCATTTACCAACTATCAACCACCAACTATCAACCACCAACTATCAACCACCAACTATCAACGACCAGCTATCAACCACCAACTATCAACCACCAACTATCAACCACCAACTATCAACCACCAACTATCAACCACCAACTATCAACCACCAACTATCAACCACCAACTATCAACCACCAACTATCTACTATCAACCACCATCTACCAACTAACAACCACCAACTATCAACCACCATCTACCAACTATTGACTACCCTCTGTCAGGTCATGCTTGCTTAACTTACCATGTTAACATTTGCAATATGGATGAAAAGAGGCTAAATTTGTTAGAAGCTCAAATGGTTTGCTGTAAACGAGTCTGAATTTAGTTGTAATTTCTTATATCTTCCTTCAAGTTGAAGTAACAATTTCAATTTGCAGGAGGATATCAGCAATGCTGACATTCTTTGCTTTGCAACAAGATTTATATCATAACATTGCACTGGGTTTCTTTAAAAAGAAATGAGAAAATGATTTGGGCAAGAGCAGAAAACTCTTTTTAACTTACATTTTTGTTTATGTTATTCCTCTATCCAACAAATTGTAACATAAAATTTCACTGAAACATGAAAATTTTGTACAAGCTTTTCACACTCTAGTTTCTCTAAAAACTATTCAAATAGAACATTATTTGATAATCTCCGACTGAATTGAGAAATGCGGTATACACCACAACTGCATGTAAGAATTGTGGGATAGATTGTTATACGCCCGTCAGTCAGCCAATAGAATGGCTATTCGAACAATCTGCTTAAGGTTCCCTCTTGCTTGCAGTCATAGTTCATGGTGGATGGACCCAATGGAGCTCCTGGTCAGCCTGTTCTAGTTCTTGTGGCATCGGCAGCAGAAGAAGAGACAGAACCTGCACTGCACCTTCTCCATCACCGAGTGGAGCAGCTTGTACTGGCTTCTCCTATGACTATGAATCCTGCAATGAGAATGAATGTCGCAGTAAGGACTGAAGTTGCCTTCTTTCTTGTACAAATAGCTGATAAGTGTGTTAGTTCTATTGAATGTAACATAGGCATGGTTCTAGCAGGCTACATGCCATAAAACATACCTTTAACAAAAAACCTATGACTTGTTTACTACTAGCTGATACAGTAGTCTGGCTTGCTGGTTCTTTCCAGAAAATGGAGGATGGACAGATTGGAGCCATTGGTCAGGCTGTTCCGCCTCCTGCAATGGTGGGAGTAAAAGACGCGTTCGCAGCTGTACTAACCCTCCACCATTGCATGGTGGAGCTCAATGTGAAGGACCTCAGGCTGTAACAGAGGACTGCAACTATGACATAGTTTGTGTTGGTTAGTTGAGTTATAATACTCTTAACAGAAACCCTAACTGACTGCTATATACAGCACCGCTACTTACATCTCTGCTCCTGTGTTTAACAGTCGACGGTCGCTGGAGCCCCTGGTCAGATTGGACTAGCTGCTCAAAGACTTGTGGTGGTGGAGACTCAACTCGACAAAGAACCTGCTCCAACCCTCCTCCAATCAACGGAGGTAATTACTGCGATGGCTCTCACATGGATGTTCGTCCATGCAACAGGCAAACATGTGCAGGTAAGTGCTCACATGCAAAAGAAGTTCTAGAAGTTGTATCCCATGATAGACGTTTATCATTTACTTTTTGTTTTTTCTTATTGTAATTGTTGCAGTAATTATCGCGAAGCTTATGATTTATTTTATTGAAAGCATATAGACGTCCTACATCTGAGTGACATCTATTTTGCAATCTTCAGTTGTTGAGCCAAGGCAAGTGTTTAATAGTGTTGGTGCACCCTCAATGTTAGTCCGTCTTGTTTACTATTGCTAGTTATCTGGTTACTCCTCATCTAGTACCAGTTTAGTCACTTTCCATCTGGAGCTGGTTTGAGACCACCCCAAATATGTATTATGCAAGAATCAAACTTATGTTTGCCAAATTCTGCTTGGCTTTTTGTATTGCAAGTTCATTCAATTAAAATATTCTAGTGAATGGTGGCTGGACAGAGTGGACAGAGTGGTCAGCGTGCTCTGTTTCTTGCGGCGGAGGTGTAGAGACAAGATCTAGAAGCTGCAGCAACCCAACACCTCTGGCCGGCGGCCAAGAATGTGAGGGACCTCAGAACAGGTTTCGCAGATGCAATGAAGGTATAATATGCCCAGTGAACGGTGGCTGGAGCACCTGGTCAGCATTCGGTGCTTGTTCATCCGATTGTGGAAGAGGTACCTATGGCAGGTTCAGATCTTGTACTAATCCACCACCTTCTTCTGGAGGACTGGATTGTCAGGGCATCAGCACTGAAAATCAAACCTGCAGTGAGAGGATCGGATGTCAAGGTGATTAGATTGATTAGATAAGGTTACCCATCTTGTACATCTTCTAGCTATCTTCCCAATCTACTAGCAGCATTGGCTAGACCAGACATGTTCAAAGTCCGACCCGCAGGCCAAATGCGCCCCGGGGTCAATTTTCATCTGGCCCGCAGCCTCTGTCATAAAATCAACAACGTCTGGCCCGCCTGTAGAATTAACCCTTTGAACCCAAACGACCGATTTTCCGGCATTTTGCAAGGTGTGTCAAAATCCCTAACGGCCGGAATTCTGGCATTCACATGACTTTGTTCACAAAAGCAGTTTTTACGTAACAGCGTAAACCAATCAGATTAATTCTTGCACAGATGTTTGACCAGAAATGTCTCATCCATATGTAACAGATTTTAAATACCTTTACTTCCTTCGATTGAATAACAAGTTTTATTAGAACAGTGTCGCGGAAAAATTAATACGACTCGTTTTTTGGTAGACCATGATTGTGATGCAAGTAAAAAATTTTATGATACATACTATAATTTTCCAATATATTTTGAGTCTTGAAATGATGATGAACATGTGCTCAATGGATATGATGCTACTGTAAATGCTTTTATGAGTTTTTTTTCAAATCGTATGAACTTTTATAGTTTTAGCCCGAATAATGATGACGCACTGTTTTGTCTGTTTGATGACATTTGCTGCGGGTTGCTCGACCTTTTTACTAGTGTTTTACCCAATAACATTGTATTATGAGCATGTTTAGTTATATTTGATAAAAGTTTAAAAACTTCGAATCATTGGACAGATTGCTTAAGATTACTGACATGCACTGACAAAACGACCAGGGTTCAAAGGGTTAATAATGTTAATGGTTAATAACGGCACTTGTTGATATGCCTATTACTTGTTCGTGTTTTCTGTAATTGTGTTCAAAAATTCTATAAATATTAAACTGCCAATGTGATATACTTTTTTATGTTTCAAATTTAATTTGTATCCAAGAGTACAATTGCTTCTGTTCAACTGTTACAAAAAACTTGGTGTTAAAAAGTGAAGTTAGGCGATTATTAATTTTCAACTATAATGTCAATGCAATTTTGATATGCATGTTTCATACGAACTAAAACACATGCTTAAGATAGCTGAAATTAACATAAAAAATCAAATATGAAACACTCACTGGCTCGGTAAAATTTATTTAAATTAATTGCTGCTGAATGTAAAAAATGTCCGCCAAGATTGGCCCCAAATTTTTAACACACCAAATCTGGCCCCCTTTGCAAAATATTTGGACACACCTGGGCTAGACGCTTAGTTTTCAGTTGCAACCTTTATTTGATTACAGTTTATTATGGTATCTTTATTGATAAGCTGTTAACTTTATTGTCAGTTGATGGAGGGTGGGGAGAATGGAGCGGTTGGTCAGATTGCACAGTTACTTGTGGCGTGGGAATTAGAGGCCGATATAGACTGTGTGACAGCCCTACACCAAGAAATGGAGGGCGCTATTGTGAGGGAGGCTCACAGATGTCAGGACAAGGCAGGAACTGCAACTTGGGTCATTGCCTTGGTAAGTAGTGTGCCTTTTTTGCATGGAAATGTGATATTGCCTCCGTAAAGGGTTTCATCTTTTCTGTAGAAAAAATAGTCATTGCCATAGTCAGTAGTGTAGTGTTCCAACTCTGTAAAAATAGTCATTGCCATAGTCAGTAGTGTAGTGTTCCAACTCTGTAAAAATAGTCATTGCCATAGTCAGTAGTGTAGTGTTCCAACTCTGTAAAAATAGTCATTGCCATAGTCAGTAGTGTAGTGTTCCAACTCTGTAAAAATAGTCATTGCCATAGTAAGTAGTGTAGTGTTCCAACTCTGTAAAAAGATAAAACCTCAGTAAGTAAATTTGTCTACCTTTTAGAAAAACAAAACAAAAAAACATGAATAGCACATAAGCTAAATTGCTAACTGTCCACTCATCTAAAATGACTTTATGTTAATGCCCCCATATATGCCTAGTACAACTTTATATTTTATTCCAATTTTAGCTACACCAGTTTGGACTGACTGGGGAGCATGGAGCATCTGCTCCTCCAGATTTTCTTGTCGTGATGGCACAAGATCTAGGACGAGGACTTGTGTGGGTGACCCATGTCAAGGAAATCCTGAAGATAGGGAGACATGCCGAGGAAATGTACCTTGTGGTAAGTAAACAGCAGAAATGTTGGATATCTGATGTTCTCTCGGGTGATACCTCGAGCGCTTTATCACAATGGTTTTGTTGTATAGATAATAAATATTATGTTTCAGTTTTATTGTCCAAGCATAGTGAGAACAACTGTGATCAAACTTTGTAACAATTGAACTAAATTTATTCTCAATTCATTTGTCATTACCTAATGTGGTTTGACTATGTTTAGGTTCTTTGGATGAGAGTGGTGCTCAAGGCGAGACCGGTCCTGATGGAGGCGTTACTTCTACCTATTCATCTTCTACAACTTGGTCCTCATCTTCAAGTTGGCCCACAACATCAACAACAGACAGATACTCTGACACAGGACCCATCTGATTTATAAACGTGTCTCCAGACATTTAACAACTGATATTTCAATTTACTAATATTTAAAACTGCAGCATTATTGCAATAAACATCTATTCTCAAAGTTGTGTAAAGTTTCTTTAATTAATCATCCATCGGATTGGAACCAGGTGAAATAGTACTCAAACTCGTATATTATACTTACTATCGCTACAACTACTAGACTATATCTACTATCACTACAACTACTAGACTATATCTACTATCACTATAACTACTAGACTATATCTACTATCACTACAACTACTACATTATACCTACTATCACTATAACTACTAGACTATATCTACTATCACTACAACTACTACATTATACCTACTATCACTATAACTACTAGACTATATCTACTATCACTACAACTACTAGACTATATCTACTATCACTATAACTACTAGACTATATCTACTATCACTACAACTACTACATTATACCTACTATCACTACAACTACTACATTATACCTACTATCACTATAACTACTAGACTATATCTACTATCACTACAACTACTACATTATACCTACTACTAATATTACTACTACGTTAGGCCTACAATCATTACAACTACAGCTGTGGGCATAGACCAAACATTGTATAACTTCAGTAGCTGCTAGTTATTGTGTCAATGTAAATATAATTTTGTCAATAGTGGCACTGTTATTATTATATTAATCCAACTACATTCTCCAAGTGTACTGTGTCAAAACCCCAATTAGAAAGTGCTAGACATTCAAGTCAGGACAAAAGTTTTCACAGCAATGAAGCTAAACTTGCTTGAATTGAAGGACTTGCTGGTATGAATTCCTAAAAAGAATACGCAAATAAATGGCTACTATCAGCTTCTATTGAGCTGTTCATGAGAAGTCTAAGGTACACTATAGCAGTGCACAAAACACTGCATGAAATGCTCCAACGAGAATAACACTTTAGACATAAAAAATTTGAAAACAATTTTTTCAGAAATGATCTACTTGGCTACATATTAAACTAATCTATCTTAATACATCCAACTGTGTAGTTGTGTTTGTCTGTTAGTCTGCTTAAACGCCATGCGATTCCACGTTCTGTTTGCTTATTTTATCCAAACTTCATATTCATATACTCCCTGGCTTCCGCAATGGTCACTACAGATATTTGACTTCAAAACTTTATCAAACTCTTAAGAAACAGCCTCTTTAACACCCACCTGTGGGCTTTCTGATAGCGACAGAGACATGGTCAGTAACCATGGAGACATGGTCAGTAACGATAGAAACATGGTCAGTAACGATAGAGACATGGTGAGTAATAATAGAGACATGGTCAGTAAGAATAGAGACATGGTCAGTAACCATAGAGACATGGTGAGTAACAATGGATATATGGTCAGTAACAATAGAGATATGGTCAGTAACCATAGAGCCATGGTGAGAAACAATAGAGACATGGTCAGTAACAATAGAGACATGGTCAGTAATAGTGGAGACATGGTCAGTAACCATGGAGACATGGTCAGTAACAATAGAGACATGGTCAGTAACAATGGAGACATGGTCAGTAACGATAGAGACATGGTGAGTAATAATATAGACATGGTCAGTAAGAATAGAGACATGGTCAGTAACCATAGAGACATGGTGAGTAACAATAGAGACATGGTCAGTAACGATAGAAACATGGTCAGTAACGATAGAGACATGGTGAGTAATAATAGAGACATGGTCAGTAAGAACAGAGACATGGTCAGTAACCATAGAGACATGGTGAGTAACGGTGGAGACATGGCCAGTAACCATGGAGACATGGTCAGTAACAATAGAGACATGGTCAGTAATGATAGAAACATGGTCAGTAACGATAGAGACATGGTGAGTAATAATAGAGACATGGTCAGTAAGAATAGAGACATGGTCAGTAACCATAGAGACATGGTGAGTAACAGTGGAGACATGGTAAGTAACAATGGAGATATGGTCAGTAACAATAGAGATATGGTCAGTAACGATAGAGCCATGGTGAGAAACAATAGAGACATGGTCAGTAACAATAGAGACATGGTCAGTAATAGTGGAGACATAGTCAGTAACAATAGAGCCATGGTGAGTAACAATAGAGACATGGTCAGTAACAATGGAGACATGGTGAGTAACAATAGAGACATGGTCAGTAACAATGGAGACATGGTCAGTAACAATAGAGACATGGTCAGTAACAATAGAGCCATGGTGAGAAACAATAGAGACATGGTCATTAACAGGGGAGACATGGTCAGAAGCAACGAAAATATGGCATTTTGGTCAGCTGCCAAGAGCATTACATTATCATGAATTAGACACAGTTTACACGCAATACAGAATAATGACTAAATATAACATTGACCAACTAATTTATCAAGATGGAGGTTAATTTCTTATCACTGAATACTCAGGCAGGTTTAGCGCAGGATTAAACATTAATACTTATATAAACCAGATCAATAGCTCCGTCATTTATACTGTTCATGTATTTAATTGAACAAATCTTAGAAAGAACTTCATCTCCACACTGTATGGAAAGCTGTGAGCACTGCAGACTCTAGACTTACATATATGTATATAGTAAGAACAGTGAAGATAACGCACTTCAAAGTCCGCCCTAACCACGCTCACAGGTAGAGTACTCTGGCACGTATCAACTGAGTAATGAGAAGAGAAACCGCAGTTTGATGTTGTCAAGCAGAGACACGGTACATCCAAGGTGCACAGTTTATTGAGGAAACTAGCAGAAGAATGTCGACTATCGGAGCCGCATCTGGTTTGACTGGGACTAATAAAAGTGCCTTTCTACGGATCAATAATAGACATCAATACTTTGATACTGACCTAAACAGGTCAATTGTCGCCTATAGAAGAGAGTTCATGGGCAAAATAGCAGGAATAGACATGGAAAAGAAAGAGCTCAAGATTTTTTTAAAAAGAGTCTACAAATGCGAATCGGAAAACGATCCCTTCGCAAGAAAGTGAGTAGACAATTACGTAACAGTTTGCTAGATGTTCATAGACTCACATCACCTGATGCTCATAGATATACCTAGTAAAATTACTGATAAACAACGAGATGTTGAGTGAAAACTTATTTTAGATGCAGTAAAAAAAGCAAAATTTTACTCACCAGTTAAGTTTGGTGGGGCGATCGCAAATATCTATTACTTAGACTACACCAAGCTAAATAGGCTCTTTTCCTATTGTGTGTTTAACACCATAGAGTTATATCATCTTTTCTTTATGACAGGAAGTAGCAAAGAGTTATATCATCTCTTCTTTACAACAAGAGATCCTATAACGTTATCTGATGCTGTTATAACTAAAGTTGCTATAGAGCTATCTCATCCCCTATTTAAGACAGCTTATACCATGGAGCAATCCCATCTTTTTTTATATTTATCCCTGAACAACCCTGTTGGCCTAGATAATTATCCGTGTGAGCAACTGAGAGCTATGCTCCCTAGAGTTTTATATGGTTATGTTCTTAGATGGGCATAACTCTATAGACAACACTATATTACACATTTTCTGACCATTCACATTGACGATCATCTTATTGGAAATGTCATTTCATCAATGCTGAAGGTCACATTTCTAATCGTACAATACCCAGAATCCTTTGCAGCGTTGCACAAAATATTTAACATTTGATAACATGTGATGCTGCACCTGTTCAACTGCAGACATCTAAAAAAGGACAGCCAAAAACTGGTGCATATAAGCCAAGACACCCAATCACTGGTAGAAAAGAAAGAAACAGCTGCCCTTTTGGCAATAGAAGAAGTGTTCAAGGCCCAGCAGGGATTTTGTGAAATGCTTCGAAAAAACACAGAGTTGCCGAAACTTTCGGCTAATCGAAATAAGGTGAGTGCTAGCTGGCCAGAATAAAGTGAGTGTGGCTAGTCAGAATAAGGTGAGTGCTAGCTAGTCTGGATAAGGTGAGTGCTAACTGGCCAGAATAAGGTGAGTCAGAATAAGGTGATTGCTAGCTGGTCAGAATGAAGTGAGTGTTGGCTAGTCAGAATAAGGTGAGTGTTGGCTAATCAGGATAAGGTGAGTGCTAGCTGGTCAGAATAAGGTGAGTGTTAGCTAGTCAGGATAAGGTGAGAGCTAGCTGGCCAGAATAAGGTGAGTGTTAGCTAGTCAGAATAAGGTGAGTGCTAGCTGGCCAGAATAAGGTGAGTGTTAGCAATGATATACAGCCCAAAAGGATAGCCGACGGCTATCATATGGGCGTGGTTTAATGATGGAGCTCTATTAGGATTGTGCTAGCCTGGGTTTCAAAGCAAACACAACTCTCGCGGGGCGGTCGCGTTGCCTTGTTAGGTTTTAGAAAACACGAATCGCTGTTATCGTTTCATTAGCTTATTCAGCCAGTAGACCCCGCGGGTCACAATAGCAAACATTGAATTTCTGCAATGTAGGGGTAATACCTAACCAAAATAATGTATCTAATCAAAATAAAACATTTCAAATTACCTACTTTTAGTAATTTTAAAATTAGTAAAGGTCGTAGTATATGCCTAAAGTTGAATATAATTACCCGAACAACGGCATTTTTTTTCTAGTTTTTGATTAATATTTTGCCACCCCTAATATAAAATGACAAAGTCTTTCATCGGTTTCACATTGTTTTACCTTGCCAATGAGATGGAACAGCAGGCAAAGCTGTGCAGTGTAGTTTTCATACTCAAAATCTAAATGCAAAACCGAATTTGAGCTATTTTACGATTGACTATTAATATCACGAATGCTTGTGAATGGCAACTGACTGATCATAACGGTGACAATATTGGGATACTATATTTATTTGACAACAAAATGAATTTAACAGATAAGTAAAATAACCACTATAGTTCATAATATTCGTAAATTTACAAGGTGCTTTATTCAGCATATTTGTTTGTTCGGGTGCCGTGTTCGGGTTAATCCCAACAGAGCTTCATAATTAAACCCCGCCCATATGAGCGCCGTCGGCTATCCTTTGGGGCTGTATATCATTGGTGTTAGCTAGTCAGAATAAGGTGAGTGCTAGCTGGTCAGCATAAGGTGAGTGCTAGCTGGTCAGAATAAGGTGAGTGTTAGCTAGTCAGAATAAGGTGAGTGCTAGCTGGTCAGAATAAGGTGGGTGCTAGCTGGTCAGAATAAGGTGATCTGAAGTAATTATAGTATAACACCGATTCAACCCCTTATAGTGTTCTTCTTAAAAAATCTTTAAACTGGAATAATCGATAGACTTCACAATAGGCACACAGTTATTTGAATTAAAACGTAAAACCATCTTTACAAATGATAATATACAAGCGTACCAGGTCCTTCAAGGGCACTATGCGTTCATGAATGACCATAGTTTCATATATTATGGAGCTATATCCCTATATCACTAGAATAGTCCAATTAATTGCGTAGAAAAATACTTAACACAACTTGAAAAGTTTGTTCAAGTTTCAAGAACTCATCAGCATTTTCTGTCTGTCTGAGCACAAAATAAACATTATATATGAGCTGGCTAATGGTTGTGAGCAAAACTCTTCCCACAAAAGTAAGACTGCTTTCCTGCACATTGTGTACAAGATGGCAGCCCTCTCTGCAAAGCCAAGAATTGAAGACAAACAATAAAATAAACAGAACTGCAATGTTGTAATTTGTTGGCACTGAATCTATAGTTCACTAAATTTTAATTTGGAAGTGAGGCCTTTGTACCTGCTCATCCAAACAAGTGTTTCAGGGGCAGACAGGATGTTCAGGTAGTGCTCAGGGGCAGACAGGATGTTCAGGTAGTGCTCAGGGGCAGACAGGATGTTCAGGTAGTGCTCAGGCAGGAAAGAAGGTGCTGAGAAAAAAGTGCTGGCAAAGAAGCTCACTGCCAACTCTATATGAGCATCAGGCAAGTGAATGTCGACCAACAAACAAAATTCAGGTCAGTTGCATTCCTTCAACCGTTTTACACTTTGTATGTCTGCCATGTAGAGAACATTCAGGAATATGTCTTCACAGCACTAGGGTTCAAAAGTACCAACACTCACAGAAATCTATTCCTGCTGTCTACATTAGCTGGTCTACAAATGTACCTCATCAGAGAAAGTATTAATATCATGTTTGTTTAGTTTCTTCTCTTATCAATGAGTGTATTTGTTACAAGGAGGTCTCTCACCGCGCTAGAAAGGTAGAGAAAGCTAACCTTAATGTGGACAACAAGAAAGCTTTCAAACAATGCAAGCCAGAACCAAAGCTAGAAAGAGGAAAGCAGGGAATGGACATGCCCCGTTCTTTGCTTAAGGAGCCTGCGCTCAGCAAAGAAATGATAACTTCACTTCCTGGCGACGATAAACTCAAAGCCAACAAATTAGACACGCAAGTGCGACACTTCTGCGAGAAGATGGAGAAATTCAAAGAGAACCAAATTTTGGCTGGAAATCTTGTTTTAGTCCCTTCAATATTCTAGAATATATTTTGCTTGCGAACAAACAACATTCTACAATTAATATCTATGTATTGTGTGCAAACTGCAATTAACGATGTCAACAGCTCAGTAACCTGTCGATTACCCTGTTGAAGCACTGTTACCATGGTTACCATGGAGTCAGTTGTGAAATCGTCATTTTGAACAGTCACCAACCAGCACAGATTAAAAACAGAAACAATAATGACTTGGCCACTTCACAAATCAGTGAAATTGGTTCACTTATTCACTGTAATGTCAGCAAGGCAAAATGACTGTCAATTACATAACAATATGCAAGGAGGAAAAATTAGCAACTTTTACCTAAGATGTGACAAGTATAGAACTAGAGCACAAATCTGAGCACTTGGTAAAACCTCGGGCTGATGCTTTATCTTGATGACCCTCTTCATTCATTTTCTCTGCATTTGTGGCTCTTTGTCAGCACAGACATCTATTGCTCTATGTCAGCATAGACACCTGTTGCTTTATGTCGGCATAGACATATGTGGCTCTATGTCAGCATAGACATTTGTTCTTCCGTCAGCATAGACATATGTAGCTCTATGTCAGCATAGACATCTGTGGCTCTATGCCAGCATAGACAAAAACACTTTTCCAAGTTGGTCAAAGCCAAAAACTAATGCTTTCCATCGAATTACCTCATGGCTAGAAGAGAGCTATCAGCTGTAATCATGACAGACATGGTTAAAACTTTTTTCACAATTAGCAGTAGAATATGCCAGGATATTAATATCCATGTATCATCCAAAAATGCATTGTCAAGGATGATATTTATGATGACTATGAAAATCAGATGGAGTTTCAAAGCAGAGAGAGGGTTGAAACGAACCTGACGATAGAACAAGCTTGCATCGAATGGTTGAAGAATCTTGCACATTCACATCGTGATGAGCAATTATATTCCAGCCACAGGGACAAGGTTGATAATGCTCAACAATACAATATATCAAACTCTTTTCACATTGAAATAAACCTAGCAACTTTTCTCTTTGATGAACCTGGCTCATATGAATTGTACAAATTCATTGCAAATACAAGGAGACACTGTCTATAGTTTGTACTTAAAAAAACAACATTTTATAGGCTGGAATTCTCACCTTAAGTATAATGCCATAGAAAGACTAATCATCAACCAGCTCTGCCTGGTAGATTGGTAGAGTTGAATTAGAATGAAAATACAATACAAGAAATAAAACTAAGAAATTAGAGACAAAAGCGATATAAAAAAATTCGTACATATAGAGTAGACTGACTGTGTGAATTATCATTCGTTCAGTGGACAATTTTGGCAAAAATCAAAATCGGAACCATAAATAAAAGCGTAAAATTAACATTTGAAAGGAGCTGATTTTGAGCTAGTGTGTTCTAGGAATGAAAACTCTCATTTAACATTCCTTAATTTAATATCCCTTTAAGGGATGACAACTCCCCTGTCTACCCTCAAACCACTACTTGAAATTGCCAAAATTCATCTTAAGTTGTATCGTAGGTTTCGATTGTTTCTCCTTTCTCTGCTGCAACTCATCTGCCTTGCGCTGCGCCGCTTCAGCATTGGCCTTATTCAACAAAGCTGCTTGTTCTACAGCTGACTTCAGTCGCGGGGCACTGGACATGACCGCCTGAAACTGCTCAGGATAAGCTGAACCAAGGCTAATTATTGTTTTAAGTGCAATCTCGAAGAGTTGCTTGGAGTGAGTGGTGGCTGTCGGAAAGGACGAGCCCGTCAGCAGATATGCTGACAATATAGAACAAAAGAGTGCCATCAGTCCAACGCCTGAAAAGATAGAGACATGACCGCAGATGTGAGTATAAATATAACATGATAGACAGTATGAACAAGATAGACAACATGAACGTGATAGACAGTATGGACGTGATAGACAGTATGAACGTGATAGACAGTACGAACAGGATAGACAGTATGAACGTGATAGACAGTATGAACGTGATAGACAGTATGCACGTGATAGACAGTATGAACGTGATAGACAGTATGAACGTGATAGACAGTATGAACATGATAGACAACATGAACATGATAGATAGTATGAACATATATAGACAAATAAACATTGGCAATTAATACAAATTGATAGTTTGCAGAAGACCAAAAGTAAATAGCTAACTTACGCTGATCAGGGGCTGCCAGTCTGAGAAGCACCTCTAGAGTTGTGAGAATTTGAGAGACTTCCTGATTGGTAATGTCATGGTTGGTTGGAGCTTTGCTAAGGTGCCCACAGAGCAGAGGAGTGAAGGAGTGGATATAAGTGAAAGAGACAAGGGGATCATTGTGCTGAAAGAGAGCTGAACACATCTGCACAAATGCTAGACGAATCTACAAAACATAACGAGTGTCTAGACAATCTTAGTATCTCAAGAATACCTACATAGTCCTCATATATAAATAGTACACAGAACTAAACAATATGTGGTCTGGGCAGAGACACATAGTTTAGATTAAAAAGCGCTTCTAAAGACCTCAATGAGCCCCATTGAGCATCCTGACAAAGAGTTACCACAGTAATTGATATGTTATCACTGAAGTAGGAATAGTCTCCACCTTTTTAGGACACTGCAAAGAATGGTGTATAATAAATTGAGCAGATCTTTTTGCTAGGATACAACATGTCATAAATAATGCTCTCCTGTTTGGGCACTGCAACGAATGGCACATAGTAGATTATGCCTTAAATGATAGTAGTACAGATCAGAAACACAGCAGAGCCTTGACAGATTGTAGAACTGATCACAAAAACAGTAGAACCTTAAGAGATTGTAGAACTGATAAGAAACACAGAAGAACCTTGAGAGATTGTAGAACAGATCAGACACACAGTAGAACCTTGAGAGATTGTACAACAGATCAGAAACACAGTAGAACCTTGAGAGATTGTAGGACAGATCAGAAACACGGTAGAACCTTGAGGGATTGTAGATCAGATCGGAAACACAGTAGAACCTTGAGAGATTGTACAACAGATCAGAAACACAGTAGAACCTTGAGAGATTGTAGGACAGATCAGAAACACGGTAGAACCTTGAGAGATTGTAGAACAGATCAGAAACACAGTAGAACCTTGAGAGATTGTACAACAGATCAGAAACACAGTAGAACCTTGAGAGATTGTAGGACAGATCAGAAACACGGTAGAACCTTGAGAGATTGTAGAACAGATCAGAAACACAGTAGAGCTTTAAGAGATTGTACAACAGATCAGAAACACAGTAGAACCCTGAGAGATTGTACAACAGATCAGAAACACAGTAGAACCTTGAGAGATTGTAGGACAGATCAGAAACACAGTAGAACATTGAGAGATTGTAAGACAGATCAGAAACACAGTAGAACCTTGAAAGATTGTAGAACAGATCAGAAATACAGTAGAACCTTGAGAGATTGTAGGACAGATCAGAAACACGGCAGAATGTTGAGAAATTGCTAGACTAACTAAGAATATAGCAGTACCTTGGGAGATTGACAGCTTGACCAGATAGTTGTTACTGTAGCAACAATCTTTTCTTTGATCTCACAGGCAGCAACAACTTGTGCGGGACATGACTGAGCGACTATGGCCACGGCGTACAAGAGCACAAGGGGCGGGATGCCATTTGAATCTTTTCCGGCCTCTAGTAGGTAGGTTATTGCACACTGGAGGAGCTGTGTAAAGAGATTAGTTAGTTTAACAGTGTATAAAAGCACAGGTACAGACTGCTATATACAGAATTAAAGAAAGCGGAACAAGCGCAGATACAAGTGTAGAAACATGTTATGTTTAATCCTCAGACATGACCATGTACATAAGCTAGCCTCCGCAGTCACTCTACATTCTGAACATAACAATGAACAAACCTCAATACTCTGAGGTGAATGCTTTTCACCGTCTTTATGAAATGCGGTTGGTGAGCAAAGAACCGTTAAAGTTTTCAGCGCTGTTTTAACCGCAGGACACATGTCAGCATCCATCCTGCTGACTGGAGAGACCTCCTTTATCGTGCCGATCACAAGGTAAAGCAAGATTGGCATTATAGCGGCACGACCTGCATATACAATAGCACCTTATGCACTCGACAAACACAGAATGATAGCTTTGACGGTATAACCAACACATTCAAATATGTAAAATGTTCATTATAGTGACAGGAACTATGCATACAAAGTAAATGAGATGGCCATTGTTGATGCACGACCTACACATATGGAATACATAAGATGGCCTTTGTAGAGGCACAACCTATACATATAAATTATACATGATGACTGTACGAAAAGATGACTATTTGTGACTACTATGTGGAACTATATGATAACTAGGAAGAGAAAGATGGTTGGAGTAAACCTACATGTTAGTAGAGAGAAGTCTCCCACCAACCTATCAGAATAAATAGAGTAATGCCTGCTAATGTACAAACTTCAACAGATACAACATGACATCAATGGACACTTGTAATGACCAGCGCTAACATATCGAAAAACATGGTATGTACACAGAAAATGTGAGTCTTCAGAAAGAAATTAGGGCTGTACCGTTATCAGAGCAGAGGGCTGGTAACTCCGCAAGCACGCTCAGAATTGCACCAACTGACTCATTCATTTCCTTTTCGTTACTGAGCTTCAGAGCTGCTGCCTGATAGATGCCAGAGCTAACGAGTGTCGAGTTGATGGCCGGAATGTGACGGACAATGAGAGAGAGGCACACCTCGAGACATGAGAAAACGAAGGATGCCCCTGGAGTCACGTCATCATCACCTGTGAGTAAAGATCAGGACATCACCCTGGTGCAATACAGATACTTCATCCGAACATCCACCAGGTTGAAACACATTGGCCTATTAACACGTGTTATATATTGCACACGATAAGAAAACTCATGATATTGACTTGAATTATTTATGCGTAATAGATTGTAAAAGACTCACCTCTAAACTATGGCATGATACTCTACCTATGATTACTGGTATGTACATGCATATCTTCTAAGTTATAACATGATAGTCTACCTATGATTACTAGTATGTATAAAGTCTAAGCAACGACACGATACTATACATAGGATTACTGGTGTGAATAACATCTACCTATGGTTTCCGATTGCAGTAACATTTGGCCATCTAATTGGCTGTAGCTGCCTTATATCCACTATACAAACCACATAACTCCAGGTGCACCCTAGGTGCATCCTGGGTGCACCAGATTATCCCACAGATTTGTAGCAATACATAATATTTAACATTACATAATCAAACAGCTCGCATCTGCGTCTATAGGATTATTCATAAAAAACAATGAGGAGTTGCCTAAACATTCGAGCTGAGAGAGGTAACAACTCTACGAAGTGTGCTGTGAAAGAAAAATAGATTTAAGCTAGGTGCACAAGTGATTGTTGTGATGCATAACAAATATTACTGGGTGTAGTTGCAAAAGTGTGGGACAGAAAAATAACTCAACGTGATGAATACCGGAGCAGAGAATAAGAGTTAAGACAACTGTGTTAAACACATTTTATAAAGACACAGATCTTGTCGTTCAAATAAGGAAATGATTTGGCTGAAATCTATTGCAATTGATGTATACTGCTAAGTGACCTCCGTTTACTTTCCCAGCTGAATTCTACACTTGTACACTTCGGTTTTACCTATGATCCTTTTGTACACATAAACAAGAAGAGTTAACACCCTGTAGTAAATGTAGACAACCAGAGTTAACATCTACTTGTACATGCATACCGTTGGATTTATCTGCTCAAAGTTAATGATTAAAAAACTCCTCGATGAATAATTTTGTGTAAGTTACTAGTGATTCCTATTAGATTCTCTGACACTTTGATCCTCTCTCTTTCATGTCTACTTCCACTGAGTATAAAACAAGCCCAAACACTGTAGATACACTCAATACTTTAATCAAACCCTTGAATACAAGCAGCATCTAATAAGCTTTATTCCCAAATGATCTCAATTCTGAGCATAAGTTAAATACCAATTTGGTTTTATCAAGACCTGGGGGTCAGGCAGGGGTCATTAGTATCTAATAATTGCTGCATTTTATTTCCAGACACCAAATACTTCAGTCAGTTTGTGCAATGGCCACTAAATGTACAATAAAACAGCAACAGATAATAAAATACCTGTGTATTGCTTGTTCTCTGGTGCTAATAACATTAATATAACAACATTGAAGAAACATCGCTATAGTAACAATTTTCAGAGAAAAACATGTTGTACAAGTCTAAAACATGTTTTACAAGTCTAAAACATGTTTTACAAGTTTAAAACATGTTGTACAAGTCTAAACATGTTTTACAAGTCTAAAACATGTTGTACAAGTCTAAAACATGTTGTACAAGTTTAAAACATGTTGTACAAGTCTAAACATGTTTTACAAGTCTAAAACATGTTGTACAAGTCTAAAACATGTTGTACAAGTTTAAACATGTTGTACAAGTCTAAAACATGTTGTACAAGTCTAAACATGTTTTACAAGTCTAAAACATGTTGTACAAGTCTAAAACATGTTGTACAAGTCTAAAACATGTTGTACAAGTCTAAAACTGACTCCATCCTTTATCAATGATCAATGCTTTGTTAAAAATATTTCATTGGTGCATTTGAAACAGACATAATCAGTGATCTTACAAAAATGAGAGAAAAGATACTAATGGAAATGCTAATCATAACAAATAAACTACAATAGAATAACTGTAAATTACAACAAAATTTAATAATACAGAAGAGAATAACTCCTGTATTGTTAAATTTATAATTTAACAATACAGGATAACCTCAATAGATAACATAAGATAACCTCAATAGAGGACATAACGAAGCGTAAGCTAATCACGAGTCAACAGAGAGAGAATAACTCTGAACGAGTACTTATATTGACGAGATTAAGCTATTCAGCCATTAAACATTACATACAGCAAAGGAAAATATTTTTATGTCTTTTTGCGCAAAACAAGGCAATTGACAGGCAAACCTCTAGATACAGTAGTTAAATTGTAGTGAGATTTGTTCTGTATTTAGGACAAATATTCTATTAAGAATATGCTGTAATCAGTTTTAACTCAGTTCAGAGCTCAAACAGCTCGGAGAAAACCTTATTAAGTACTAGAGATAAAACACAACATTATGACAAATGTGTCATGTACAGCTATAGCACAAGGTAAATGTAGGTATGAACTATATGAACGCAACT
Source organism: Watersipora subatra (assembly GCF_963576615.1). NCBI lineage: Eukaryota > Metazoa > Bryozoa > Gymnolaemata > Cheilostomatida > Watersiporidae > Watersipora > Watersipora subatra. The sequence continues at coordinate 65,866,884 of NC_088712.1, read as the reverse complement.
GAATTCATACATCAATTATTAACAAACATATAATTTTATGGCCAGTTTGTGATCCCGTTGACAGATGAATAGAGGTTTAGGGTTGACAATAGAGAAGATGAACAGTGAGTAGGTAGAGAGATAAAGGTGGTGCTAGTTCCACTTTCAGTTAACATCTCTTAGTTATAGATTTATATATTTTTCTGTTTGATATTTTTGTATTTTTAATATATATAATGATATATTTCACTCTGAACTATCAAATCAGTTTCTTCATTTTCACTCATTGAAGGAGTTTCCTTCTCTTCACATCATTTTCACACTCCTCAACGGCTAATTACACTTCCTTCACACATTTAACAAAATCAAACCAGTGAGGCTGGCTCATGTTTTCTTTTAATTCTTTGCTATATTTTTAACGAAAGCGTCGCCTTCCTACATGTTCTAGACCTGCCCTCACACAAGCCTTCAGAAAATCCATAGTTATAAAACTGAAACGGGAGATATGAAGCGCTGTGTATATTAGGTTACTCGAACGCTCAAAAACCAAATTATATAGAGAAATGTTTGTCTGTCTACTGATTTATGTAACTGCAATAGTTGTTGAACATTACTTCAGGTGTAGAGATAATATATATTTAAATTAACTTAGTTTAGGCATATATACATGTATATAATATATGTATATACTATATATACATTGTGTATATATATCGTGTTTACAAACTTGTTATTTCAATCTTCGTGAGTTCAAATCCAACACAAAGTGGAGCTTTTAATCCTTTATTCCTAGATTTTAATAGCTATAGCTGGACAGACAGACAGGAATGATAGATGACAAACTTTGAGAAATATATGTATATATAAATTAACTTATATACAGTCAAACATAGATAACTCGTCCACGGATAGCTCGAACACATGGTTAATTCGAACGGTTTCTTTGGTCCGTTCCCACGTAATGATAAATTGCTATATATAACTCGAACTCAACACTGTTAATTCGAACTGTTTTTTTGCCCAACGGCTACCGAAACGGTTGTTATCGCTTTAGAAAATCACTTTATTCAAAGCCATAGAGGTAAACTTCATCTTTTCGTAATTCATAAGCGTCGTTATTACCACCATCGGCAAAATATTTTTGTCAACGACTTTTCTAAAGGTTTGGTCAAATTTGATTTATACTGCTATACGATGAATAGCACGGGTTAGCCGGGTCACGCGTGCAAGGATTTTCGCCACGCACATACAAAACAAAAATTGCATGTTGTTTTTGTTTTGTATGTGCGTGGCGAAAATCTTGAGTGCGTGACCCGGCTAGCCCGTGATGAATAGTTTTCCGACGTTGATTTCGTGTTGAATCAACGTCGGAATGTTGAATGTTTAAAACGTATTAAAAATTGTTGTAATTAAACGTATACCGTTGTCTTAGCTACAAAAAAACTATTCATCGTTTGACCTAAACACAGAATACGTGTGTACACTCAATAAGTATCTATTAAAAAAGCGTGAGTGATATAGAATGTACCGTAAAACCTCGTAAAACTTCTAATTGAACTGCCTCGGAGTGTTGCTCTTAACGAATCCCAGGTAAAGTAAGGTAATCTTTGCATAAACTTCAAGAAAAAACGGCAAAATTGATCGTGGGTAAAACCCCAAAAGAAAAAATGTCTTTTCGTTTGAGCATTTCAACAACGATCAAGTTTTGCCAATGTCAATCTGAAAAACGTCCTGGCAATAACATCACCTCAAACAACAAACCAATCTCAAGTGATAGAAAAATCTCTATACTTTTTCATAAAAACGTTTTAAACTTTACATTAGAAGCATTTAATTTGAAACAAGCCATTTGTGCTTTTGATTTATGTTATAGTTTGTATATGTACATGTATCTACTAATAAATAAGTAAATATATGGACTTGTGACAGTGCTCTGATAACTTGAACGCTCTGATAATTCGAACACTTTTGCTCGGTCCCGTGAAGTTCGAGTTATCCATGTTTGACTGTATATATTTGTATAATATATATAAATATATATATACATAAGTTGGTTGGCTATCCTATGAGCTCTCTAGAGTAGTGCATGCAGGCAGAAGAGATTCACTTACACTGAGTGTTGGTTTTGGCTATGAGAACGAGCTGCTGGAGTACCTCTATTGACAGATTCCTAATACTGGCATTGTCCCTCGTCAACATAAGCCTGTGGAGAACAGCCAATATCTCTCTGCTGATTGCGGGGGATATAACAGCCTCCCGTTTTGAGGAGAGAAGAGTCTCAACAGATTTGAGGCAGGTAAGAATAGTATCGTCTGATTGGGCAGATGTTCTACTGCATAAAGCTTCCATGGCCACACCTGATTGAAAACCAAAAACTGAGCAGAAATGGGTTTGACCTGACTCTGAAAGCAATTGTGAAAGAGTATACTAACATCTTGGAGTAAGGGGTGGAACTAGAATAATAAACAAGGTGAAAGAAACTTGAAGGGGTGGAATAGGATAATAAACAAAGTGAAAGGAACTTGGAGGAATGGAAGTAGGACAATAAACAGGGTGAAAGGAACTTGAAGAGGTGGAAGTAGAATAATAAACAGGGTGAAAGGAACTTGAAAGGATGGAAGTAGGACAATAAACAGGGTGAAAGGAACTTGAAGGGGTGAAAGTAGAATAAGAAACAAGGTGAAATAACTTGAAGGGGTGGAAGTAGAATAATAAACAGGGTGAAAGGAACTTGAAGGGATGGAAGTAGAATAATAAACAGGGTGAAAGGAACTTGAAAGGATGGAAGTAGGACAATAAACAGGGTGAAAGGAACTTGAAGGGATGGAAGTAGAATAATAAACAAGGTGAAAGGAACTTGAAGGGGTGGAAGTAGAATAAGAAACAGGGTGAAATAACTTGAAGGGGTGGAAGTAGAATAATAAACAGGGTGAAAGGAACTTGAAGGGATGGAAGTAGAATAATAAACAGGGTGAAAGGAACTTGAAAGGATGGAAGTAGGACAATAAACAAGGTGAAAGGAACTTGAAGGGATGGAAGTAGAATAATAAACAAGGTGAAAGGAACTTGAAGGGGTGGAAGTAGAATAAGAAACAGGGTGAAATAACTTGAAGGGGTGGAACTAGAATAATAAACAAGGTGAAAGAAACTTGAAGGGGTGGAATAGGATAATAAACAAAGTGAAAGGAACTTGGAGGAATGGAAGTAGGACAATAAACAGGGTGAAAGGAACTTGAAGGGGTGGAAGTAGAATAATAAACAGGGTGAAAGGAACTTGAAGGGGTGGAAGTAGAATAAGAAACAAGGTGAAATAACTTGAAGGGGTGGAAGTAGAATAATAAACAGGGTGAAAGGAACTTGAAGGGATGGAAGTAGAATAATAAACAGGGTGAAAGGAACTTGAAAGGATGGAAGTAGGACAATAAACAGGGTGAAAGGAACTTGAAGGGATGGAAGTAGAATAATAAACAAGGTGAAAGGAACTTGAAGGGGTGGAAGTAAAATAAGAAACAGGGTGAAATAACTTGAAGGGGTGGAAGTAGAATAATAAACAGGGTGAAAGGAACTTGAAGGGATGGAAGTAGAATAATAAACAGGGTGAAAGGAACTTGAAAGGATGGAAGTAGGACAATAAACAAGGTGAAAGGAACTTGAAGGGATGGAAGTAGAATAATAAACAAGGTGAAAGGAACTTGAAGGGGTGGAAGTAGAATAAGAAACAGGGTGAAATAACTTGAAGGGGTGGAAGGAGGATAATAAACAAAGTAAAAGAAACTTGAAGGGGTGGAAGTAGAATAAGAAACAGGGTGAAAGGAACTTGAAGGGGTGGAAGTAGGACAATAAACAGGGTGAAAGGAACTTGAAGGGATGGAAGTAGAATAATAAACAAGGTGAAAGGAACTTGAAGGGGTGGAAGTAAAATAAGAAACAGGGTGAAATAACTTGAAGGGGTGGAAGTAGAATAATAAACAGGGCGAAAGGAACTTGAAGGGGTGGAAGTAGGATAATAAGCAGGGTGAAAGAAACTTGAAGGGGTGGAAGTAGAATAATAAACAGGGTGAAAGGAACTTGAAGGGGTGGAAGGAAGATAATAAGCAGGGTGAAATAACTTGAAGGGGTGGAAGTAGAATAAGAAACAGGGTGAAATAACTTGAAGGGGTGGAAGTAGAATAATAAACAGGGCGAAAGGAACTTGAAGGGGTGAAAGTAGGATAATAAGCAGGGTGAAAGAAACTTGAAGGGGTGGAAGTAGAATAATAAACAGGGTGAAAGGAACTTGAAGGGGTGGAAGGAAGATAATAAGCAGGGTGAAATGAACTTGAAGGGGTGGAAGTAGAACAAGAAACAGGGTGAAAGGAATTTGAAGGGGTGGAAGGAGGATAATAAACAAAGTGAAAGGAACTTGAAGGGGTGGAAATAGAATAATAAACAGGGTGAAAGGAACTTGAAGGGGTGGAAGTAGAATAATAAACAGGGTGAAAGGAACTTGAAGGGGTGGAAGTAGGATAATAAACAGGGTGAAAGGAACTTGAAGGGGTGGACGTAGAATAATAAACAGGGTGAAAGGAACTTGAAGGGATGGAAGGAGGATAATAAACAGGATGAAAGGAACTTCTAGACAAAATTTGGACAAAGAGAAGACAACTTACCAAGTAAAAGATGAAACCTGTCAGTCTCAGAGATCTCGATAGACTCTTGAACTGTAACTGCGTCAGTGTTGAGTTTGACGCCGAAACCCTCCTGCTTTAAGTAAAGAGTTGCTGCGTGTAGACAAGCAGCCCAAACTGACCTGTAGTGACCTTTGACAGCATCCTTTGTCTCTGGCGTAAAGAAGGCGCCACCATCAGTGGGCAGCCTGTTCTGATACTCTGAAGAACATAAGAACTGAGTTAAACTAGAATGATTCGTCAGCTTGCTGACGAATGAACATCAAGAAGGAATAAAAGGAGCGATTCTATAAACATATACATTCACTGCCAGGAATTACAAATGAAAGAGAGAGAACAAGTCCAAATGACAAGTGACATGCTTGCCATTCTAGTTTACCTGATGATAAAGATAGGAGGGCCTGATCTCTCAATATGGCTATCCATAGTCTTGCCAGTGACCTTAATTCAGGGTTCACAAGGTCAAGTAGACTCTCTGTACCCGCGGGAGTAGGCTTTCTCTTTTCCCTACTGACTGCTTCAATATAAACCTAAAAAGATTACATCGAGCATATTCAGGGCTGCTCTTCAAAAAGAAACCAATTGGAATTTGTTGTTCTCAACTTAACAGGAACATCAGTGTAAATATTCAGTGCATACGAGTAACATATATACATTGTAACTTTAACTGACATATATACACTGTATATATGTCAGTTAAAGTTATATATCGTTTCATCTTGTTTGTCCCACGACCAAACAAGAGTGAAACGATTGATTGGGAGAATTATGATAAATGCACAGGTGCACGCAACTCCCGAAAAATTATCCGTTAACGGCCGTCACCAAACCCTTGCAACGAAATCCTATCAACAAATTTAACTATTTTTCAGTAAAGTCGTTTAAGTATAATAATGATACAAAACTCATATAAACCTATTTAAATATGTTACCAAGCCTTTGAAAGGTTACCGCAAATTTCTAAAACTAACCCATCTGATCGGATTATACATAAATAGACAGATTTATTAGGACGAAAATCGTCACAAAACGCTTGAAAAGCTTCGTTTAATAAAAGTTAAGAGCAGAAATTAAAACGCCGAGCGACAGAGAATAGAACGATAAAGTCTTGCCACAAATCGCCACAAAATGCTTGAACAGCTTGGTTATTAATAGTTTCGACCGACCTACGAAACGCCAATAAAGCCGTGCGACAGATAGTAGAACTGTTTACTGTGTACTGTTTGAGGCGTAGACCGATTTACAGGTACGAAAATGTGGTACACAGTTTATCAGCCTATGTTTTTGTCCAATTACCGAAGGTTTTTCAAATTATCTAGAACATCAGCCAGATTTCTTTACATCTTATCTACAAAGTAGGGAGGGCGTTACTACAACGCCCTTTTATGACAAGAATATTTCTTTATTTCACTCCAGTTTGCATAAAACTTCCAGACGCGTAAATGCCAACTTGCTCTCTGTTACATATTGCTGTCAAAACCATTCTACATTCATCACAACACAACCAACTTTCAAACTGTATATTACACATCAGTTTGCCGTTTAACTTTTAATATTGCATTTCAGAGATATAATAAACATATTTCTTTATTGTTGGCATTGTTGTTGTTAGTTAAATTACGTACAGTAGGTTAGGTCTACAGCTTGAATTAATATTTATTTTATTATTGTAAAACATAAGTTTGAGATAGTTAAATATTTATTTCTGTTACATATCGTTGTCAAAACTGTTCTGCATTCAACACAACCAACTTTCAAACTGTATATTACAATATATTTTACTTGTAATATTGCATTTCAGAGCTATAATAAACATATTTCATTATTGCTGTTGTTAGTTAAATTACGTACAGTAGTTTAGGTCTACAGCTTGAATTAATATTTATTTTAACCAACAACCAACTTTCAAATTGTATATTACACGGCAGCTTGCCATTTACTTTTAATATTGCATTTCAATATAATAAGAGATATAATAAACATATTTCATTATTGCTGTTGTTATTTAAATTACGTACAGTAGTTTAGGTCTACAGCTTGAATTAATATTTATTTTATTATTGTAAAGCATAAGTTTGAGATAGTTAATTATTTATTTTATTAATATTTATTTCTGTTACATTTCTGTTATTTCTGTTGCGCCATTTTAAAGTCGTGCTGCCTCAAATTTATTTTATATCATCTCAAACAAGTCTCATTTACATTATACTCTGTCAATTCCTGCTGAGAACTACTTTTTCGACAACCAACAGTACCCTTTCTTTTTTCCATTATTACTTTGGTCGTGGGCTGTATGACAGTGGAATTTCTAGTTATATTATTTATTTAATGTAACATATATACATGTATCATTCGCCCTGATAACTGACATTTCTAAAAGAGAAGACAAACCTCAGCCCATGCTCTGAGCACTGCCAACTTCTCCATGGCACCTGCAGTCTCACTGTATATTAGCTGCTTGTTGGCTCGACCATCTGACTTCAGCTTGTCTGTAACACACCAGATTTGCCAGTGTACTACAGTTGTATTACCCGTGTACTACAGTTGTATTACCAGTGTACTACAGTTGTATTATCAGTGTACTACAGTTGTATTACCCGTGTACTACAGTTGTATTACCAGTGCACTACAGTTGTATTACCAGTGTACTACAGTTGTATTACCAGTGTACTACAGTTGTATTACCAGTGTACTACAGTTGTATTACCAGTGTACTACAGTTGTATTACCAGTGTACTACAGATGTATTACTAGTGTACTACAGTTGTATTACCAGTGTACTACAGTTGTATTACCAGTGTACTACAGATGTATTACCAGTGTACTACAGTTGTATTACCAGTGTACTACAGTTGTATTACCAGTGTACTACAGTTGTATTACCAGTGCACTACAGTTGTATTACCAGTGTACTACAGTTGTATTACCAGTGTACTACAGTTGTATTACCAGTGTACTACAGTTGTATTACCAGTGTACTACAGTTGTATTACCAGTGTACTACAGATGTATTACTAGTGTATTACAGTTGTATTACCAGTGTACTACAGTTGTATTACCAGTGTACTACAGTTGTATTACCAGTGTACTACAGATGTATTACTAGTGTACTACAGTTGTATTACTAGTGTACTACAGTTGTATTACTAGTGTACTACAGTTGTATTACTAGTGTACTACAGTTGTATTACCAGTGTACTACAGTTGTATTACCAGTGTACTACAGATGTATTACTAGTGTACTACAGTTGTATTACCAGTGTACTACAGTTGTATTACCAGTGTACTACAGTTGTATTACCAGTGTACTACAGATGTATTACTAGTGTACTACAGTTGTATTACTAGTGTACTACAGTTGTATTACTAGTGTACTACAGTTGTATTACTAGTGTACTACAGTTGTATTACCAGTGTACTACAGTTGTATTACCAGTGTACTACAGTTGTATTACCAGTGTACTACAGATGTATTACTAGTGTACTACAGTTGTATTACCAGTGTACTACAGTTGTATTACCAGTGTACTACAGATGTATTACCAGTGTACTACAGATGTATTACCAGTGTACTACAGTTGTATTACCAGTGTACTACAGTTGTATTACCAGTGTACTACAGTTGTATTACCAGTGTACTACAGATGTATTACTGGTGTACTACAGTTGTATTACTAGTGTACTACAGTTGTATTACCAGTGTACTACAGTTGTATTACCAGTGTACTACAGTTGTATTACCAGTGTACTACAGTTGTATTACCAGTGTACTACAGTTGTATTACCAGTGTACTACAGATGTATTACCAGTGTACTACAGTTGTATTACCAGTGTACTACAGTTGTATTACCAGTGTACTACAGTTGTATTACCAGTGTACTACAGATGTATTACTAGTGTACTACAGTTGTATTACTAGTGTACTACAGTTGTATTACTAGTGTACTACAGTTGTATTACTAGTGTACTACAGTTGTATTACTAGTGTACTACAGTTGTATTACCAGTGTACTACAGTTGTATTACCAGTGTACTACAGTTGTATTACCAGTGTACTACAGATGTATTACTAGTGTACTACAGTTGTATTACCAGTGTACTACAGTTGTATTACCAGTGTACTACAGATGTATTACCAGTGTACTACAGATGTATTACCAGTGTACTACAGTTGTATTACCAGTGTACTACAGTTGTATTACCAGTGTACTACAGTTGTATTACCAGTGTACTACAGATGTATTACTGGTGTACTACAGTTGTATTACTAGTGTACTACAGTTGTATTACTGGTGTACTACAGTTGCATTACCAGTGGACTACAGTTGTATTACTAGTGTACTACAGTTGTATTACCAGTGTACTACAGTTGTATTACCCGTGTACTACAGTTGTATTACCAGTGCACTACAGTTGTATTACCAGTGTACTACAGTTGTATTATCAGTGAACCACTAAACATTCGCTGACCGAAGCAATGAAATGTAGCTGATACTTAAGCAATTGATACATCGACACACATGTATGATATGTGGTGAAGGTGAGTGAGATGACCCTGACCTAGAGAGGTGCTGAGGAGTTGATGGACACGTCGCAGGTCATTCAAGTCACGAGCTACCCCACTGCGAATCCACGTGCTGCACACTTCACAAGCAGCCGCTGTCACATCTGAAGGCGTGTCAGAGGTGAAGGCAGGCCTTAGCGCTGCTGACACCTGTTCATATAGTTTATGCTAGAGTTGTGAAGCATAGCAACAGATTGCCAGAACAGCATAGAGATAAGAGAACACGATAGCAAATAAGAGCAGAACACATGTACTCAGGTATTCTTATTTTCACTAATGGTAGCCCCTTATCATGCTACAAGACATGACCTCTTGATAAGGAATAAAGGCTATCTCTCACCTGGGCCTGGTACTGCTCCAAAACAACATGTTCAGGGAACTCTGGCTCCCTGACTGATGAGTAGGTGTTTATCACATCTTGTAACAACTCTAGTCCCCCTGCACAACACACAAGTTAACTCAATCTTTGGAGTTATACACTCCTTCAAGAAACATACCATCTTACTTTCATGGTATAAATACTGCCTCGATCATAGAAGAACATGCTAAGTGGCAAAATGTAGGGTGAGACTGAGGTCAGGCAAAACTAAGGTAGGACGAGACTGAATTAGGGTGAAACTGAGATAGGGCGAGACTGAGATAGAGCGAGACTGAGATAGGGCGAGACTGAGATAGAGCGAGACTGAGATAGGGCGAGACTGAGATAGAGCGAGACTGAGATAGGGCGAGACTGAGTTAGGGCAAGACTGAGATAGGGCGAGACTGCGATGGGCAAGACTGAAGTAGGGCAAAACTGAGGTAGGACGAGACTGAATTAGGGTGAGACTGAGATAGGGTGAGACTGAGATAGGGTGAGACTGAGATAGGGTGAGACTGAGATAGGGCGAAACTGAGATACGGCAAAACTGAGGAAGGACAAGACTGAGATAGAACGAGACTGAGTTAGGGCAAGACTGAGATAGGGCAAGACTGCGATGGGCGAGACTGAAGTAGGGCAAAACTGAGGTAGGACGAGACAGAAGCGTAATGAGCTTGAGAAGAGATGAAGTAGACAGTTTCTCATCAGCACTTTCAAATACATTTTTACTCAGATACACACATGTCTTACATGGTATGACAAACTAGATACAAAACAAAAGTATACGTGAGCATACATCTTCTCACCTAGCCTTAGTTTGTCACTGTCGGATGTGGCTGCTATGAAGGCGACTCGAACTAGTTCACTAAGATGTAAGACCAGATAATCTTCACTATTATCCTTTTTGGACTTCAGTTCTCGGGCTAACGCTAAATCTAGGTGAGCTTGGTTATCCTTGCATTCCTGAAATACCATAGCATAGATATAAGATGAGCTAAGGCTAGAGATATTGTGTGAGCTAAGGCTAGAGATATTGTGTGAGCTAAGGCTAGAGATATTGTGTGAGCTAAGGCTAGAGATATTGTGTGAGCTAAGGCTAGAGATATTGTGTGAGCTAAGGCTAGAGATATTGTGTGAGCTAAGGCTAGAGATATTGTGTGAGCTAAGGCTAGAGATATTGTGTGAGCTAAGGCTAGAGATATTGTGTGAGCTAAGGCTAGAGATATTGTGTGAGCTAAGGCTAGAGATATTGTGTGAGCTAAGGCTAGAGATATTGTGTGAGCTAAGGCTAGATAGACTGAGCCAGCAAAAGCTTGTAACACATGAGAAAGTGTGATGCTATAGAATAGTCAATACAAAATATTCTCAGAAAGAGGTTAGTAGCAGTTGTCTACCTTTAACCTCCTGTTCAACTACAAGATGGACAAGTTTACTATAGACTCCCTTCATGCCAAACTCTTTCTATCTATGATGCTCAGTGTGAATAACAAGAATAACTGATCTGGTCAATCAATATGTTTCTAGACCTCAGCTGGTCGCATCAGACTAGATGTAAGTTAACTCAGTATGAGGTCAGCACAAACCAAAAGTATATATCACCGATATCGTAAAACAGGGTACTGGATAGGTACAGCGTACTGATGACAACTCATTAATCATAGCCACCGTATGATACCAAGTATCCAATCACGATGAGCCTATGCTACAACCGACTAATCACGATCCTGTTCAGCTTTTATGCATAATTTCGATTGAAGGCTGAGTTAGGTATTCTCCGCCTCTTGCTCAAGTGTTAACGCTGGCATGGCGCAGCAGGTGCATGACTGACCTGCATCAGCTTCATCATACAGGAAACAGCAAAGACCCTCGTCGGCCACTTTGGAGCGAGGTGAGACTTGAGTTCCTTTTCCTGAACTCCTTTGAACTGTTCATCATCATCCTCATTGCCATCTTCATCATCCTCTGCAGACACCGCAAAGTCTCTCATCTCCGAGTCCCCAGATGCTAGATCTGTAAGGAAGAGCTTCCACCATGCAGTTGCACCACCACACCATCTCGCTCACATAAATTATAGCCAAGTTTGTGTTGCATTAAACTAAGCACCATCAGGCCATCAAATGTAAGCCACTGTTCCAACGCAACTTAAGATACAACTGTGTTCACAGAGATGTAGTTTAGTTTAACCTGTAGCAGCTGACAGAACATTCCGGACCAACTGGAACCAATGGGAAAGGTTGCCACCTGCCAGACTCTGTAACATGCTGGTGAGAGTGTCTCTCACGTCCTAAAAATTGCAAGGAATAAGTAAACCAGTTGCTCCTCAATCTGAGACCGCGTTACAGCAAAGAAGCAAACAAGAATATTTCATGCAACTACAGGAACTGTTCAAAATTCTTGCATCTGATATATCTGAATATGATTGCAAGCTTGTAAGATACCTCTATCATCGAACTACACAGAGTTCTAGACTACACATAGAACTACGCACAGCATAGACTGAATAACTTTATGGTAAATAGTTGTGGTCTCTACAATATTACGAGTCAAGATGAGACAATTCTAACATGGAATTATAACAACCCTACAATGATAAACTCATTACCTTCCTCAATTGGCCATCAGTCTCCCGATCTAGAAGACCAAAGAGGGCGCCCTCCAATCCTGATTCCGCAATAACTAGTCTCTCATCCTCATTGGCTGGCTTGTAAAGAGTTCTGGCATAGTCACAGATCTCGTTGGCCTCCCTCTGAGCCAACTGCCTCAAACATGCCACGGCTGATCTTCTGAGCAGCAAGTGCGGGGAAGTTAAACTCGTCTAGAAAATGCTTATATATGTGAACACTCACAAATCGATTCAACCAATCAGGCCTCAGCATTTCACCGCTACCGATATATATGGTAAAACAGAAGTGAATGACCTCTGCCTCACCTTACTAAAGTAAGCGCTTGTAACCCTGTAGTTTCCTGCAGATTGTGGGCTATATGAATCTTGCAGTTGAATTGTTTGATGAAAATGTAAAGCAAGTAAACATACAATCTGTCCGCTCTGACAGGCAACTTGTAGTATGTGATTGGTTTACCTCAGTCTTGGATCATAGAAACCATTATGGAGTAGCCAACAGAAAAGTTTAAAAAAATAACTATTATGTAACCAAAATACTGAAGAAAGTAAATGATCACGTGACAACGCTAGCAAATGAGACCCGTATTAGCTGGAGAGAAAGGTTGTTTGGTCAACTGAGAGCAGCATTACTATTATTACTACTACTACTATTACTACTACTATTATTATTACTATTATTATTACTCTGATTATTACTACTATTATTGTTACTAATACTATTAATATTATTGTTACTATTACTATTATTGCTATTATTACTACAATAAAAGTCACTGTGGCTTGTGAATTATTGAGAGCTTTTGTGGTAGAAAATATGACAATCACCAATGTGTGAGCATCCCTTGCGATGAATGATAAAATATCTACTCTAGCCACAATTGAAAGACTGTTAATGGAACAGTTGTGTTATACATGCTGTATTTTTGAACTGTTAATTCCTCTGATCTAATAGCAAAGACAGAAAGACAGGAGTATCTTTTTAGTTGGTAGAACTTTGTGTAAATCTCCCACAGGTAACTTCTCTATTCACTAATACTATTCATATCATCTACAGATCTTAGCCTATCTCATGGGAACAATGCACACAATAAAGCATGCTCTCCATAGAGCTACTCTTAGAGACATGAACTCTATGAAATCAATACAAAACATGTCTTGTCTTTGTTAGAGCCTGCAATGTTTGGCTATTCAGAATATGACGGCTGTTGTTGTCTTCTCATTATTCTGATAAGTTTTAATCAGATGATTAAGCTTTCTAATTTTGCTAAATGCAAAAACTCAAAAACCGCAGGAATTAGTGAGCTCAGATTTACATATAAAAAGAAACAAGCTTTCCTAGCATCACTCTTTTCCAAATATAATTTAATGGTACATACCCTACAGGATAAAATTATGCGTGGAGTTGAATTTTGCGAAAACTGTCTTTTCATGCATATTCGCAGACTAAATTATTCGCAGATGAACACATTCACGAATAAATTAATCCGTGAATGCAGCTAGCAATAGAGTAAAACCTTCACCCTATTGCTAGCGTATATTAGCCCTTACATGCATATACGACGTGTTTAGGTTTCTATTTAGCTGTGAAATATATGTCGATCATGCTATGCTATAAATTTCGGGCTGCATCCAGAGGTTTTCATATATATTCATCTATTTGGAGGCCTTTGGTGAACAAACAACTTGTGGTAAGTTATGAGTTTTTTCAAAACCATTCACTAAATTAATCATATTGAATTTTACTTTGGTTCTTTGGTGAAATGCAATATTTATTTTTTCTATCCCTAACACTCCTCATCTTCACGAAAAACCAGCGTAGTCTAACCCAACAAGTTGTGACAACCCAATAACTTGTGACAACCTTAAATAGTTTTGTAAAGAAGTGTGATGCATTGATGATGGGCTTAACTCAAAGCCCCGGTGATGATTTTAAAAAGAGTTTGGAACTCAGCTACATTTACTACCTCAGCCTAGTGGCTAGTTTGTAACTTGACGTAGTAGTTATTCTCCCTTGTGTTAAAAATAAAACTAATTATTCACGGATTTTAATAACTTGCGGAACTGACTGTACGCGAATTATTAAATCCATCGAATAATTTTTGCTCCTGTAGGGTAACTTGATATGATGTTTTGGGCCATTACAGAATCAATAAGGAATGAACAGGGAACTTTGTGTACGCTAGAAATGCACAGCCACCTACAGACCTGCATATCGACACAAACAATTATGTTTCAACAGTTTTATCTTCGATTGAATTGCAGCCTAGCAAGAGACTTGCAGCCTAGCAACATGCTTGCAGCCTAGCAACAGACTTGCAGCCTAGCAACAAACGTGTTAAACTTACACAGAGTCTAGGAACGAGTGAAGAGAGATTAACGTGTCTGGGTGCAAAGAGATGTAGCTGCTGGAGACAGGAAATAGCCTGTGCTTGCACCAAAGAGTCAGGGTGGTCTGTCATGATAGCGCAGCTGATCAAGCATGATAGCCTCGCATCATAGATTGGAGAGGAAGTACCTGCTGACACATTTCAAGTGAATGACACATGCAGTGTGAATTACACCTGTCAAGACATCAACTTAAGTCACTTGTTGAAATGTTGTATAGACAGAATAAGTGCATGGGTCAAGGTCAAAGTTGTTTAAACAAACATTTGCTCACATCACCTGTGATTCGTGCGCACATCACCTGTGATTCGTGCGCACATCACCCGTGATTCGTGCGCACCACCTGTAACTCTTGCAATAAACTTGCTTAAAAGTTCTCATGTTTCCTTATAAAAGAACTAACCTAGACTAATACATCAGCGTCAGTATCATACGTCTTTCCATCTGGTTCCACATTGACTTTACAATGTCATATTCCCTCCAACTAAGTACAAATTTACCAATATTGTTGAAGTCACAGTTTTTAAATAATTTAAAAACATGCAACACTATCATATGTTTTATTTAAGGTATGGCTGGCAGGGGGAGACAATAAATCCTTCAATTATCACTAGCATGACTCTCATCCAAAAATTCTTCCCTTATTGCTCTAAAGAACCTGATATTTTATAACATAACATCCTTAAACTGATTCCTCTCAAAAAGGATATGAGAGAAACGAGAGGACATTCCTGCCATGTCTACCCGACCAACACTCATACGCTATATGAAACTGGATTCAACCCATTCAATTTGTGACCTTTCATGTCTGACGATTTAATCTTGATCCAAGAGCGCATTCTCAGACTACATGAAGGAATATTTTCAGAGTACATATAGGATTAGTTGGAGCATGCAGGCAATGGTCAGAAATGCAGCAGTATAGAAATGCGGTGTAGGAATGAGGCTAAGTGAACTCTCTTACTCAGAGCTGGGAGACAGCGAGCATATCTCTGTTAGTCAACTTATGGATCACAAAGTTAAGAGTGTTCTACGGTGGGCGGGTCCCTCAACTCATGATTTTCTCCAATCGCTTGGATTAGACATGCCATAAGTTTCTTGGGAAGCACTGAGTTGGTTCCTTGTTGCCTGTTTCATATATATTGTCAGGGTTGTCTCCCTTAGAACAGGAGCAATCTATGACCGGATGTCCTTCCTGACATCCTAAAAGAGGCCTCTCTTAGCACAAGAGCAAACTATGACCGGATGTCCTTCCTGACATCTCTTAGCAGGGCTCGAACCACTCAACTACTGCGTGGCAGTTTCCTACATTGCAGATGTTTCTGGACCACAATGTAAAATAGAGTAAGATAGTTGAATACGAACCCTGCAACTCAGGACCAAGGTTTGTGATGAGCGCAGCAAGGCATTTGCCGAGACACTGGTGCACATCTGTGTGTGATGGTGGTACGGTTAAGAGAGAGTTGAGCATCAGATTGAGAGTCGCCTCCACATACGTTCTGAACATTGGACCACCAGAGTCAGCGATGAGCCCGAGTGCATGCAAAGCCCAGACCTATTGATGGTAGAAGAATAATATAGCTCTCTAGCCATACAAAGAGTAATATTCGTAACAATAATAATAACATGGTGAACAGCTGAGGAGTCAGCTTTAACAGAGTTGAATACTTTAATTAGTTCAACAGTTGAAATTAACCCTTCATTTGGATTACTACTACTACTATTACTACTACTATTACTACTACTATTACTATTATTACTACTATTATTACTACTATTATTACTACTATCACTATTACTACTACTATTATTACTACTACTATTACTACTACCACCACCACTACCATACTTTATACTGTTACTACTACTATCAATATCAGTGTTACTATAGCCGCTCTGACAAATGTTAGTAAAACCATTGGCCAATACGAAACTAGCATTAGAGGTAAATATATTGGCACCAAAAAGATTTGTAGATACAATGATCAAGTGACTCTACCCAGAGCTCTTAACTCTGTTGTCACAGAGTCAACACAACTGCAGTACTTGCCTGAACAACTGGAGCAGAGTGATCTTTGGCAAGCGCTAACAAAATGCTGACACTAGACTGCAGGTGTTGACCTGATGTCATGCCTCCAACATACCGGTGGAGACACCCCAGCGCCAGGCTGTGCCCTGTTCGTGACACGACGTCTCTTGAAGATTGAAGTCTAAAGAAGTGAACGAAAATGAGTACACGATGGTGTTAGAGTACTTGTCATAACGAGTCAGAGTGCCTACTACACTATTCAGAGTACTTGTCATAACGAGTCAGAGTGCCTCCTACACTAGCCAAAATACCTGTCATATATAGCCAGTAAACAACCATGAAATAAGCAGAAAAAAGATCTTACTTCTCAAAGCTCTTTTGTACCATGTCAGCAACAAACTTATTATCATCACAGCACTGGGTCATCCTTCCGAGTGCCTCCCCGGCAGCACATCTGAGCAGAGGACTCGGACTTGCCAGCATGTCCTGCAACAAAGAAAGAAGACAATGAAAAACTCACATAAGGTAATACAGTGCACCCTCAGGATACGATTACCCTGATATACAATTTTTCCTCTTACGAAGTGGAACATGATGATTTTTTCATCTCACCATACGAATTCAAGAAAATTTTCACCTGAGTTCAAGTTTGGCAGTCGATGTGCTTATTACGTACGTCAAAATTAGAAAGACACCAAAATACTGTTTGCCGAAAACATTTTCACAACGTTTGGAAGAGACAATATGACCGATTTCTCTCAGGTCAACATTCCACACGGGAAATTTTGTGAAAAAGTACATAAGCGAGAGCAAATATCCATTTTTAGCTTTATATTCCCTTTTTCTATACTCACATTTACTATAAACCTTTATTCAGCATACGTATATAACTACAAGTATCTACATTTAATTTGTTAGCTATGGAATCTGAGACCAATACAAACGTTACAGGAAAAAAGAAAAAAATGATTTCCATGACAGCAAAGTTGGTGATCATAAATAAATACGAAGAAGGCGCCCGTATTGGTAATATTGCCAAGGAATGTGGTAGCAATCAATCAACAATTGCAACTATTATTAAAAACCTACATCGGCAAAAATGAAGGAAGCTTTAAGTTAGTATGAAAACCTTATTAGGTTCATTGAAAATAAAAATCTAGAAAAGGTTCACACAGGCCGTCTTATGGACAATGTTAATGAAAGGTGCATGAGCTATTTTTGAAAAATTTTAATTTGTCAGAAACAGACTTAACTGGAAAGATTTTTTTCAAGAGAAGTGTCAAAAAGCACAGATGATAACAGCGAATCTAACAGGATAGCTAGAGATGAAAGTGTGCCTAAAGAAGTGCTATTAGAATAGGTTTTTAAAAATAATTTTTAATTTGAAGTGTTCAATTTACTGATGCGGACTGGCACATAAAAACAATACTGTACAATGCATGTATAATGTATATCATTATTTATCCTCTTTGTGTGTCATGTTTTTCATGTTTGTTCATTTCATTTTATGTTTTATTGTATTCCATGTTTAATCATGTTTCTGCAGACTGGCCTGTTTTCTACTACATAAATACAAATCATCGTATGTATGACGCATCCACATTACCTCCTAGAACTTGCTAAAGCCCTGCCCTCTAGGGTACAAATACGTACAAACTTCTGTATATATGGTTACATTGATTCTTGTGCACATTTCATACAAAACAAACTACAACCTTTTCTGAATCCTTGTACAAGCATTAGCTAGCAATTGTCTGCATTGCACCAGCATTTACACTGCACCAGCAAGCATCATCCTCAATAGGGATCAAGTAGGCTATCTTCTATATTGCACCAAGTTAGCTTGTTTTAGAGCACTTTCTGAATCCGCAGGAAAACTGTGTCTTCCTGGCCATTTCTGCTTTTCATGACCCAGAAGTGGTAATCTACATGTATATCTATGGAAACCGGTAGAAAAATTGGAGTCGCAATCCCTTTGACAGGACTAGACAACTTCTTTTAGCCTGCTAAAATGCTATTTCATTGGGTAATAAATATATTTTTAAGTGTATGGTAACATAATTAGCTTTGATATGGTTTTGTCACCTCTCTGCGCTACTCGCTACATGTACTAACTCGAGTCACGTTACTCCTAAGGTATGTATGTAATGTATAATAAATAAAATTTAAATTTTTCTTTTCGATGGCCAATAAATGGTCAAGTGTGCGAGAGGCCGCTTTTGAGAACTGCATCGCTCAGTCTTTCGTGTCGAATTAGGTTGAAAAAGGTTTTAACCAGGCACGCTAAAAGTTATAGTGGAAGCGAAAACAGAAACTGATAAGTGATAAAATTTTAGCGATAAAAAGTTGAAATCCAGTAAAATAGTTAAAAATACATACTAAAACGTAGCTTAAAGTGTGTGTTTAGCAAGCTAAACTTATTTGAAGTAAATTCAAAGTTTATGTTATACGTACGTAAATCTTGAAGGTAAGAGCTCCTTACCGTACATACTGCATTTGGTACACACAATATGTTGCATTTTATTTCAGATCATAACCACTAAATACGATATAGTAGGTAACTATAATTACTAAAGTTAACATAGGTACCATTTTGTTACTAATTTTCAACATGTACAACACTTTTATAAAATCTGGATGATTTTCACCAGGGATGCATTTGCATTGTATATTTACAATGGTTTCTATACCCTTACATACAATTTTTTTTACCATAGGCTGCCAACCCTGGAACGGATCAAATTCGTATTCTGAGGGTCCACTGTATACGGTAAGTCATATCACATAAAATACATGTCTAGATGGCATGTCACATACCACTGCGTGTTGCTACATTGTATGTTACATCAAAGAGATAGAGTACTATACTGCATGCCACCTACACCGTACAATGAAACATGCATGCTACATGGTGCTGCCAAGGGAGATGATCATCACCAGGCAGCATTAACCTAAGTGTACAGCAGAGTATTCAAAAGGTCATTGTCAGGTAACATCAACTAAGTGTGTAGTATGTGATCCAAAACTAAAACAGTTCGAATTTGCATCAATCTTTGCATTTCCATGCAGTGAGAAGCGAACCTTAAATTGTATTACAAGTACAGGTACTGCTAGTTACATTACAAGTACAGGTACTGCTAGTTACCTTAAATTGTATTACACTGCTAGTTACAGGTTGAATACTTACCATGATAAGGATGAGAGCTGAATTCCGAACATCAACCGATCCAAGATCCTTTTTGCTCTCAGCACAATGCTACAGCACAAACACACTAGCATTTATCACTTTGAATAGCCATGCCAGAAGATGGGCAGGTATACTCAGCACAAACACACTAGTGTCACAACACAACATCACTCACACCACAAAGACACTCACACCACAAAAGCACTCACACCACAAAGGCACTCACACCACAAAGAAACTCACACCACAAAGGCACTCACACCACAAAGGTAGTCACACCACAAAGGTAGTCACACCACAAAGGTAGTCACACCACAAAGGCACTCACACCACAAAGACACTCACACCACAAAGGTAGTCACACCACAAAGGCAGTCACACCGCAAAAAACACTCAAACCACAAAGGCACTTACACAGCAAAGGCACTCACACCACAAAGGCACTCACACCACAAAGGTAGTCACACCACAAAGGTAGTCACACCACAAAGGTAGTCACACCACAAAGGCACTCACACCACAAAGACACTCACACCACAAAGGTAGTCACACCACAAAGGCAGTCACACCGCAAAAACACTCACACCACAAAGGCACTCACACCGCAAAGGCACTCACACCACAAAGGCACTCACACCACAAAGGTAGTCACATCACAAAGGTAGTCACACCACAAAGGTAGTCACACCACAAAGGCATATGTAAGATATGAAATTCAGTCTGATGGAATGCTAGAGGCTGTTCAGCCCTAAGCGATTCTGAGAAGGAATCAATAGCACCATTTGATTAGCTTACAATTGACAGAGATTGACACCTGGTTACCCTTGAGTCATCAAATACTTAACAACATAAGAATACTTGCTAACTTGACTGTAGATGACTTGACTGCGGAGGACTACAGCTGCCAGGGGCTTCAGTATAGCATAATGAGACAGAGGAAGGGTAACAGCAGCATGAGAGAGAAATATGCACGGACTCTGTGGACACCAAAGGAGGCAGGCAAAACAATAAAAGAATAAAGGATATCCTTGGAGGAAAAACGGAAAACAGACTTAACCATAGTAGAAATGTAAAGATTTACTTGGAGAGCAAGAAGGGAAAGAGACAAAACCATAAGAGAAATGAAGACTTACTCTGAGGGCACAGAGCACAGCTGTAAATATATTGATCTGAATGGCCTGCTGACGTGCTGCCTTTGCCTGCTTCATGCACTCTTTGAAGTGCTGCAGCATCTGTAGCTTGTGTTTGTCACTGACTCTCGCGAACAGCATTCCATAAAGCCTCACAGAGCTGTCGATGACAGCAACCCCTAGTGGGAGGGGCCCTGGATCCATCTATTAACAGAAAAGTAAGAAGAGTGAAAAGCGAACGACAAATTACTGGAGAGACACAAACTTGTTTACAGAGACGTGTTTATAGAGACGTGTTTGCAGCTCCTCACAGATGAAATAAAAATTAATTTTATCAACTAAATAGTGTGTTTATCACTAACAGGACTAGTCAATGACACAAAGGTGTCAGGATTGAACAGCGACACACTGGAGCAGGTGTCAGTGAAAATATTGGTATGTACATCAGTGTCAGTAACTGCACAGGCAGGCAGTTACTGGTATTTGCTATATTCTCTGGATGTCTAAAAAGAAGCAGCGATAAGGTGACAAAAAGGCTCATCAAGCATTCCTCGTAGCCGAGTCGTTTAGCAGCAATATAGCCTCAGAGTTCAAGTTTTAGCAGAAGCAACCAATAAGAATCAGCAAAAATGCAAAATAACATAAAATAAACAGAGATTTATGATATCAACATGTACATGTAAGTAGCGTTAATAATCCACCAGTAGTACCTTCAATATGACTACAGTCAAATCTCTAACTATGATCACATCTACATAAAAAATTTCAATGTGTGATGTCAGATTCAACTGCAAAGTTGACTCTACCCAAAACAATGCCCAGCAAATGATGTTAAAAGGTTCTTGAAATGTGATAGTTTTTTAAGCAAAATAGAAAATATTGATTATAAATACTGGCATTATAAACAGAGTAAAAAAAAGATATATCAAACACTTGCTTACATTAGAGAAAGTTACCAGTGTATTTCATCAAAACTTTGACTTATGAGCCTACGCAGTACCGAGCCTACACAGTACCGAGCCTACACAGTACCAAACCTACACTTTTACTCTCGTACCTCTATGTAAAACAAGAAGATAAACAGCTTTTTATTAATAATTAGTTTATTAATTTGATTTTAACATTTACTTTTTTGCCTATAATTAAAGATAATGATTTTGTTTTAATGTTATACATAACTTCCTGCAGTATTTATTTAGGCATTAGTCTAAGTTTTTATTAGCTGTGGAACAAATTGAAGAAATTACAATAAATTCTTATAGGAATATTTGCTCCAATATCCAACTGTTTCAACATACATACGTAGAGGTCTGCCTGTACGAATGCCATCTCTTCTACTACTCCACAGGCTAGCAGTGGCAAGAAAAGAGAATGAATAGATAAGGACTACCTCACTACAAATTGATGACTCATAGAAAGTAGATAAAAACTACTTGTACTGATAGGACAGTTGTATTGTGACAAAAGGTTGATCAATTCTATAACCGTATTGCAGTCATGTAGACTTCCTCAAGCAGCATTTGGAAAGTATAACCACCAGCCCACTGCTGCCACCACGTGTCCCCTCACCAACTACCCCACTGCTGCCACCACGTGTCCCCTCACCAACTACCCCACTGCTGCCACCATGTGTCCCCTCACTAACTAACTCACTTCAGACACCATGTGTCCCCTCACCAACTACCCCACTGCTGCCACCATGTGTCCCCTCACTAACTCACTTCTGGCACCATGTGTCCCCTCACCAGCTACCCCACTGCTGCCACCATGTGTCCCCTCACCAACTACCCCACTGCTGGCACCATGTGTCCCCTCACCAACTACCCCACTGCTGGCACCATGTGTCCCCTCACCAACTACCCCACTGCTGGCACCATGTGTCCCCTCACCAACTACCCCACTGCTGGCACCATGTATCCCCTCACCAACTACCTCACTGCTGACACCATGTGTCCCCTCACCAACTACCTCACTGCTGCCACCACGTGTCCCCTCACCAACTACCTCACTGCTGACACCATGTGTCCCCTCACCAACTACCCCACTGCTGGCACCACATGTCCCCTCACCAACTACCTCACTGCTGCCACCACGTGTCCCCTCACCAACTACCTCACTGCTGACACCATGTGTCCCCTCACCAACTACCTCACTGCTGCCACCACGTGTCCCCTCACCAACTACCCCACTGCTGCCACCATGTGTCCCCTCACCAACTACCCCACTGCTGGCACCATGTGTCCCCTCACCAACTACCTCACTGCTGGCACCATGTGTCCCCTCACCAACTACCCCACTGCTGGTACCATGTGTCCCCTCACCAACTACCCCACTGCTGCCACCACGTGTCCCCTCACCAACTACCCCACTGCTGGCACCACGTGTCCCCTCACCAACTACCTCACTGCTGCCACCACGTGTCCCCTCACCAACTACCTCACTGCTGACACCATGTGTCCCCTCACCAACTACCTCACTGCTGCCACCACGTGTCCCCTCACCAACTACCCCACTGCTGCCACCATGTGTCCCCTCACCAACTACCCCACTGCTGGCACCATGTGTCCCCTCACTAACTACCTCACTGCTGACACCATGTGTCCCCTCACCAACTACTCACGTTGTCACTGCTGCTGTACAGATATGATGAGTCATGTTCAAGAGCTCCTGAACCAGCTGCGCTGTTTGGCTGAAGCTGAAAGACGAATTGAGATGTGGTCACCTGCTAGCATGGCCAATAGCAAGAACCCAACCAGATCAACTAGGTAGCACTTATTCACAGAATGAGTCCATAGAACGATTCCATAGACTTCACTAAGTGTAGAAGGCTAGATAATTGATTGAGAGACTGACCGTTAGGTAAGCCCTCTTTCAAAAATGTTAAACATACATTTTCATGCTGAATGCATGATGTCATGCTGAATACTTCAAAACACAATATAAGAGAATAGAAAGCTCTGGAAAAGACACTAAGATTACAAAACATAAATGAAATAGCGCCTACAAAATTAATAAATTTTGAGTTGTCTTCACAATCTTATGCATCCAACCTCAATGATTGTAACCGTTTTACTATGATTGACCGCGTATATAAATTCACAAAGCAGACAAAAGGTTTAGAGGGAAATAATGACAATAGTAAAATGCCAAAGTGAAGTAGTGCGATACATTGAAAGGGCACTAACAAGGCAGTCATTAGTTAGGGGCTGTTAGTCGTACGACAAGAACCTAACATTGCAGAGCTCTAATAATCAGCTGAACATGAGCAAAGCCTGTGATTGGTTCATGCGCTGCGTGAGTCCTACCATGCCTGAATAAATGATGAAGATATCAGGCAGGGCTATGCACGGGGTGAGCATGTGTCAACCATGCATGCAATCGCATTCCTATTTAATGCTAGCAGCTCAGCTCAGACGCATGACTAACATCTGAGGGTAGATGACGGAGACCAGGTTCGGTCAAACAACTTATCATCATATCGAGAAAGCAAACAGTGTGAGGAGACGAGAGACGGAGAGAGAGAGGCTTAGATGCAAATGAAGCAACCTCTCATAAAAGATAAGATAACTCTTATAAAAGATAACAATGATAAAACCAAGAGTGAGCCAAAGGCAGCAGCAAAAGAGTTTCACAAAAGATCGGGAGGAAAGAGCAGTATAATAGAGAGGGTTGAGCGACCTTGGTGAGAGAGGTTAAATAATAAGAGAAACTAGACACAGAGAGAACAAAGAGAGACTAACAAAGAAGAAATGAACAAAGAGAGGTGAAGGTCAACTCAAGATGACTGTACAACAATCTCTACAAGAAACTGAGCAACAAGCAGGTTATCACGACCTAGATTACTTACATTTTCAAAATCTATCCGCCGGTTCGGTTCAAACTACAAGCAGGCCACGAGATGCGCAAAGTAATTTGTGTGAAAATTAAGATAAATTCAAAAGGTCACGATAAAAGTCACGATAAAAGTCATAATAAAGGTCATGATAAAGGTCATGATAAACTTGTAAACTGTGCAAAGGAGACCCACCAGCATCGGGTATTAAGTTGGTGGTGGCAATAAGAAAGCCAATCCCAACAGCGTGTGAAACTGATCAGTCAAGAGCCATACTACAAACACTACATTGCAGCAAAGGCCACTGCTATATAAATAAATGCACAAGCACCTGATCCTCGATGTCTTTGTGATCAGTTTCTTGCAGCCAGGCTCCAAGAATCACACTGTCATCTACATGGCACATGTCCCGCAGCAATGATGTGGAGGTATTGGCTGGATTCTCTGCAACAAGCGTTGAAATATTAATGATGATCGGTTCAGCAAAAGGAGACAGAGGGGCTAATGTCTCTTTAATCAATTTTGACACAGAGGGACTAGTGTCTCTTTAATCAACTTTGACAAAGAGGTACTAGTGTCTCTTTAATCAACTTTGACAAAGAGGTACTAGTGTCTCTTTAATCAACTTTGACACAGAAGGGCTAGTGTGTCTTTTATCAACTTTGACACAGAGGAACTAGTGTCTCTTTAATCAACTTTGACACAGAGGAACTAGTGTCTCTTTAATCAACTTTGACAAAGAGGTACTAGTGTCTCTTTAATCAACTTTGACAAAGAGGTACTAGTGTCTCTTTAATCAACTTTGACACAGAGGTACTAGTGTTTCTTTAATCAACTTTGACAAAGAGGTACTAGTGTCTCTTTAATCAACTTTGACACAGAAGGGCTAGTGTCTCTTTAATCAACTTTGACACAGAGGGACTAATGTCTCTTTAATCAACTTTGACACAGAGGGACTAGTGTCTCTTTAATCAACTTTGACACAGAGGGACTAGTTTTCTCGTTAATCAACTTTGACACAGAGGGGCTAGTGTCTCTTTAATCAACTTTGACACAGAGGGACTAGTGTCTCTTTAATCAGCTTTGACACAGAGGGGCTAGTGTCTCTTTAATCAACTTTGACACAGAAGGGCTAGTGTTTCTTTAATCAACTCTGACACAGAGGGACTAATGTCTCTTTAATAAACTTTGACACAGAGGTACTAGTGTCTCTTTAATCAACTTTGACACAGTGGGGCTAGTGTCTCTTTAATCAACTTTGACAAAGAGGTACTAGTGTCTCTTTAATCAATTTTGACACAGAGGGACTAGTTTCTCGTTAATCAACTTTGAAACAGCAAGGCTAGTGTCTTTTTGTTCGACTTTGACACAAAGGGACTAGTGTCTCTTTAATCAACTTTGACACAGAAGGGCTAGTGTCTCTTTAATCAACTTTGACACAGAAGGGCTAGTGTTTCTTTAATCAACTCTGACACAGAGGGACTAATGTCTCTTTAATCAACTTTGACACAGAGGTACTAGTGTCTCTTTAATCAACTTTGACACAGAGGGGCTAGTGTCTCTTTAATCAACTTTGACAAAGAGGTACTAGTGTCTCTTTAATCAACTTTGACACAGAGGTACTAGTGTCTCTTTAATCAATTTTGACACAGAGGGACTAGTTTCTCGTTAATCAACTTTGAAACAGCAAGGCTAGTGTCTTTTTGTTCGACTTTGACACAAAGGGACTAGTGTCTCTTTAATCAACTTTGACACAGAAGGGCTAGTGTCTCTTTAATCAACTTTGACACAGAGGGACTAGTGTCTCTTTAATTAACTTTGACACAGAGGGACTAGTGTTTCTTTTATCAACTTTGACACAGAGGTATTAGTGTCTCTTTAATCAACTTTGACACAGATGAACTAGTGTCTCTTTAATCAACTTTGACAAAGAGGTACTAGTGTCTCTTTAATCAACTTTGACAAAGAGGTACTAGTGTCTCTTTAATCAACTTTGACACAAAGGGACTAGTGTCTCTTTAATCAACTTTGACACAGAGGGACTAGGTTCTTGTTAATCAACTTTGAAACAGCAAGGCTATTGTCTTTTTGTTCGACTTTGACACAAAGGGACTAGTGTCTCTTTAATCAACTTTGACAAAGAGGTACTAGTGTCTCTTTAATCACTCTGACACAGAGGTACTAGTGTCTCTTTAATCAACTTTGACACAAAGGGACTAGTGTCTCTTTAATCAACTTTGACACAGAGAGACTATGTTTTTCTTTAATCAACTTTGACACAGAGGGGCTAGTGTCTCTTTAATCAACTTTGACACAGAGGGATTAGTGTCTCTTTAATCAACTTTGACACAGAGGTACTAGTGTCTCTTTAATCAACTTTGACAAAGAGGTACTAGTGTCTCTTTAATCAACTTTGACAAAGAGGTACTAGTGTCTCTTTAATCAACTTTGACAAAGAGGTACTAGTGTCTCTTTAATCAACTCTTATACAGAGGTACTAGTGTCTCTTTAATCAACTTTGACACAGAGGTACTAGTGTCTCTTCAATCAACTTTGACACAGAGGGGCTAGTGTCTCTTTAATCAACTTTGACAAAGAGGTACTAGTGTCTCTTTAATCAACTTTGACACAGAGGGACTAATTTCTCGTTAATCAACTTTGAAATAGCAAGGCTAGTGTCTCTTTGTTCGACTTTGACACAAAGGGACTAGTGTCTCTTTAATCAACTTTGACACAGAGGTACTAGTGTCTCTTCAATCAACTTTGACACAGAGGGGCTAGTGTCTCTTTAATCAACTTTGACAAAGAGGTACTAGTGTCTCTTTAATCAACTTTGACACAGAGGGACTAATTTCTCGTTAATCAACTTTGAAATAGCAAGGCTAGTGTCTCTTTGTTCGACTTTGACACAAAGGGACTAGTGTCTCTTTAATCAACTTTGACACAGAAGGACTAGTGTTTCTTTAATCAACTTTGACACAGGGACTAGTGTTTCTTTAATCAACTTTGACACAGAGGGGCTAGTGTTTCTTTAATCAACTTTGACAAAGAGGAACTAGTGTCTCTTTAATCAACTCTGACACAGAGGTACTAGTGTCTCTTTAAGCAACTCTGACACAGAGGAACTAGTGTCTCTTTAATCAACTTTGAAACCGAGAGACTAGTGTCTCTTTAATCAACTTTGACACAGAGGGACTAGTGTCTCTTTAATCAACTCTGACACAGAGGGACTAGTGTCTCTTTAATCAACTTTGACACAGAGGGGCTAGTGTCTCTTTAATCAACTTTGACACAGGGACTAGTGTCTCTTTAATCAACTCTGACACAGAGGGACTAGTGACTCTTTAATCAACTTTGACACAGAAGGGCTAGTGCCTTTTTAATCAACTTTGACACAGAGGGACTAGTGTCTCTTTAATCAACATTGGTAAAACCCAAAAACCTCCAAGCTAGATTATGACTTGCTAGAGGAATACTCCTGAAAAGATCTATTCTCAGATGCCACCCTCACTAGCTCACTACTTCTCACCCACTCTGACTGGGCCATTTAACACAAAATAGCTAGTAGTATTAGTGTATGAATATATAAGGACCATCAAGTCATGTTATTTAGTAAACTTGTTGAATAATGGCAACAGTACAGACTATGCAATTGTTGATGATTGAGGGAAGACAATCTTTAAAGGTTGACTTGCAACAAAATTCACATTACCGTTATTTGATATGAAAAGATTCACCATGTCTTACTCTGTTGTGTTGCAGGTGCAAAATATGTGGAAAGGTGGTTATAAGCTCTTAAAAGCTCAAAAACGAACAGAAAATCGCAGCCACACGAGACCGCCCTAGTTTGGACTCCCTTTCCAAAACGGCTCAAATGTGATGTAGTTGTGAGAGATGGTTTCTGTTTACACTTTCTTGCAACCTTATTCGTCGAAATATTTTCACAAATATACTTCACGCATTCAATAAAACTATGTCTATTGTTCTTACGCATCTGTTCTATCGTCATTGTAATGCTGTCACTTTTAGCACTGATATCTTATAACTTACCGTAAAAAATCGTTAAACTTTTTAACCTTAGCTCGAAGGAGTACATATCATTGTCTGATAATCATGACGAACCTGTTGGTTATCTGTGATAATCGAAAAGTGCTGCAAAAATTATTTGCAAAGTATTGGGTCACATGATCAGAGAACAGCTTAACGATTGAATAATGCCGAAGCAAAACTGTAAAGTAGCGAGCATCTATATTTGATATGGGGTCTTCGGTAAAACCCGAAGTGTTTGTCATAAATTAGTACTACGATAAGTTTTATATTGAGCTTTGTATTGGCCTTTCAATTCACGTGAGAACATACGTGACAAGACGATAACCAAATTTGGTGGTTACGTCATCGAAATAAAGAGATTCCAATCTACGGCCGCTTTTCGTTTTTGAGCTTTTAATAGCTTGTAATCACATTTGCACATATTTGGCACCTACAACACAACAGAGTAAGACATGGTGAATCCTTTGATACCAAATAACTGTAATGTGAATTTTGTTGCAAGTCAACCTTTAATTAATTCAGCAAAATCTGCTCACAAAGTGTCTTCTTGAATCACTTTATCAGCATTGGCCCTAATAACTACACTAATAGTTGAGTATTTAAATATTCATGTTGAAAATAGTATCTGAATTATGTTGCTATGGCAGCGGTGCAACTGTCAGTGGAGCTGCTAGATGATCCATATGCCTGTGGTCCTTTTTTAAATACAAGGCAGATCAGAAGCTGATATAAAAGTAGCCAACTTTTTCAGTGCAGTGTTCATAATTCACATGTGAATAGTCAAGGGTTAGGGTAACAGGAGAAAATATATCTGAGCAGCTTTTCTGCAATGTACTACTGAACAAACAGCTGGTAAGGGGAAACAAATCCTAACGTAATTCTGCTCAAACCAAAAGATACAAATCTAATGATAGTATGAAGCTATAAAATTCTCACACTTCACTCTACCTTCTTTAACAAAGAGCGATATGCACCTTAATTGACTATTTTATTGTGTTAATTTGTTATAAAGAACTGTAGGATTGATAAAATCATACCAGTGAGTGTAAACTCTGCAACCAGCTCTCTGAACAGGTGCTTGTAAGCTCCCACATACGACTCTGGAGGAAGACCGCAGAGAATATCATATAGCCTCAGGCGTAGCATGGCAGCGGAGGCCTTCAGGTGTGTCCCATGCTCTTTTACTATGGATGGCATTCTAAAATTATGTAAGAAAATGAGCATCAAAAGAACTGCAACCACTATTAGACCTTTGTTCCTGGTATCCTACTTCCTGCAGATGTAACATTCTGTGAGCAGTGACTAGCTGTATATAGCTAGATCCACCTTCTAGCTACTAGCTATATGTAGATAGTATTATTAACTCATGAAGTCCTAACTACTTAGGCATAACATTGTTAACCCATGAAGTACTACACAATTTAGTTTAACACTGTTAACTCATGTAATCTAGTTGTGAACTATGAAATACAGAGAAACCAGCAAATGAGTTCTTACTTCTGCAGTAGAATGAAAGCGCACTCGACTGGAATAAGAATACGTTTTGTCGTTTCAGATGTCAGCAGCTCTGGACAGCGTCTGACAAAGCTGAGAATAGAGGCGAGAGCACCTGCCCTACCATCAAGTGCCACCTGCCATGTGAACGCATCACCTTTAGAGTTCTCTGCATCGAGCTCCTGACAACACACAACTTACAATAAAGGAGAAGAATGGTAATACTTTGAATGTAATACACACTTTGATTAAATAGAGATGTTAGATTATGAGTCCTAACATGTCATTCTAATAAAATACAGCGATTATAGTTAACTATTTTATAGTAATCCTATGCTTCAGAGTATTCTGAAGCATAGGAGTTCGGAAAATTGTTATGCTACAAAATATTCCTGTTTTGTGGTAATTGACTGATTTAAGAAATGAGAGGGAAGATTTAAACTGTTCGTGCCTTCATATGAAGCTAGCTTGTGACATGACGTTACGCCTAATGTTATTTATAATGTAACGCATTCATGAACTTGAAGCATGCTAGTATTTTCGCAAGCGATGCACAATTATGTGTCTCATTATGCTATAGTATGGTAGGACAACATAGTGTAGTGGATGAGCACCCTGGTCAGCAGACCCAGAGGTTCCGTGTTTAAATCCTTTGCAAAGCTAAAACTTTATCGCTATAATTGGACAAACGAATGACAAACGACGAGATTGATCGATATATGAACATCAGAGCTACAGATTCACCAATAATGTCAGCGTTGATCAGCCGATGAGTGGTGATAACACATGCTGTTACCGCAGTCATTACATATTGTGCTAACCCAATTAAATATATATTAGTATATACTGATATCAGTAGTGAGAAAAGCCTTACAGGGATCTACGTAATAATGAGTAATGAATGAGATAACGCATGAACCTACTTTGACAGATCTAGGAAAGGTGTTTCTCCAGAGCTGTAACAAAGTGGGTAGGCATGGCCGCACTACAGAGGACCCGAGAGTCATGAGAGCCGATATGATCAACCAGGCTGACTGTATCCTTGGTAAGGACATCCTTGAGCTCTGTGCAGCAGATCGGAGCAGTTCCTCCGCTATGTTAAAGACTTTCTACAAAGAGAAACATGCGGGATGATGACCAATAGTGGTCCCTGATTCAAAAACCCATGATGTTACGAATGGTCAGTAGTGTGACCTCCGGTGTAGCCAATGCTCAAAGATGATCTCCGGTGTAGCCAATGGACGAAGGTGACCCCTAGCCAATAGTGTGACCGATGATCAAAGGTGCGACCAATAGTCAATGATGTGAGCAATGGTTGATGGTAGCACCAGACCAATCGCGTAACTAATGATAAATGGTGGCCCCTGCTTACCTTTTCTCTAGAACAGGTAAGGAACGAAGAGCACCTGCCTACTTTGCCCATAGAAATAAACAAGCCTAGATGGCACCTGCCTAGATGGCACCTGCCTAGATGGCACCTGTCTAGATGGCACCTGCCTAGATGGCACCTGCCTATCTTGCCTATGGGAGTGAACAACCCATAAGGGCGCTTGCTTACCTTTCCTATAGAATAAGGAATACCCAGGGGACATTTGCTAACTGCTCCAAGTAGTGATGCTATGGCAAAGCTATAGCCATTCAGGGCATCACCAGTTGATTTCATCTGCAAAAGAGAAGACAAACACTAATTGCTGAAAACATATGTGGGTATCCGAAAACAAAGTGGATCGGCTGACATGTGAAAATTTTTAAAAAGTTGCCAGCTCTATGTGAGCTCATTCTGTCATATCAATTATACGGTAAACTTTTAGACAATCTCATAAGCTATATTAACAATTGCAAGATCATAGTGTCAGGAGGGGATTTCATAGATTACCGCTATCCATTTAACAAAACACAGTTACTGCTTTCTTAAAGAAGAAATGGGACAGAATTGAAAAATATATGAACAGAACTGTATAATATATGAACAGAACTGTAGAATATATGAACATAACTGTATAGTATATGAACAGAATTGTATAATATATGAACAGAACTGTAGAATATATGAACAGAACAGTAGAATATATGAACAGAACAGTAGAATATATGAACATAACTGTATAATATATGAACATAACTGTATAATATATGAACAGAACTGTAGAATATATGAACAGAACTGTATAATATATGAACAGAACTGTAGACAAGTCATCTGTTACTACAAGAAAAAATGATTTCAAATGAACAAGAAGCAGTATTTGCTAATGTTGAGAGGAAAAATCCTTAAACAGCCCGTTTTCATAGTCGGCCAGTTTTTGTATTCTACTGCTATTATAGCACCAGACATTGTATTAACCTCAAGTATTGTTATGAATTTCAATAGAATGTGAGCAACAACAGAATATATTACAGAAAATACAATAAAATAAATACAATAGACTGAGTACAATGGAGCAAACGCAATAAAAGGAAACATTTTACGGGAATAAAATAGAGCAAAATCAAGATGAACCCAATAGAGCAAATACAAAAAGAGGGAAAAAAATATAGCGAATACGATAAAGTGAATTCAATAGAGCGAATACAACAGATTGAATACACTAGAGCTTACACAATAGAGCGAATACAACAGAGCGAATACAATAGAGCGAATACAACAGAGCAAATACAATACCGCTAACACGATAGAGTGAATTCAATAGAGCGAATACAATACAGCTAACACGATAGAATGAAATCAATAGAGCGAATACAACAGAGCGAATTCAATAGAGCGAATACAACAGAGCGAATACAACAGAGCGAATACAACAGAGTGAATATAATACAGCTAACACAATAGACCGAATACAACAGAGCGAATACAATAGAGCGAATACAATAGAGCGAATACAACAAAGCGAATACAACAGAGCGAATACAATACAGCTAACACGATAGAGCGAATACAACAGAGCGAATACAACAGAGCGAATACAATAGAGCGAATATAATAGAGCGAATACAACAGAGTGAATATAACAGAGCGAATACAATAGAGCGAATACAACAGAGCGAATACAACGGAGTGAATACAACAGAGCGACAACAATAAAGTGAATACAACAGAGTGAAAACAATAGAGCTAACACAATAGAGTGAATACAATAGAGCGAATACAATAGAGCTAACACAACAGAGCGAATACAACAGAGCTAATACAATAGAGCGAATACAATAGCGCGAATACAATGGAGCTAATACAACAGAGTGAATACAATAGAGCGAATACAATAGAGTTAATACAATAGAGTGAATACAACAGAGCGAATACAATAGAGCTAATACAATAGAGTTGATACAATAGAGTGAAAACAATAGAGCTAACACAATAGAGTGAATACAATAGAGCTAATATAATAGAGTGAACGCAATAGAGCGAATACAATACAGTGAATACAATAGAGTGAATACAACAGAGTGAATACAATAGAGCGAATACAACAGAGCGAATACAATAGAGCTAATACAACAGAGTGAATACAAAAGAGCGAAAACAATAGAGCTAACACAATAGAGTGAATACAATTGATCGAATAGAGCTGATACGATAGAGTTGATACAATAGAGCTTTCTCGTAGATTGTGCTTAGTGACAATTTGCAAGAAAAATCAGATTTTACCTTTTGACAAGAATATCTCAAGATGACAGTCAAATTGTCAGGGAAAAATAAGAGAAAATAACTCCAAGAAATTAATGAGCATTAAAAGATACAAACCTTATCTAAGTTTTCCATACTCTTTTCAAGTAGAGGTGTGAGAAGGGCCGGTACAGCTATGGCTATAGACCTGAGACACCAAGCAGCGGCCAGCCTGGCAGCGGGAGATGGATGGGTCAGCACTGACATCACTGGTTTCACTATATCTGTAAAAACATCATCAGTGAACAACAATGAACAAGTTGAAAGCAGCGAATTAAATTAATTGAATCATTTGCCATTTCAGGAATAAAGGATACTAGAATGTGATATATTTAGTATGGTTTATACCTGTCTTAGAGTCACCGATGAGCTGTGTAGTGGTGGTGCTGAGACTAGTAACTATACCCCCGAGCTCTTGGAGACAGCAGACGAGTACGTGCTGTGTGGCTGAGATGACAGACTGGTGAGGTGAATCCGTATTAGCCTCAGCACCTGCAAGGAGTAACAATGGTACTCAGAGAGTTAGTAGTGAGAGTAAGTACTGACTCTATACAACTCTAACTGGACTCGGAGTGAACTAATGAAATATGAAGATAAGGTACAAACATACATTTGCCTAGTTGAACACACGAATCTCAAGAACCCCACATCAAAGAATGGGCTAAACCTGAATTAATTTCGCCTGATATCTTAGGGAATGCGAGCATGTCTCCGCAGAGTACAGTAACAAACCTTAACGAACTTGTGAAAATCAGGACTTTGATGTGAATATCAACTAGACACGTCTGCTCATTGAAAGAAAAAGCTCTTAACACAATCAATAAAGATATGATAATTCCTAAATCATGCAGCTAGAAGAAGTAAAACGTATTTTACTAAAGTAAACATTCGCTGTAACTTTAGCATAAACATATTAGTAAAATACGCTTCATTCATTCTATAATAACAAATATATACATCTAATTCAGTATGTTTAATAGTAAATATATACATCTAATTCAACATGTATAATAACAAATATATACATCTAATTCAACATGTATAATAACAAATATATACATCTAATTCAACATGTATAGCAACAAATATATACATCTAATTCAACATGTATAATAGCAAATATATACATCTAATTCAACATGTATAATAACAAATATATACATCTAATTCAACATGTATAATAACAAATATATACATCTAATTCAACATGTATAATAACAAATATATACATCTAATTCAACATGTATAATAACAAATATATACATCTAACTCAACCTGTATAATAACAAATATATACATCTAATTCCGTATGTTTAATAATAAATATATACATCTAATTCAACATGTATAATAACAAATATATACATCTAATTCAGCATGTATAATAACAAATATATACATCTAATTCAGCATGTATAATAACAAATATATACATCTAATTCAGCATGTTTTTGCACAGTCAGACACTAAAAAGATAACTGAATATACTAGATATGATGTCATTAATGGAATAAGTAAAATCTATTTTATAAAAATGAACTCACACTGCAACGGTAGGGCGAACTCATTTTAGTAAAAAACGTTTTATTTTTCTATATATATATAGATATACAGTAGAGGTACCTATAACATAAACAATCCATTCAAGGAACATTTACGTTATAAGGAATTTACGTTATACGAACAGTAAAATACATGTGACTTGTCTAATCTGTTCCAAGATCTTTCCAAACTCACTCATTTGGCAATGCAAAAAGGAAAAACTTTACTTAACTCTTTGTGAGCTGTACCGCAACTGCAGTATTATTGGTTTGCATCAACAATTTTTCTCCTTATGATCAATCTCACAGGTTTTATAGACTGTGATTGCAGTAATTTTACAAGTTGATAGGGACTGCACATTTTGATGTTCAGTTACAACGATTTGCTTATTGTTTTAAACAGCCAAGTCTATTTTGCAAAGTAAAGCTAATAACAAATATTTTGTACTTCTACAATAATGCAAAACAACAAAATCTTTTTACTATAAAAATCAGTTCTACCTGTTCGTTGTCTATCACTACCCAGGGGTCAAGGTTAGGATTACGATAATTTTCGACGATACTCCAACTCGTGACATTAAGACTGGTAGACCGACGCTGTAACACCTGAACCAACCGATCGCCTTTGTATTTATTAACGATTGCGCAGCTATCCTATTCGACTTTTTGTCGAAACATTTAACGATCAATTACGGCGAACTAGAATGTCGCGAAAGGTATATATTATAGATATAACGCTAAATGCACGGCGTTTTGTCCTCAGCAAGTGTGGAGAAGAAAAAAACTAACATTTAATAAATCAATTTTGAAAACTCGACTAACTTGACCCTTAACGTTGTATGGAATTTTTTACATAGTAGGAAGCAAAAACTTCACATAAATTTTTTAAGTAATCTGGAATTGATGTTATAGGAGGTATACGGTATAGAAGTGTCTACTGTACATACATGTGAGTACCAACTACGAGGTGTCTTGCTGCTATATAGAAATAGCCATTGACTTACCCATCAGCTGCATCTCCCTAGCAATAACCTTGGACAACTCCTCGGCTGCATTCACCTGCGCTTTTTCTCCCAGCATTCCTTGCACAGACGACGCTATGATAAACACAATGCACTTTCTAGCGTAGACGGCGTCGATGTGGGTGTGAGTTGTACGCGGGTTAGCCGCGAGGGTCACCACGTGGTCCACTACGAAGGGGAGGTTTTTCTCTAGCCACTGAGCACCCATCAGTTTGATAAACTCGTTGTAAGCCTGCAGAAGAATGAGCAACAAATTGGAGCGGGTTATAAAGTGAAAAAGTGGATACATTGTACGTGCAGCAAGTTAACGAAGAGAACCGGTTGCTCCGATCTAGTCATGGAAGCACAATGAAACAAGGGCTGAATTAAGCGGAGAGACGCCCTCAGCAGTGGTCATGTCAAGTAAAACCATACACTCGATGAAGTACATACATGAGTGATGCCCACTCTGATCTCTCGGTTGATAGCTGAAGCCCCGCGCACCATCTCCACAGCTGAAGAGCCCTTTCCAGCCTTTATAAATCCTGAGGCTAGCAACCCAAGCACCTCCTTCACATCATACTTCTTAGCCTTGCTTCCTACAAAGAAAATCCGAAGCAACTGTTAGAACTTGCATCTAATACAATGTATAGATGAACCGATATAAGGAAGTCTACGTAGACAAACACTGCAGAAGATTCCTGCGACAAGCAGGATAGGCTGTTACTGAGATATAAAAAGACATGAACAAGTATGCTGCATTGTATTGAAATATTTGAGACTTGCTAAGCTTAGGCAAGCTAAAAGAGCGGTTGATCAAAATCTGTGAGCGATTTACAGCAGCGTATTAATTGGTAAAGGCAATTCACTGCTAGAGAATAAAAGATCATCTTGTTTTGTATAACATGATAGTTTCATTCGCCTAGCATCTGTGTGCCACCTTTGACTTACAACAACAATTCAACTACTTTCTTCGATGAGTGCAATAGAGTGAGATCTCTCCTTAGCAATACGAATAGACTAACAACTATCAACTCTCCTTAACAATATGAATAAACTATCAACTAACAACTCTCCTTAGCAATATGAATAAACTAACAACTCTCCTTAGTAATATGAATAAACTAACAACTCTCCTTAGTAATACGAATAGACTAACAACTAACAACTCTCCTTAGCAATATGAATAAACTCACAACTAACAACTCTCCTTAGTAATATGAATAAACTAACAACTCTCCTTAGTAATATGAATAAACTAACAACTAACAACTCTCCTTAGTAATATGAATAAACTAACAACTCTCCTTAGTAATATGAATAAACTATCAACTAACAACTCTCCTTAGTAATATGAATAAACTAACAACTAACAACTCCCCTTAGCAAATTGAATAAACTAGCAACTAACAACCCACCTTAGTAATATGAATAAACTAACAACTAACAACTCTCCTTAGTAATATGAATAAACTAACAACTAACAGCTCTCCTTAGTAATATGAATAAACTAACAACCAACAACCCACCTTAGTAATATGAATAAACTAACAACTAACAACTCTCCTTAGTAATATGAATTAACAACTCCCCTTAGCAATATGAATAAACTAACAACTCTCCCTAGCAATATGAATAAACTAACAACCCCCCTTAGCAATATGAATAAACTATCAACTAGCAACTCACCTTAGCAATATCAATAAAATAGGAAATATTTTAAACAATAATATTTTAATCACTTCCAGCAGTTATGAACGCACCAATTCAGAACGAGGTTTTAGAAATGAAGCACGCTAAAAGTTGCTGAGTAAGAAATGGTGAAGAAGGTAGATGATATATCAGTAAACTACTATTATAGACTGGTATAAGAAGGTAGATGATATATCAGTAAACTACTATTATAGACTGGTATAAGAAGGTAGATGATATATCAGTAAACTACTATTATAGACTGGTATAAGAAGGTAGATGATATATCAGTAAACTACTATTATAGACTGGTATAAGAAGGTAGATGATATATCAGTAAACTACTATTATAGACTGGTATAAGAAGGTAGATGATATATCAGTAAACTACTATTATAGACTGGTATAAGAAGGTAGATGATATATCAGTAAACTACTATTATAGACTGGTATAAGAAGGTAGATGATATATCAGTAAACTACTATTATAGACTGGTATAAGAAGGTAGATGATATATCAATAAACCACTATTATAGACTGGTATAAGAAGGTAGATGATATATCAGTAAACTACTATTATAGACTGGTATAAGAAGGTAGATGATATATCAGTAAACTACTATTATAGACTGGTATAACGATCTGGCCCTCTGTAAATGCTATAGGTGTGCTCTAGGCTACTAGGAGGTGTCAAGCTATGTTGAGCAAGTAAAGTAACAAGAATGAGTCAAATCAGGCATAAGGAGAGATAAGATATCAGTCAAGCTTGCCGCTTACCTTTGCTCTTGGTTGATGTCTCTGATGAGAAAAATCAGAAATTACAATAATTGTGATTGCAGTCTTATGTTCACTATACATTGGTCCATATACAGCAGTGAATATACACTCATATGTGTACAGTAGTCTCTATACAGTAATCCACCATATATGTGTAAGAGTATATAGCAAATAGGATGTATGTATGATGAGTATATATATATATATATATAAAATATATGTATATATAAAATATATGTATATATATACATATAATACATTATAAACTTATAAATATATATACATGTATATATACATAAAATATATACATGTATATATACATAAAATATATACATGTATATATACATATATATATACATGTATATATACATATATATACATTTATATATATTACGTATATATACATATATATATATGTATAGGAGGGTAAGACTTGGTCAGAGGACAACATAATTATGACAAGTTGCAAAAAACCATGTTTGGTGTTGAAATTGTGCAAGATTATTGGAGGTTCTTACACATAGAGCTAGTTTCCTGCAACAAAGGTCTTCACGCGTAGCAAGCGCCTGCGGTTAATATCTGCTATGAGCTAGACGGATACTTGAGGGAATATTTACTATCAACCCAAAAGCAGCTAAAAACTATAACACAGCAACCACTCCACCAGCATATCTGCTTGTGAAACCCACCGGCAACATTCTTAGCCTTGAGGCACTCGGCTAAGAGGACAGCGAGCAGCTGGGCAATGTGACACCTGACGTCGTAGTTGGAGCCGTCGAGAGCTCGTATGCAGGTGGCCACTAGAGTGTCAACTTCTGTCTGAAGCACGAACTGCGCCTCAAAGATAAGCGCCTTCAAGCACTGCAACACGTACATGAACATACATATGTTGGAATATATATACTTATATACACATATTGGCATATATGTACTCATATACACATCATATACGCATATACATATGTTGGAATATATATAGGCCCTACTTACATACACCTATTGGAATATATGTACTCATATACACATCATATACGCATATACATATGTTGGAATATATATAGGCCCTACTTACATACACCTATTGGAATATATGTACTCATATACACATCATATACGCATATACATATGTTGGAATATATATAGGCCCTACTTACATACACCTATTGGAATATATGTACTCATATACACATCATATACGCATATACATATGTTGGAATATATATAGGCCCTACTTACATACACCTATTGGAATATATGTACTCATATACACATCATATACGCATATACATATGTTGGAATATATATAGGCCCTACTTACATACACCTATTGGAATATATGTACTCATATACACATCATATACGCATATACATATGTTGGAATATATATAGGCCCTACTTACATACACTATTGGAATATATGTACTCATATACACATCATATACGCATATACATATGTTGGAATATATATAGGCCCTACTTACATACACTATTGGAATATATGTACTCATATACACATCATATACGCATATACATATGTTGGAATATATATAGGCCCTACTTACATACACTATTGGAATATATGTACTCATATACACATCATATACGCATATACATATGTTGGAATATATATAGGCCCTACTTACATACACCTATTGGAATATATGTACTCATATACACATCATATACGCATATACATATGTTGGAATATATATAGTCCCTACTTACATACACCTATTGGCATATATGTACTCATATACACATCACATACGCATATACATATGTTGGAATATATATAGGCCCTACTTACATACACCTATTGGAATATATGTACTCATATACACATCATATACGCATATACATATGTTGGAATATATATAGGCCCTACTTACATACACTATTGGAATATATGTACTCATATACACATCATATACGCATGAAAACATGTTGGAATATATATAGGCCCTACTTACATACACTATTGGAATATATGTACTCATATACACATCATATACGCATGAAAACATGTTGGAATATATATAGGCCCTACTTACATACACCTATTGGAATATATGTACTCATATACACATCATATACGCATATACATATGTTGGAATATATATAGGCCCTACTTACATACACTATTGGAATATATGTACTCATATACACATCATATACGCATATACATATGTTGGAATATATATAGGCCCTACTTACATACACTATTGGAATATATGTACTCATATACACATCATATACGCATGAAAACATGTTGGAATATATATAGGCCCTACTTACATACACCTATTGGAATATATGTACTCATATACACATCATATACGCATATACATATGTTGGAATATATATAGGCCCTACTTACATACACTATTGGAATATATGTACTCATATACACATCATATACGCATGAAAACATGTTGGAAAGGCAACTACAGAGACTTCAAACTATCATAGTAGTAATATCAGACAGAGGTATTCACTAAGAAAGTTCCTGTGAAAAAATCCTGAAGAAGAGAAGTTGCCTAACCCTGTTATATGGTATGACAATTACTAGACTGGTTACACTATTTATACTGACAGCACTGGTGTTCCCCATGTTTGTCATTTGTAGGGTGGACAGGCTATTCATAATTTACTAGTTTTACCTCTTGAATCACTGGTCATGCTGGTTGACTGTAACAGTTTACTGTTCTTACTGTACTGACTGTGCTGACTGTACTGACTGTACTTACTGTACTGACTCTACTGACTGTACTTACTCTACTGACTGTACTTACTGTACTGACTGTACTTACTGTACTGACTGTTCTTACTATACTGACTCTACTGAAAGGAGTATATATGCATATACTAATGAATAGTATATACATGTATATATATATATATATATATATATATATATATATATATATATATATATATATATATATATATATATATATATATATATATATATATATATATATATATATATATATATAGATATATATAGTTATCTATCACTTTCTTGATCCCTGATCCTGATGATACATAGCTTGTTTGTTGGGTTGCTCTCATTTGTGAATGTAATTTGTTTCTCTCTTCTATTTTATTTATCTACACATTAACTTTTGAAGTTTGTCTAAATAGTTATAGTCCTACAGATCATTTGATGAGCTAGTTCTTGTGAGTACACTATTGCAGGTTTTACTATAAATAAAAAACGCTGTTCCTTCACAGGTGCCGCTGAAGTTCTTGTTGACAAAAACAACAATTACTTTTATTAATTAAAAAAAATTACTATTATTACTTACAAATTACAAAAAATATGGACTGTTTTGTAACTACCTGCACGGTATGTCAGTATGTGAATATGTATTTATATATATCTCTTTTTTCATAAATAAATAAATACAAACAAATAAACACATTAATATTTATTTTTTCTACAATAAAATGAACAAATAGCTAAGCAACACAAAAGATCTGAATCGGATTATTTCTCAATAAGAATCGGTATATCGGATCGGTATCTGAATCGGCTGGTGAATTTAGAATCAGGGCATCTCTACTTTTTATCACTGAAATTTTATCGCTTACCAGTTTCTGTCTTCGCTTTCATTAAAACTTTTAGCAGGCCTGTTTAAAAAAATTTTCACCCTGATTCCGGCAAAAAACCTGAAGGATGCTGTTTTCGTAATGAAGTGGATTTTTGTTCACAGGTTAAGAGAAGTTGTCTAACCTTCTGTTTAAAAGGATCGCAACTCCAACTTTACTACTGGTTTCAACTCATTTGCACCCGACGAATTTCTAGGCGATCAGCCCCAGATACCGCTAATTTTTCAGAAAATTGTCGTAATTCAATTTACTACTACAGGAGACAGACTTGAGATAATTTATTCAATCAAATTTCAAAAGAACAGACCAAGTCTCCTCTTTCAAAATATAGTACATTCATATAGACACCGTGTATCCCTTTTATGTAGATCCGTGCCTCAAAGAAGGTAGTTTCAGGAAATTTCCAATTTTGAAAAAATTGTCATTTGCTGAAACAAAGTTAGATTTGCACCATAAAAATTACAAAATATACAAAGTTTGGCTGAAATTACTCATTTATTACAGACAGTACATATTTATGATTATTATTTATACATATGCAGTTAGTGATGAACATGAAAATCATGAAACTCTAACTTCGAACTTTTCCTCACGAGCATCATCCTTCAAACAAAATCATAGCAAATCTATATGCCAATATAACTCAAATAAAACATCATGAAAACGTTTCAAATAATAAAAATATGTTCAATAACTCTGTTTTTGACTTTTCAGACTTCATAGACAGCTCTAAGAATTAATATGATCCTATCGAAACTGAAAGATAACGTTAGTCCGACTACGGCTGGCAGCGTGAAGAGTGCATTTTTATTCGAGCATAACGATACAAATTGGCAAAACTAAAAGTTAATAAAAACTTTGAAACACTAAAAATAATGTTTCGATTTGACTTATGCAGTCTTTGAATGTCTTACCACTTCTGAATCTGCATATTTACTTCTGGAGTTGAAAAAAAATTATCACGAACGATAAAATTTCAAGTCGGCATGACGATTTCCGGTTTTGATAGAAACTGAGATGGGTGTAATAATTTGGTTATAACTTTTGCTGGAGACGTCATAGAGACATATTTTAAAGTTTGTCTGATTGGCCAGAAATTTGTCTTTCTAACTAATCAAAAATATTCTTTTATAATTTGAAAATAACGATGCAAGGAGTTGGTAAATTTCAGACGCGAGTTAACTCGCGTTAGGTGCATAGCTACGTTATAAATATGCGAGTTAACTCGCGCCTGGGTGCGAATGAGTTAAAGAGAATATACTGTTTTACACACGAGAATTGATGAACTGAGAGAACACGGTCATTGTGTCTCTTTCAGGCGTTGTGAAAATGTTTTCGGTGAAACGCATTCCGACGTCTTTGTTATTTTGACGTACGTAATAAGCACATCGACTGCCAAATTTGAACTCGGGTGAAAATTTTGTTGAATTCGTATGGTGAAATAAGATCATATGAAGAGGTAAAAAAATCCTCATGTTCCACTTCGTGAGGTAAAAAAATCGTATATCAGGGTAATCGTATCCTGAGAGTGCACTTTATATTTATAAATATATTGACTGCTGCATATTTCTACTGGTTGCTCTGCGGGAAAGTTGTTCCCCACGCTGGTAGTAAAATATTGTGAACCAAATTAATTGTCTGTGACATCGTAGCACAGCTTATAAAATACCAGCTTATAACGATGAACTATAGCCTGAGTACC
The DNA here is from genome assembly GCF_963576615.1 of Watersipora subatra. Lineage (NCBI taxonomy): Eukaryota > Metazoa > Bryozoa > Gymnolaemata > Cheilostomatida > Watersiporidae > Watersipora > Watersipora subatra. The sequence goes on along the minus strand of NC_088712.1, from coordinate 65,822,592 downwards.
AACCTTGGAGGTCGAGCAGCGAACATTCATATTGTTATCGACCAGAAGTTTCAAGGCTGCCTTGTATATCTCCTTGTGAATATTTTTGCCTGCTGTTCCAAGTCCTGCCACTATCCTCTCGAGTGTCTTCATGACCTCATACCGACCTTGTGACTGAAGCAAGAGGAGACAACAGGCATCATACAAACTTATCTGGTGCCAACTAGATGTTAAATATTGAGTGGAATTGCGAAAAAATATACACGAGTAGACAAATTCTAGTGCAATGAATAATTACATCATACCCTTGCTATGAGCGCACCTTCATTCCATGAGAAGACAACTGTGGTATTATTATTCGTTAAGATATGCAACTAAAAAGAAGCCACTCGTATGTATCCACAGATGAAGTAAATACAACTGGCCTGATAAATTAATGACTTGTTTTACCGCCTTCACCTCACCCTTCTTTTGCAACACATAATAGTATTGTTGCTGGAAATATGAATTCTGGCAGAAAATGAACACAACACTAAAATCTTTGCATTTATAACTCGTTCATCGACCAGAACATTAGCTGCCGTCAGCACTTAGAGCGGAATGTAAAATGACATTGCAAGGTCAGCCTGCGTGTCTCCTATGAATTCCTAAGAGACACTACATTTGGCAAACACCCTGGACAGGAGATCAAACCTTAGTAAAATACATTGTGTCTTTTTTTCAATCAAGGGCTAGACTTAAGCATTGTAATAGTGCTTTAATCCCTGTGGGTGCCTGGCAATGGCACCCAGCAGCGAGACAGCTAAGAATATGGTTTATAATGGAATTTACTACAAAAGGAACTGCCTAGATGACATTGTGTTGATATTGGCAACTCCATGTATTAAGTACAATGTATATTCTAGCCCATGTATGTTAGTAATATAATGTTATTCACTATATATTGCTATACAACCTTGTTTGTGTAAGCATTATGTACGGTAAACACAAAACATTCCAAACATATTGCAGGAAGTGTAAATATTCTAATGCTCTCTAGTAGAAAATAAACTTTGATAACTCTATCAGGGAGCTAGCGTTCCAATTGCACAACTATCACACAGTTTCTCACCCTTAATATAGATATGTTAAAAATCGTTGCAAAGAAAAACAGCCTTCAATATACAGCTCTACAGCCTTTTACTATCAGAGGTCTGTGCATTTCCCTTTGGATATAACTCAGCATCAGTTAGGTACCAAAATATTCAATGATGGTTTACCAAGTGACTTACGGCTCACAACTGCTCTTGTTCAATTTATTATTTATTTTACTGTATTTATTAATAGAGTCAAGTATTCATAATTGTTTTCTATTTGCAGTTTTAACGTTGGTAGAGGCATAATATTACGTTTTTAATTAATGCTATTTAGAAATATTCAATAATTTGCAGTTTTAACGTTGGTAGAGGCATAATATTACGTTATTAATTAATGCTATTTAGAAATATTCAGTAATTTGCAGCTGGTCTTTCCATAAGCGTTTATACAGTACTTGGAAAAATTCTAGAAGAAAATGGTCTATGTGAGAAAATGGTCTATGTGAGAAAATGGTCTATGTGAGAAAATGGTCTATGTGAGAAAATGGTCTATGTGAGAAAATGGTCTATGTGAGAAAATGGTCTATGTGAGAAAATGGTCTATGTGAGAAAATGGTCTATGTGAGAAAATGGTCTATGTGAGAAAATGGTCTATGTGAGAAAATGGTCTATGTGAGAAAATGGTCTATGTGAGAAAATGGTCTATGTGAGAAAATGGTCTATGTGAGAAAATGGTCTATGTGAGAAAATGGTCTATGTGAGAAAATGGTCTATGTGAGAAAATGGTCTATGTGAGAAAATGGTCTATGTGAGAAAATGGTCTATGTGAGAAAATGGTCTATGTGAGAAAATGGTCTATGTGAGAAAATGGTCTATGTGAGAAAATGGTCTATGTGAGAAAATGGTCTATGTGAGAAAATGGTCTATGTGAGAAAATGGTCTATGTGAGAAAATGGTCTATGTGAGAAAATGGTCTATGTGAGAAAATTGTCTATGTGAGAAAATGGTCTATGTGAGAAAATGGTCTATGTGAGAAAATTGTCTATGTGAGAAAATGGTCTACGTGAGCCTTTTACATAACGTCGTGTCTCTAGAGAAATGATGGATGAACAAACAAAAGGATTTCTGACAAAAATAACTCATAGGCATGTTTTATCTATATATAATATTACAATTTTAATAACATGGTTTCTGAGATAACATAATGTACAAGACCACTTCTTACGAGGACTATGAAACTATTAATATATAGTGAAGTGAGTTGACGAGTTGAATTGCCACTAGTAGGCATGCGTGATAGTCAGCAGTCATAGCTGACGCCTCATTGACTGGATCATTTACACCACTTCAAACTCTATACGATACAGTCAACACCCGTAACACAATGATTGTAGCAGCCGTACTTCTTGTATGAGCGATTATTGTGGAGAGAACCATAAAATACCATATGATAGCGTTACTATCAATGATACAGTGAAGACCAACACATGAAAATCGAATTAAAACACAAACTAAAAATGAGCATATATTACATACAACACCTGTACAACAGTGATAAGTGCAGAGACAAATCACAAAGCACCATATGGTAGTGGCTGCTAGTGAACACCCGCATACCAATAATCAATGCCAAAACAGACCACAAACTACTACACAATACAATCAACTCCTTCATATTAATATCAAATGTCAAAATGTACCGACTACCCAATAGTACAGTCAACACCCTCACATAGACAATAAACGTCGAAACACACTACCGACTACCATATGATACAGTCAACACCCGCACAGAGACAATAAACATCGAAACACACTACCGACTACCATATGATACAGTCAACACCCGCACATTAGTATAGAATAGGCAGACATACCTCTGAGTTTTTAAGAGACCTCATGAGGTGACCAACTGTTTCCTCATACGATCTTCCAACCATCCTTCCGAGTCTTTCATAAAGAACACCAATAGTTGTGATGGCAGCCCTGAGACAGAAGATACGATATGACTAATCCAGCTAGATAGTGGTGTGTAGCACGCAGTCCAGCTACATCTCATTTAGTAGATTTTATCATTATGTATCGATATTTCTCTATCATTTGTGATTGTTTTTTGTTTGAGGCGATCAGAAGAAATGACATCACTAGTCGCTATTGTTGTTAGTTGATTATCGGCTACTGCGTCCAAATTGCAGCGTTACGCGTCTCTATTCTGTCGATCTTTTTGCAACTATAGATGTCATAATCGCACTTTCATTTGATTTGAGCATTTTAACCGCGGTCAAGTTTGGTTGGTGTTAATCTTGAAACGTCCCAGTAGGTAAATTACCGCGAACATAAAAAACCAATCACAAATGATAGAAAAATACCAAAACCTTCGGACAAAATCTGCTGAATTTTTGTGCAAGTTCACCTATAAACAGCCCCATCCACATTCTTATTGGTTGATTTCAGTTAGGTGAATTCTTATTGGTTGATTTCAGATTGAAGCTTGTTTCAATTGAAGACTGCGCTAGCAATATATTGGGTTGTGTATTGAGTTGGGTTAGGTGAATTCTTATTGGTTGATTTCAGATTGAAGCTTGTTTCAATTGAAGACTGCGCTAGCAATATATTGAGTTGTGTATTGAGTTGGGTTAGGTGAATTCTTATTGGTTGATTTCAGATTGAAGCTTGTTTCAATTGAAGACTGCGCTAGCAATATATTGAGTTGTGTATTGAGTTGGGTTAGGTGAATTCTTATTGGTTGATTTCAGATTGAAGCTTGTTTCAATTGAAGACTGCGCTAGCAATATATTGAGTTGTGTATTGAGTTGGGTTAGGTGAATTCTTATTGGTTGATTTCAGATTGAAGCTCGTTTCAATTGAAGACTGCGCTAGCAATATATTGAGTTGTGTATTGAGTTGGGTTAGGTGAATTCTTATTGGTTGATTTCAGATTGAAGCTTGTTTCAATTGAAGACTGCGCTAGCAATATATTGAGTTGTGTATTGAGTTGGGTTAGGTGAATTCTTATTGGTTGATTTCAGATTGAAGCTCGTTTCAATTGAAGACTGCGCTAGCAATATATTGAGTTGTGTATTGAGTTGGGTTAGGTGAATTCTTATTGGTTGATCTTTTTTCAAACCTGAAACTGCAGATACTATCTACTTATCTCCTATTGACCATGATATAGTATCTTTAAGGTTGACTTGCAACCAAATTCACATTACAGTTATTTGGGATCAAAAGGTTCACCATGTCTTACTCTGTTGGGTTGTAGGTGCAAAATATGTGGAAATGTAATTACAAGCTCTTAAAAGCTCAAAAACGAACAGTTAATCGCCGTCACCACGAAACCGCCGTAGATTGAAATCAGTTTATTTCTCTGACGTAGTCATTACATTTGGTTAATGTTTTGTCACGTGATGTTCTCCCGTAAACTGAAAGGCCAAAAAAAAGGCTCAATATAAAACTTCTCGTAGCACTAGTTTATGACAAACACTTCGGGTTTTACCGAAGACCCCGTATCAAATATAGATACTCGCTACTTTACAATTTTGTTTCTGCTTGGTCTAATTGTCTAGTCGTAATCTGATCATGTGACCCATACTTCCTGCCAAACAGTGCAAATAATTTCTGCAGTGTTTTTCGATTAATACAGGTGACCAACAGGCTTGTCATGTTTATCAGACAATGATATGAACACATACGAGCTAAGGTTAAAAAGTTAAACGAATTTTCACGGTAGGTTTTAAGATATCCGCGCTAAAAGTGACAGCACTACAATGACGATGAAACAGACGCATAAGGACAACAGACATGGTTTTATTGAACGCGTGAAGTATATTTGTGAAAATATTTCCACGAATGAGGTTGCGTGAATGGGTAAACAAAAGCCATCTTGTACAACTACGTCCCATTTGAGCCGTTTTGGATAGGGATTCTAATCTACGGCGGTCTCATGATGGCTGTGATTAACCGTTCATTTTTGAAATTTAAGAGCTTGTAATCACATTCCCACATATTTTGCACCTACAACACAACAGAGTAAGACATGGTGAATCTTTTGATACCAAATAACTGTAATGTGAATTTTATTGCAAGTCAACCTTTAACCTACCAGACTAACAAATATAAGTAACTGAGTTTTTATGACTCCTATGTAAATTCGTGATAGACTCTGGTCCTAGCAAATTTCTTTTATTTACACTTGAAGAACACATGTGCTAAAATTAGGGAGCACTTTCTTGTTTTAGTAAATATGCAAATAAAACATATCACAGTTTGCATTTACAATACTGAAATATTATTACACTGCACAACCAATCATGGAGTATTATTCCACTGCACAACCAATCACGGAGTATTATTACACTGCACAACCAATCACGGAGTATTATTACACTGTACAACCAATCACTGAGTATTATTACACTGCACAACCAATCACAGAGTATAAAGGCAGTGTAGTATTTCTATTTACCATAATTATGAAGCTAATTTGAAATATTTCTTCCTTGACTTTTAACAAATGTTGTGTATCTTATAGAACAAACAATGAACAAAGCAACATAAAATATTTGAATAGAGCCAGCAGTTTGTAAAGGTCGTTGGATTATATGGATAACTTGAGCAAATCGTATACATGGAGTCCGAGCACATCCAGTTTAAACATATACAGTAGCATTAGAGTGAGTAGATCCTTCAATATTGAACACCAATAACCACGATATAGCAGCAAATGAAAGGTCATGAAAGGTCAATAATACGGAAACTACGCTCGAATTCAGTCATTACAACAGGAGAAGACAACTGCTTCGGAGCATCAGATACCATATACAGTCAAACATGGATAACTCAAACTTCACGGGACCGAGCGAAAGTGTTTGAGTTATCAAAGCGTTCAAGTTATCAGAGCACTGTCACAAATCCATGTATTTATTTATTTATTTATTAGTACTTAGTAGATACATGTACATATACCAACTATAGTATAAATCAAAAGCATAAATGGCTTGTTTCAAATTAAATGCTTCTAATGTAAAGTTTAAAAAAATGTTATCAAAAAGTATAGAGATTTTTCTATCACTTGAGATTGGTTTGTTGTTTGAGGTGATGTTATTGCCAGGACATTTTTTAGATTAAAATTGGCAAAACTTGATCGATGTTGAAATGCTCTGAAGAAAAGACATATTTTTCTTTTGAGCGTTTCAACCAAGATCAATTTTGCCGATTTTTCTTGAAGTTTATGCGAAGGTTACCTCACTTTTCCTTACTTCCGAAGGACCATCGCTAAGCGGATGTTTGGTATAAATCAAATTTCACCAAACCTTTAGACAAGTCGTTGACAAAAATATTTTGCCGATGATGGTAATAACAACGCCTATGAACTACGAAAAGTTGAGGTTTACCTCTATGACTTGGAAAAGAGTGATTTTCTAAAGCGATAACAACCGTCTCGGTAGCCGTTGGGCAAAAAACTGTTCGAGTTAACAGAGTTGAGGTTGAGTTATCTAAAGCAATTTATCATTACGTGGGAACGGACCAAAGAAACCATTCGAGTTAACCATGTGTTCGAGCTATCCGAGGGCGAGTTATCCATGTTTGACTGTACATCCAGTCTCAAGCCCTCCCATGAACCTAAAACTGTGACATGATGTACTAGTGGGTTGTAGCTAACTTACAGTTTATTTGGAAGGTAGCTCGGTGAATCGTCTTTGTTCTTGATGATGTCATTGCATTTGTCGATAGTGTTGAAGAGCTCATTGGTGTTGCCGATGGTAAAGAGAGTGGCAAGACACTTAGCGATAAGGTACCGAGTCGGAGGGCCGGGGCTTTTTGTCAGCAATGCTGTCAACTGGCTAGTCAATGTTTTTTGACTCTGTTTGACATCAGCCTAAAAATACAAAGGTTATGTCATGCGAATACTACGTTGTCATGATAACATGACTCCCTGTGTAATATGGTCGAGCATAGCCTACAATCGTGGCATAACAGGAGAGAACGAGTGTCAACAGTGTAAACTGTCATCTTCTGCTCCTCGTCTGCCTTAAAGTAACTTGGCTGAAGTAACACATTCAAAGAGTGTTATGCCAACCCACAATCGGAAAGGCTCTTCAGCTTGACTCGGAAGACCAACATGGGCCTTGGCTATGGACTACTTAGCTGGCTCACTGACCCATTGTATCTGTTGAAAAACTGATAATTCAATCTACGCACAGAAACTCACGAATGGCATCTCCTCGTATCAGTAGGGAAATACCGCAGGAATGAAATATTCCTTATCATACGGACCTTGACACACGGTACAGTTTAACTAGCTTAATTCCAATCTTTTGAACACACCAGAGAATTCAAGCTGGCGGAAATTAAAAATATAAATATACAAATTAGTATAATTTAAACTTAATATATATATATCGCAAGTTAGTCTACCACACCATGTAGGCCTACTTATACCACTCACTCTATCAGAGGCCTGAAGTCCTACCCGGTTTACACTTCCCTTTAAGGTAGAGTGACAATAAATACATGTATCTTTTTACTTATTCATATATGTTTTAATATTCGGTTTCATACATATAGTTTTGTTATATATTTCATATAATGCATCTGTTTTAATGCTATGTGTAATTGTTGAAGACATTAGTTGTTGTTTATAGACTCTAGTGTGAATTAAACAAAGACATTAGTTGTTGTTTATAGACTCTAGTGTGAATTAAACAAAGACATTAGTTGTTGTTTATAGACTCTAGTGTGAATTAAACAAAGACATTAGTTGTTGTTTATAGACTCTAGTGTGAATTAAACAAAGACATTAGTTGTTGTTTATAGACTCTAGTGTGAATTAAACAAAGACATTAGTTGTTGTTTATAGACTCTAGTGTGAATTAAACAAAGACATTAGTTGTTGTTTATAGACTCTAGTGTGAATTAAACAAAGACATTAGTTGTTGTTTATAGACTCTAGTGTGAATTAAACAAAAACATTAGTTGTTGTTTATAGACTCTAGTGTGAATTAAACAAAGTACAATTTATTCTAGTAAGAATATTTCTTCTAACCTTTGCTAACCTTGACACAGCAAAAATATTAGATTAACTTTGGATTTCGAAGTTTGACTGCACCGTCGAAATCAAATAAGTCTCTTTCACCAATTTTCATAAATAAGGTATGATAAACAAAACAAGATGAACGCTGTATACATAAGTCTATCCGGAAGTTGAGTAGACTGTGACAAATGGCCGGTATGAATTACAGAGATTGTGATGCGAGTTGAAAATTTGTGAAAGAATGCATAGAGGACTCTCTACAACTCCTCTAAAATGTTTGTAAAGGGCTCGCTACAAATATACTACAAGACAAACTCTAACGTATTATTGGATAGTTATTCCCATCTGAAGCATGCGGAGATAACTAGGGCAGAGTGGAAATATGGAGTGCCTCGGATACAGGAAACCCTTTCAAAATTTAGATTGATTATAACGGAGAAATATTACACATTTTATTACACGCTGCTCCCCGAGGAGTTGCCTGTTATGCGTAGGTAGTGTGCCCAGCAGCCGTCTGATAGCCTAATAAAACCTGCATGCAACGGTAACTCTCAAACATGTAAATGCGTTGCCGGCTATCACTGATGTTCAGATGTATACATGCGCAGGGGAGACAATTTCTACACAATGCAAGTCTTTTTTGGATAGAAAGTTAATAAAGTTAATATATTTAGTTGCAAACATGAAACTAGTAAAGTTCCTGAAGAATGATCAATTTTTTACACAATACGATTGACGAAAATAAACAGAAATATTTTATTATAAAAATGGAGGTTCTAGGTGATTAAGGGACTATATAATTGTGGGTATGGAAGAGGCGGAGGACTAGAAAGATGCCATACGAAGATGGTAGAAGAGAAAGGATAAGGGATAGAGATAAGATTCAGAGATAGACCTCCGCTCTATGCAACGCTGAGCAATAACCGTACATCATTAGTATGATAGTAAATCAATACTAGAGATCTCTATCCACGCTATCATTATAGACTATGCCCTACTTTTACGGCCTGGCAGCAGCTCTTAGTCAGAGGCAGCGTTATCTTTATAAGTAAATAGCTAGTAGCCACTACAGAGATTATCAGCCGTATATTTAAATCAGCTGCACCTGCCAGAGGCTATTTATATAGAAATAGATGCTGGAGAGGCTGCCACATACAGTAGGCTTAGACAAAAGCAAAAAGGATGCCTTAACGTTTGTTCGTACCAGTTAGATAGAGTTATTTTAAAGGAACGCTCTCTATGAACTGCTTGAAGCGGGCAGGCGGACAACCAATGCCTCTCAGCACAGGAAGAAGCTCTCATTGCCATTAACAAATGTCAGGAATGGTAGTAGAGGCCATAAAATGCTGCTGTTCTTATACAACTGGTATTCTATGTTGATAAATCCTTATCAGTGTTACAGATGCTTTCTCATTCCCTGCGAGTAGAGTTACAGGATTCCCTGTGAGTAGGGGATACAGGAATCACTGCACATAGGGAATACAGAATTCCCTGCGCGTAGGGAATACAGGAATCCCTGCGCGTAGGGGATATAGGATTCCCTGTGAGCAGGGGGTAAAGGTATCCCTGCGCAGAAGGAATACAGGATTCCCTGCTCTTAGGGGGTACACAATTGAGAACGGATACCAACCGCAAGCCCCTCAAAACTTGAGGAGATATAATATTAATTCTTGCATTGATTAGGGCACAAAATGGTACACTACATACGGTGGGTAGGTGTATGCGCGACGATGTTTCAGCAGAAGGTGTAGCCTGAAACATTTATAAATATTTTCATGTTAGTAGGCTAGGATAACAGAATGCTTGTACAATCGTAACAAACACGTTTGGAGTCTGCTTCAGACCACAGACTATAGACATGATGCATGGGGCACACCATAGATATAGTAAACGATAGATATAGTTTACTATATCTATGGGGCACACAAATGGGTGTGACAAGGCTTATCAGTCTCATATATGCATTAGTACAGCCTGGAACATTGACCGTGACATTTGACACGGGTCAATATACTTCAGGTACAAAACTACTCGCATTTTCACAAACGATTTGTGGCTTTAAGTGAGTCAAATGTTTGTAATGAACTAAAATGTTTACGTTATGGGTCTCTCATTCATCTCGGTGCACTCCATGCACAAAGATTAATTAAAAACATGCCCCTGTTTGTATCAGCTGCAGCCAGCAGTATAACTGTAGCTGCGGTTTAAGAGGGAGTACAACTTCTGCGACATGTCCTGTCGCTAACTTGTAAGGGATAGATTGGTAGTATAATAATTAAATTTCTGTCTCAAACTTGAAGAGTGAAGGCAATAACAACCCTGTGCAAACATACATGTATAATATACAATGAGGCCGCAAAAAGATCGGAATGGCACTTTTTAGCACAGAGGTTGTGGTACGGGAGATTTTGGCGGGACGATTTCTGGCGCATGACTTTTTGGTGCAGGTCACAAGTTCAGAATTTAACCATCTCTCATTGTGACTTTTGGCTAACAAATTTCATGTAAAGATAGAAAAAAAAAACTTGAACACAACGGCTACATTTACTTATTTGACAGGATCCTTTTACCAAATTTGGGCGATGGAAATGAAAAATATATTTTTAATTATTTTGAAGAAAAAGGCGTAATGTGTGAAGTTTCATGAATAAAATAATGTTTTTTCGCATTTTCTTGTTATTATAATCATGTTATTTATTTACTGCATTCAAACATAAATAACTTTTTTGGTGTGAAAATAGTGGTGCTAAAAAGTCTGGGGCTAAAAGGTCCTGCGCCAGAAGCTCTTAGACCTCCAGGAGCGCCAGAAGCTCCTAGACCTCCAAGAGCACCAGAAGCTCCTAGACCTCCAGAAGCGGCAGAAGCTCCTAGACCTCCAGGAGCGCCAGAAGCTCCTATACCGGTGAAAGGAAACAGTAACAAGTAGAAGGAGCAACAGGTACTAAAGATTGGTTGGTTGGATATCTACACGAGTTACTCCATTCATGACAAAATAATAGTTGTAATAATGTCAAGATTCAAACGGACAGCACCTTCCATGAGGATATGACGATATATTTAGACCAGAACAGGCTGAGCATCCCAAATAAGAATATGCTGTGGAGCGGCTGTGACCTCACTTTTCATAGGAATATTAGCACACTAGCAGAAGGACAGAATTGACTCACAAAATTTACCAGTCGAAATCAAGCGGCACACAAAGATATCTAGAAACATCGGATTCGAGCTATTCTCAGGTGTTGTTTGCCCTTGCGCATTGCCTGCCTTTCCTTCAATAAAATTCAGAAAAAGGGAAGGAAAGGTCCACACTGCTTCAGACTAGGAAACTGAATAAAAATACTCACTCCGTTTAGAGCTGACAACACTTTATCCAAAAACTGCAGCCATTCAAATATAAATACATCCTTTTTGTTATCAGGGAGGCTCTTGACTACCTCCTCATTGAGAGTGAGATTGTGGGCTAGCTCCATGGTACTTAGTCTAGAACTTCATCTAAAATAAATGAGATTGCAAATACTCAGTGACAGCAAGAGTCAGCGCACCATTGCCAAGTTTACATCTTAATACGACTAACATTCCTTCTCGACATCAAAACATGCAACTATATAGACATTATAATCGCACTTTCACTTGATCTGAGCATTTTAACCGCGATCAAGTTTTGTCGATTTTAATCTGGCAGATCACCTCAAACATCAAAAACAATCACAAATGATAAAAAACTACCGATACTTTCTAATAGAATCTACTAATCTATATTTAATAAGATCAACACTCCTACTCAACATTACGAAACACACAAAATATTATTAGTATTTGTGTTGTATTATTACTGTTGTATTTGTGTTGTATTATTATAGTTTGTGTGTATTTTATACGCACAAACTATTATTATTCTACTCTAGGAAGCATGACGATATATTACGAGCTTGTAATAATTTGAAGCTTGCGATAGCTTGTAAGTAAACAGGTGTCATTATTTGCCCTTAAATGATGCATACAGATCAATGTTGATAGTTCTAATACCAGATAAAATGCATGTTGGTAAGTTATTCGTGTGCACATCATAAGCTTGGGCTATGTAGCTATTCTGACACTCCACCGTACTGCTAGAACAGGCACATACAGCAGGTTCACAAGTCAGAACGCTACTAAATTGATGTTTATGTTGCAACTAGTAAGCCCTTCTCAGCAGTCAATCAAAGCAGCTATGGAAGATTGCTGTGTTAGTTCCAGATACAGTAAGTTCTCATGAGCGGTATGAAGGACAAGGATCTAGGCTTAGTGCCTTAGCCGATAAGAAACCCTACGATTGGTCGATTATGAATTATGAGTTTGGCACTAGATCTAATCGAATCAAATCTGCATGCTATTCTAACATTTTCCAACGCATTCTAAACGTACTTTTCAAGGTCAAGGGGATCACTCTGACTACAGGGAATACTCTACAGAATCAATATCGCTCTTTCTTTCAAACACCCAACTTTTTAGAAATGTCGAGTCACACTTCACATCTTCCCTGCAGCCTCTTACACACCAGGTTTTCATTGTGCGGATTTGGAATCAGGCACACGTTGAGTAAACACCTTGAGTAACCACGTTGAGTAACCACGTTGAGTAACCACGCTGAGTAACCACGCTGAGTAAACACGTTGAGTAACCACGCTGAGTAACCACGTCGAGTAACCACGTTGACTAACCACGCTGAGTAACCACGCTGAGTAACCACGTTGAGTAAACACCTTGAGTAACCACGTTGAGTAACCACGCTGAGTAACCACGCTGAGTAACCACACTGAGTAACCACGCTGAGTAACCACGTCGAGTAACCACGTCGAGTAACCACGCTGAGTAACCACATTGAGTAACCACGTTGAGTAACCACGTTGAGTAACCACGTTGAGTAACCACGTTGAATAACCATGCGTTAAGCGTTTCGATAGGCATTCCTACCAGTGAAACCCACGGTTAATCCACAACATGTGTTATGGATTAACCGCAGGAGATTTGTTAAAAAGACTCCTGTCTCGCTTAGCAGCTGGCTTTCTCGACTCAAATCTTTACACTTCCACTAAAAATTAAAAAACTTAATTGAATTTTTTAGTATTAGTTTTTTTATAGACTTTTTATTATTTGAGTTATATACATATATGCATATCTTCTTCGCTACAACAACCATTAGATTAATGTATTCGGAATAAACTGAAATACACATATTCGCAATAACTTGATCAACTTTCGGATGAAATAGGAATGACTGAAGGATGGAAAATGTTTAAAATGGAGTTGCTTACACAGCATGTTCTTGCGCATCATTCGCAAGCGCCATTTCACCTTTCGCCATAAAACATGTAATGAAGATTTACGAGTAACAAAAGTCAATTGATTTGCGGGTTTTGGCCATTTCCATTTTGCAGATGATGCAAACTTGTGAATTAATCTCGACACGGAAACATAGTGGGTGTACTAAACACTGTATAACTGTACTTAACAGGTATAACTGTACTTAACACTGTATAACTGTACTTAACAGGTATAACTGTACTTAACAGGTTTAACTGTAATTAACTGGCATAACTGCACTTGACAGGTATAACTGTACTTAACAGGTATAACTGTACTTAACGGGTATAACTGTACTTAACAGGTATAACTGTACTTAACAGGTATAACTGTAATTAACGGGTATAACAAAACGTACTGGCCTCCTACAAACCTACTACCAACACTAACAAGTTCATGAAGGTAGTCGTGTCTAAACTACACAACTGAACGTATTACAAACTAATCAAAACAAGCATCAACGAAAAGTCCCTTTGAACTCATGCTGCCTTCTGATGTCTATATTATCATGTGATCAATAGCAGCAGGAGCATTAGAATGTTTTGTGTGAACTAGGGTTCACCCCAACTGTATATCAGTTACATAATTCAACTACGGTATAGTTGGAGCCAGTAGGGCCAGTGATGTAGCAAAATCACTCTCTATCCTGTGGTTCTACTGGTAATCAATGTCCAACTGAAACCAATGATACTTCGACTATTAGAAGAACTTGGTCATTGAATAAAACTTTAAAAAGTGATATATATTCACACCTACTTCCACTTGCTCATCATAGTATTCAAAAATTTTGAATATACAGCCTAAATTTAGAGCAAATAGTTGACTCGATCTTAAGTAACTTCCAACATATACCACGTCAAGTTTCCTTACAGTTTTGCGCCACCTCTTTTTGAACGCCACCTCTAATAGAATGCCACTATAGGAGAAAGGTTAACAAATACAGCAACACACTTTATGTGAATGCCACTTTTAATATACCACCACTTTGATCTTTATTATATTTGATCTTTATGAACCCATAAGAGAGAATGATCAGTAAAACATTCTCAACAAAATGGTACAAATAATGACTAGATTAGGTTACATCAACAACAATTAATTCTTTCGTTGTTACCCTGGTTTTAGTGATGGTGTGTCTGAGGAAACTGATCATCACAATCATCAAAACTACACTCTGATTCAAAGTCAATGAGGTCTAAATCTGACCCATTGTCTTCAGATTCACTCATAAGAGTGGTTTACAACCCGATTTGAAGACTTCAACAAAACGATCTGATGAACAATGATGACACTATCCAGGAATCGCTATCTATTTAAACAGGGTATCGAAATCAGTTTTCTAACTTTGAAGTTTTTCGGTCTTTGTTTAAAACTTTGAAAGTGACACAATCGAAATAGGTAATAATTGTATCTGTCTAATATGTGCTACTCAAAGTAGTTCCTTGTCTAACTCGGCCTGATACTTTCACGGACATGAAAAACCATTTTGCAAAAATGCTGACGCCGACAGCATTAATGTCACACTGCTGGAGGGAGAGTGCAAAATATAGGCGACATCAGCATTGATTCACCCGTAAAAGGGTTAAATGTACTTTCCAAAAGTTTTGATCAGATAGTCTCAAAAATACAACACTACCCTCTATTTGAAAGTGACCTTCAATAGAACGCCACAATAGGGAAAGGGTGAAAAATACAGCTCCATGGCCCTCAGAGGTTTTACAGTATACAGTAGACGCTCTTACAACGTAAAAAATCCATTCCAAGAATGCTTACGTTAAAGTTATTGTACGTTATACGAACAGTAAAATAAATGTAAATACCCTAATTCGTTCCAACATCGTTCCAAACTCACCCTTTTGAATCTTCAAATAGGAAAAAACTAACCCTAACTTCTTAATTTGATGGTTGTACAGCCACTGTAGGATTATTGGTTTGTATCGACTACTTTTAGACTATGCTTTTTTCTTATCACTCTCACTTGGTTTAGAATTTATAATTACGGAAATTTTAGGTTAAGTTAAAGGGAGCGCACACCTGCACACCTGCAATGTAAATTTAAATATATCTTTTCTCACTTTTATATATATCTAGACAGCAAGGTCTATGCTGCAAAAAAATGTTGCATTGGTCTAAAAAAAATAAAAATATATATGTATTACTGCACAAGCAATTTTGTCTGTCTTCCGTTTTTCCGGAGCTAGTGTGAGAGGTCAGGCTAAAAGATTGATTTCAACATGACTCCAATTCGTGATATCAGATTAGCAAACCGACAGTCTAACACCTGCACTGAACAATCGACTTTGGGTATTTCTGAATAGTTGTGCAGATGCTTATTTTCTTTGCTTTATCGGCACCAAATCTACGCCACACCTCCGACACATTCACGTCACACCTATGCCACATCTACACTACACCTATGGTACATCCACACTACATCTATGCCACACCTCCACCACATCCACGCTACATTTACGATATATCTACGTTATAACTGCCCTATATCTATGCTTTTATATCTATGCTATATCTTTCATAACTTGGCTATCTGAATAACTGTTCACGAAAACAATTATGAATTTTGACCGGGTGCGCACTTAGCACAAGTCGTCCAAAGCATCGTTATTGATAAAACGCTTTTCACATACGTCGAATTATCAAGACCGCATTAAACAAGGCACTAGTATTAGCCTGATGTATTTAGTAATTATTTCTATAGTGTTGCAATCAAAGATTTTAATGAATAAATTTAAAGACTCAGAGTTGGAGAACGGACTTCGATGCGAACAAAGAAAACAAACAAATTGGTATTGATGTAATTGAGTCATTATTAGCGCATTCTTGTTGACACTCTTTTATTGATCACTTGCTATTATGAGTTCCTAAAGATTAAGAATGTCAAATAGTATGGGTCAAATAGAAGTGGCATTCAATTAAAGGGTGGCGCTCTATTTTTAACCCTTCTCGCATAGTGGTGGTCAAATAGAGGTAGCGTTCAAATACAGGTTTTACAGTTTATATATATGTGTGTATCAATCATATATATATATATATATATATATATATATATATATATATATATATATATATATATATATATATATATATATATATATATATATATATATATATATATGTATTAATACATATATCAACCCTATATCTACACTACATCTACGCTATATCTACACTGTCTACGCTATATCTACACTATATTTACGCTGCATCTACACTATATCTATGCTATATCTACGCTATGTCTATGATACATCTACACACTTGCCACCTTTTGCATTGCCAAGTTTACACCTAAATTCACCTGTCTTTAATATAAAGGCGAAAAGGCTATAAAACACGTCAATCATAATAGCAAGCCCTTCAAGTGTGAGTATCTTAACCAAAGTAATTACGGTTTGATCAGTGTAGCTTAATGGTTAAGCCGCCGCCTTTAGATCCGGAGGTCCCAAGATCAAATCCAGAAACCAAAACCAAATTTTTCATTGTTAGATTTTAATTGGTTAACTGGACTGGGGGTTTGACAAAAAGACAAACATTGAAATTTATATAAATTAGCAAATTTATTTGACTTCTTAATGCAGCTTAGTTCTTTACATCTAAATTTTTAATATTGATATGATGCATTTATTTTAACGATATATATATATATATTTATATACAAAAAATTTGTTTCCTCACCCAAGTGGGTGGTAAAGCCTACTCGAGCTCGAGGCTCCTACCAGAGACCGGGAGTTTGAGCACTCGCCTCAAGATCTTAACCGTTGCTAATATATGATAATAAACTGAAGTATTTATAGTTGAGGTTTTGAGCTGCGGAATGAACTAAACTAAACAGAACACAGTGTCATCTTAAAGGAAGATTTGCGTCAACATATGACAGCTTAGACACATGAAAACAATCTTCGAACAAGATCAATTTTGTATGTGGAGGTTTTAGTGCATTAGCCAATAAGCTGTAATTGCTCCTCTACAGCCGAGTAGCCTGTAGTGAGGAAAAGTAAAAATTCCTACACAGGGTGAGATGAGTAAATGGTGCCTAGTGGTATTATATTCAGTATGATAGTCCATGAGAAGTAGCATCCAACATATCTTAACTTTCTATGCTTACAAATCAGAATATCTTGAGTTTAAAAGCAAAAGTTTGAAAAAGCAGCGGTATCAGACAATATGACTTACCTAAACATAAGTTACTCGAGGTGTGACCAGCTAGACTAGCATGTATCTTAACAGGGTCGTAACACTTCCTATGGTTTGTAGTGGCTCAGATAATTAACCAGCGTGACAATTACTTGCTCAAATTGTTGTTATAAGTAATCGCAACAACATATATATAATGATTTAGCAGACGAGTGGATTTTCAGCTTGTCATCAGTTTAAGTACACCTAGTTGTTATGAATGCGTTTGACAGGCTGTACGTGACCAGAATACTTGAATAACTCCTGAGTTGGTTACTCCTGAGCTAGCAAAATTAAGAATTCCGAAAACTTCCAGCTGCATTAATAAGCAATGCATTCTGCAACAAGAACAATGAATGAAAACTAACTGGCCCAAAAATTAAAACAGTATAAAGGCTGTACAGACAAAATATCAGGCCAAATCAAGCCGTGAATTGATTCGTTTAGTTTTTTGATTGATTGATTTTTTGTTCGTGTCCAACAAACTTTCATAACTTTGAATAACATAATTCTCTCCAACAAAAATGTGTAAGTTACAAACCCGTTAATGCAACTCAATCCACCGACGTATCTAGGCATATCATAAAGTATTGGTACTATTTGTTCCACTTCTTTATTTTTGGAAACACAAAATTCTATCAAAATATCTTCAAAAATGTAATTTAAGTATAGTTTGTTAAAAAATAATGCCAGGGGCCTATGCTTTGAAAATCTTATCCACAGTCGGCATTGGTAAGATCATCGTAAAGCTTATGGTTTTGATTGCTATCATAACTGTGTACATAAAATTTTAAAATTTGTTAACGTTCCTTTCAGAGCCATTATTTTTCAGATTTCTCAAATACTACTTCTATAATAAATACGAACCTCCGTTTGACGATCGACAAGACAAGAAGACACCCAGCTCATACGGGAAGTGATTAAAAGTCTGTTAAAGTGGCTTCGGTAAATCAGAACCATAGCGGGAAAGCAAATCTTGATTTAAATAAAAATTGTGCGGCGGTAGGTAACTCTAAAATAGACTTGGTCTTATGCATTATGAGCATTCCTGTCTATTTATATTTCCATATGGTAAAACCTAGTTAAAGGTGCTGTTTGGAAAATACCAGAAAACTGAACTATCAGTTTCTTGCTTTATGCATTAACTTTATTGTTGATGGTTGCCAATTTCCTTTAAGTTCCCAACCTAAAGCCAATATATACATGTACTTGAGCAATCTTTCTTGTGGTTATCGATAGTCATATTTTACATGTTTTCCACAAGGCACCACAGGAAGTAAACTAACTAAAAAGTAGTGTACAAAAAAACCAACAAACACAAAAAAGCTAAAGTCTTACTAAAAACTAATGAATAGTCTAAGAAATGTAATAATGCCAAGCGTTCTTTTATAGTAGTTAGAGGCAATATCTAGCAGAATTCAAAACGGATTTATTAAATTTCCATGGAAATATTGTCCTTGTTAATCGAAAATATTAGTATCTATGAATTATATAAGTTGGTGTCATCCACTAATGAACTATGTTCTAGTGCAAGGGCTGCTATAAGGGGCTCTAGTGTAATCCATGTTCTGTACCTACTGTGAATGATTAACCATTGTCATTGTGTACTCAACCGTGTCAGAGGTTATCAACTTACAGCAAAATGAGTAACAGTATTGACTCAGTATTCTGTAATCATGACCTGATACAGTCAGTAGCTCTTGATCATTGATCTAAATTAGGGACCAACGGAATCTATCTGGTTACTGTGCTTGTTTATAGTGCGTAATGTCTCAGGAAACATGGCTATAGGTGTGACACACTGTATCCATGGCTATAGATGTGATACACTGTATCCATGGCTATAGATGTGATACACTGTATCCATGGCTATAGATGTGATACGCTGTATTTATGGCTATAGATGTGATATACTGTATCTATGGCTATAGATGTGATATACTGTATATATGGCTATAGATGTGACACACTGTATCCATGGCTATAGATGTGATATACTGTATCTATGGCTATAGATGTGATATACTGTATCTATGGCTATAGATGTGATACACTGTATCTATGGCTATAGATGGGACACACTGTATCCATGGCTATAAATGTGATACACTGTATCCATGGCTATAGATATGATATACTGTATCCATGGCTATAGATATGATATACTGTATCTATGGCTATAGATGTGATATACTGTATCTATGGCTATAGATGTGATACACTGTATCCATGGCTATAGATGTGATACACTGTATCCATGGCTATAGATGTGATACACTGTATCTATGGCTATAGACGTGATACACTGTATCCATGGCTATAGATGTGATACACTGTATCCATGGCTATAGATGTGATACACTGTATCTATGGCTATAGATGTGACACACCGTATCTATGGCTATAGATGTGATACAGTGTATCCATGGCTATAGATGTGATGCACTGTATCCATGGCTATAGATGTGATATACTGTATCCATGGCTATGGGTGTGATACACTGTATCCATGGCTATAGATGTGATACACTGTATCCAAGGCTACAGATGTGACACACCGTATCTATGGCTATAGATGTGATACACTGTATCCATAGCTATAGATGTGATACACTATATCCATGGCTA
The DNA here is from genome assembly GCF_963576615.1 of Watersipora subatra. Taxonomy (NCBI): domain Eukaryota; kingdom Metazoa; phylum Bryozoa; class Gymnolaemata; order Cheilostomatida; family Watersiporidae; genus Watersipora; species Watersipora subatra. The sequence continues at coordinate 65,802,342 of NC_088712.1, read as the reverse complement.
TAGATGTGATACACTGTATCCATGGCTATAGATGTGATACACTGTATCCATGGCTATAGATGTGACACACCGTATCTATGGCTATAGATGTGATACAGTGTATCCATGGCTATAGATGTGATACACTGTATCCATGGCTATAGATGTGATATACTGTATCCATGGCTATAGGTGTGATACACTGTATCCATGGCTATAGATGTGATATACTGTATCCATGGCTATAGATGTGATACACTGTATCCATGACTATAGATGTGATATACTGTATCTATGGCTATAGATGTGATATACTGTATTCATGGCTATAGATGTGATACACTGTATCCATGGCTATAGATGTGATACGCCGTATCCATGGACATAAATGTGATGGTGCTGCATCCGTGGTTGTAGATGTGATACGGTATATGCATGGCTATAGGTGTGTTACATATAAATAGATATACTACATACATAAGTATATACATATATAAATTAGTAGAGAACTAGATAGAATACTTATTTTGGCTAGGTACCGTCAGTTTCGTGCTTGCGCAGTCATCGGGCTGTAGATCTCAACCTACAGTACATATGTATATATATGCAGGTTGAGATCTACTGTATACCTACACAGTAGATATGAATATATCTACATAGTTCACATCTTTCACATATCTGTGAACTGTTTATATATATATATATATATATATATATATATATATATATATATACATATATATACCTGGGATTATCTCCCTTGCCGGCTCTGAGCTGCACTGATGAGGCTTCCATGGCCGCAACAGTACTGTCTGTAGCATGAGTATTTGCTCCCTTACTTCGGTTCGGTTGAGAATTCTGTGAAAGGTGTGACACTATTAGCCTTAGTGCAATGCTCATCACTGTTGTGATTTGAGCACTCTGGTGCCAGCACATTGGTTTCTTAAAGTCTGTGAGGCAATCTAGTTGTTTTATGGCAGATGTCAATTCTCATTGGCAGTGGGATTTGTCTCCCTTGCCTGCTCTGAGCTGCACTGATGAGGCTTCAATAGCCAAAACAGTATTGTCTATAGCATGAGTACTTGCTCATTACTTACCGAAGGACATGGATATGGATATACGGACATGGATATGGATATATATAATATATACATATATTTATATAATTTCTTTCATATAAAATGTACATGACATATTATAAGCAGGCAAATGTCAAGGGATGTGTAAGTATATAATATGCTATATCTAGACATGTGATATGCTACCTGTAGGCATGTGATAAGCTACATGTAGGTACGTTATAGGCTACATGTAGGCATGTTGTAAGCTACAAACGGACATGTGATATGCTACATATGGGAATGTGATATTCTATAACCGGTGACTCAAAGAGCCTCCTCACCAACACCACTCCTCAGCTACTATCATGCTCCAACAAAGCTAACAGCTTCAACTAGATGGTAGCGCATTCCTACTCTTTCAACATACATGCACTCTTTCATCATCTTCTTATCATTGCTGCTTAGCATTGCATGTTAGTTAAATTGGCTAGTAGGCCGGTGCACAGATATAAGCGGATGAATGCTGTACCTATTATAGTTGATAGCTTGTAATTGCTTTATAATAACATGCAGGAAATGTATGGCTCAACAAGCTGTGCTGGAATATATTTTAGAGCCATGAGCAATTGCCTACAAGTATTTGTACACAAGGAGTGAGTTGATGAAAGACCGGTAGGTACATTACCACAATATCAGTGTGTCTAGAGTGTTTCGAGACAGACATTAGTAATATGGGAACACTTTTTATATTTTATTCATGTCAGTTTTGGTCAGAATTTATAACTACGGCAACTATAAAATGCCTGCTTCAAAGAAAGCGATAGCACGATACTTAATGTCAACTAGTATGTATATCATCTAAGTCATAACATGATACTCTACCTATGATTACTAGTATGTATATCATCTAAGTTATAACATGATACTCTACCTATGATTGCTTACATGTATGTATTTAAGCTATAACATGATACTCTACCTATGATTACTAGTATGAATATCATATAAGTTATAACATGATAGTCTACCTATGATTACTAGTATGTATATCATCTAAGCTATAACATGATACTCTACCTATGATTACTAGTATGTACATCATCTAAGCTATAACATGATACTCTACCTATGATTACTAGTATGTAAATCATCTAAGCTATAACATGATACTCTACCTATGATTACTAGTATGTATATCATCTAAGCTATAACATGATACTCTACCTATGATTACTAGTATGTAAATCATCTAAGCTATAACATGATACTCTACCTATGATTACTAGTATGTATATCATCTAAGCTATGACATGATACTCTACCTATGATTAATAGTATGTAAATCATCTAAGCTATAACATGATACTCTACCTATGATTACTAGTATGTATATCATCTAAGCTATAACATGATACTCTACCTATGATTAATAGTATGTAAATCATCTAAGCTATAACATGATACTCTACCTATGATTACTAGTATGCATATCATCTAAGCTATAACATGATACTCTACCTATGATTACTAGTATGTAAATCATCTAAGCTATAACATGATACTCTACCTATGATTACTAGTATGTATATCAACTAAGCTATAACATGATACTTCAACTATGGTTATTGATACGTTTAAGAACAGGGGAAACAAACTTGAATCTTTTAATCTTACAGCAATGTATATTGAACAATAGATGGATTCGTTTATGGTAGGTTTTTAGTTCATGATATATTAATGATTTAAACATAATATATCAAGATTCAAAGATCAATGACTAGCACAGGTACATCAAACAAATAGGATGCAGTCGTATCTGATTTGCAGAGCTGTCTCTGTTATTTTTAAACACTCATGATTTATTTGAGTCTCTACTCAGCAAGAGAGCAATCGTAACTCTGATGCTCTTAAAGACAGCAATTAGAGTTACGATTTAAAAGACTTTTTTGACCTTCTGTTAGAAAGATGTGGCACCAGACATTGATTATGCTCTATCAACCTGCATGCATGCCATCTGTTAATCATCATCATTATTATTATTATTATTGCCCTTGTTGATTTCCTCAGCTCTTCAGCAGGTGATATGTTGGTACCGGGCTAGGGCCCCTAACCTGGGATATCCAACACTTTTCTCAGTATCTTCGCTCATCCTAGTAGAGCAGAGAATTGTACTCTATCTACTTCCTTCTTTTCTATGTCCAGCAGCTGCATTTGCTCGTGCTGGTTTGCCACTGCTTCCAGTGCTTCCTCAATGATTGGTACTACCGTCGCTAATGTTTTCCATATTCTTCTTATCTCTGTTGCCAGGTCTTGATACCTCTCCACTTTCTCTTTTTCTGTTATCCTTGCGTCTCCTGTCATGGCTGTGTCGATCATCCATGTGTAATCAATCTCTTTGTCTTGTACAATGATGTCTTGCACAACAATTATTATTATTATTATTGTTGTTATTATTATTACTACTGTTATTATTATTGTTATTATTACTGTTATTATTATGTCTATTAGTAGATAGATTACCTAAGATAAAGTGAAATGTTTTTTATTACCAAATATCATGTGAACATTTCTATTTTCAGCCCTCTTAATAGCTATTTTTATGCTTTACCTATTTCACTCGGCTGTTCATCTGCACAAATTATTTCAAATGGAAAACTCTAGACATGCACTTGCTCAACTGTAGATTCACATATAATGACTTTCTACTCACATGTATATCTTTATACTTTAGACTCACATATAATGGCTCTTTATTCACATGTATGTCTCTATACTGACTTAGAAGAATGTTAGTATATTATAGACTCATCTGTATGTCTCTCTCTACTGTAAACTTACATGTTAATCTCTACACTGTAGATGCACATGCATGTCTGTGTACTATAGACTCACATGTATGTCTTTATACCGTAGGCTCACATGTATGTATCTGTACTGTAGGTTCACATACAATGGCTCTCTACTCACATGTATGTCTCTATACTGTAGATTCACATATAATGACTCTACTCACATGCATGTCTCTATACTGTAGATTTACATATAATGGCTCTTTACTCACATGTATGTCTGTATAGATTCACATATAACGGCTCTCTACTCACATGTATGTCTCTATACTGTTGATTCACATATAATGGCTCTCTACTCACATGTATATCTCTATACTGTAGATCCACATATAATGGCTCTCTACTCACATGTATGTCTCTATAGATTCACATATAATGGCTCTCTACTCACATGTATGTCTCTATAGATTCACATATAATGGCTCTCTACTCACATGTATGTCTCTATAGATTCACATATAATGGCTCTTTACTCACATGTATGTCTCTATAGATTCACATATACCGGCTCTCTACTCACATGTATGTCTCTATACTGTAGATTCACATATAATGGCTCTTTACTCACATGTATATCTCTATACTGTAGATTCACCTATAATGGTTCTCTACTCACATGCATGTCTTTATACTGTAGATTCACATATAATGGCTTTCTACTCACATGTATGTCTCTATACTGTAGATCCACATATAATGGCCGTCTACTCAAATGTATGTCTCTGTACAGTAGATTCACATATAACGGCTCTCTACTCACATGTATGTCTCTATACTGTAGATTCATATATAAAAGCTCTCTACTCCCATGTATGTCACTATACTGTAGATTCACATATAATGGCTCTCTACTCACATGTATGTCTCTGTACAGTAGATTCACATATAACGGCTCTCTACTCACATGTATGTCTCTATACTGTAGATTCACACATAATGGCTCTCTACTCACATGTATGTTTCTATACCGACTTACACGTGCGTTTCTATATTATGAACTCATCTGTATGTCTCTCTCTACTGTAAACTTGCTTGTTCATCTCTGTACTGTAGACTTGAGTGCCTGTCTCTCGACTGAAGACGCAGGGAATTTTGTTCGATGATCTACACTACACTACTCAAATGTTTATGAGTAATATAAAGAAGTAACCATTTAGTGGTGCAAAGTACTGACTTATACCAGTCTAAAGATGTGACATGTGTACATATTTACTTTTGCATATATGATAGGATTATAGAACACCATCATCTAATCCTTTATGGAACTTCTGTATAAACTTAGAAATGTTAGTTGATTAGACTTTCTATTGTCTATACTGGTGTAAATGTAGTATACCTACAGAAATGTCTGAGGAAAAGGAGAGCAGAGAACAAGCAACACCTCGACATAGCATTTATCCATATCCCATGCCAGCTCCACCACCTGAGGGCACTCCTGTTCGCTCTATCGGAATAAATAGAAAAGCTGAAAAGGCCTGGGATGCCTCTGCTAGTCACTTGATGAGCTTCTCCCACAAAGAGTCTACCTATGGGAAGCCACCAGAAGGTAGATAGAGATGCACCTGCTTTCTTTAATTGAATGAATACTCAAGTTTACAAATCCTATAGAAAGTGTGTCATTGATTTGTACTATTACTTCTCTGCCCAAGTTCTTCTATGAGCGACTTACCCCTGATTAAAATCAAGTTGACTTTCCTGCAATGAATGTTTTAAATTGTGTAGAAATTGCTGTTGTCACACCTATATTAAGCCAATGTGGAACGTTTACTGCGAAAAAATGTGATAGCGATGTTTAAACAAAATCACACAGTTTAGTAGCAGTATTAGTAGTAATAGTAATACTCGTAGTAAAAATAATAATAGTGGCAGTAGCAATGGGAAATAAAAACCAAAGCAGTCCACTCTTTCGCAAGAGATCTATTTGACACTCCCCTACAGGTGTTCTATTCAACAGGTTCACTGACAGAACAAAGAGCAGTGAGAGCTTCTCAGCACATTAATAACGAAATGCTGACTCTTGTGAGTGTAATTAGAGGAATAGGAAAAAAAGATGAGACAAATCCTGACATAGTTCGAGTAACATTTGGCAGACTATTTGAATACTACACCGCCATTTCAAACAAGGTTGGTTAAAATACTACATCGTCATCCAACATATTCTAAGCTTTTAAAAGCCACTCTGATTGAGTTGCAAGTAAGCACAGTACAGCCATAAACAAATTAGCAAGGGTCAAATTCAATGGTCTACAATTCACAGTTTCCAAGAGGCGATAACTTCAATATAACACATATTTGAAAAACTCTAGGGTATACGCAATACTAATACATGTGAATTACATGTATTAGGGTAAGTTTTCACCTCATAAGCTACGTCTCATAAATTGCTCTAGCAAGATAACTGACAGAGACTACCGCAGTAAAACATACAAGAAATTATAGGAAGAGTATCATGTTATACCTTAGATGATATACATACTAGTAATAATAGGTGGAGTATCATGTTATAACTTAGATGATGTACATACTAGTAATTATAGGTAGAGTATATGTCAAAGCTTAGATTGTATACTTGTACATACCAGTAATCATAGGTAGAGTATATGTCAAAGCTTAGATTACATACTTGTACATTCCAGTAATCATAGGTAGAGTATATGTCAAAGCTTAGATTATATACTTGTACATACCAGTAATCATAGGTAGAGTATATGTCAAAGCTTAGATTATATACTTGAACATACCAGTAATCAAAGTAGATTGCAGTTGTGAAAAGTGTTAGTTTTGTATTAGCTAAAGATTTCTTATGATCCATTTAAATAATACATAGTTGTTTTTTATCATTTCATACTAAACTATTATGAAACCTAAAACATTTTAAGGCATTGTTTCTTATAAACAATTAAACAGATAGATTTTTACAACTGTCATTCTCAAACAGCGAATGAAGTTTCGCTGTTTCGAAGTTTCGAGTAGTGCTCTGGTGACTTTTTTGCTACTTTCAACGCTTGCTTTGAGATTTGTTTGACGAAATTAAAGCAAACTAGAGTTTGCAACATTTTGAATTGATAAGGCAGATATGTAGGAATTGTGAAAGGTATTTTGTGCTCTATTCAGTGCATATAAATGTAGTTGCTTCTATGAAATGTGACAAAAGTTCCTTTCGTTCTAAATCTTACCTTATTACAAAGCTTTGGTACATTCAGCTTCTGAAGTAAAATAATGAGAGTTCCTACATTTTGTAAGAGTAAAAACTCAGAAGAGTTGTGTAAAACGTTGTTTTGGTCTCAAACTAAATCTACAGTCTTAAAAATAGCTGCATTGCCCAGGTAATAGCTGAAGCTGTTCCCCTTTGTATATACACATATTGCCAATGTGGAAAGACATCCTAAAATATGTATTAAACAATATTAGAATCGGTCAAATCTGACCTAAAGTTTTTAAAGAAGTAATAAAGATCTAATGTTTTGAGTGGATTTTGTTCTGCATGCATTCGAATTCAGGAAAGGATTATTTGCTACTAAGATCATGTCATAACTAAAAGGTCAAAATTGAGTATGGACAATCATGCTAAAAGATAGTATGGTTCCAAAAAATGTGTCTGTCTTTCATTGATAGGTGGTCGGAATCCTGCTGAGAGCTAGAAGATGGGGTCTTGTAGACTTTCCTGGAGAGATGCTTTATCAAAGGCAAGACGACAAAAAGATAGTGACTCTCCTCGTTGGACCAGACGTTGTGCCTACAACTCAACAATATGAGTCCATTGGAGAAGAAATGTCTAAAACAGAATCATTAAAAGAGAAGTTAGCAAAACTCTCTTCGGTCTCACTTAGGTAGTGCAGAAGGATCTCTGTTTACAGGACCACAAAAGAATCAAACTATATTATACAGTTGTTCAATTAGTTTCTTTTAGGCGATTTTCAGTGAAGTTCATTATATGATGCTCAAATAAAATTAATAGAATTGTCCTATTTTTTGCATGGCTCACAAGTGAGTTTATAGAAGTTATTTTCCCTGTTTACCTTTAAATGAATAAACAATATTCAATTCCAAATATAAATGTACTAGAAGGGAGTCCATATCAGATATGAAAATGTTATCAGCCTGTAACTGTTTGTAATGTAAGTACCGTCAACAGCTGTTTAAAGCTACTGACTGTATATTTTATTATATGCTGTTTCTAAATGTTACAGAGCTTAATATTTTCAGCGTTTTATTTGAGCATCCGCTGACCAATACAACCAATTGGTTTCTTCACAAAAACTTGTAATAGCATTACTGCTTTATTTTTGATACAACCTTGAATTCTATGTTTACTTTGGTAATAAAAATCATGATATCAGCACTGAGGCACCAACCCCTAGTTTTTACACCAACAAACTTTAGATGAGTGAACAGCAAGCTTATCTAAAAACCAAGTTGTCTTTATAGCTTATTGAGCCAATTTTATTGTGAACTTGCTGCGGAGTGATCTAGGTGTAGTGAGGTTTAGAGATGTCATAGGTGAGGATGTTGAGAGATGTCACGAGTGAGGATGTTGACAGATGTCACAGATGAGGATGTTGAGAGATGTCACAGGTGAGGCTGTTGACAGATGTCACAGATGAGGCTGTTGACAGATGTCACAGGTGAGGCTGTTGACAGATGTCACAGATGAGGCTGTTAACATATGTCTCAGGTGATGTTGCTAACAGATGCCTCAGGTGATGTTGCTGACAGATGTCAAAGGTGATGCCGCTGACAGATGTCACAGCTGATGTTGCTGACAGGTGTTGCAGGTGATGCTGTTGACTGATTTAGAAGGCAATGGCTGTTGTGTAAAGAAATGGAATAAGCAGCTTCCTGTTCATGATTTAGTTGATAGGTTAACAATTAACTAGCATGCATACAAATAAATAAGCTTCTGAAGAACAGATATACTCTACAAATAAATAGACTGTAAACACTTGAAAAACTCAATCTATTAGATAAACACTGTGTTTCAGGCAGTAGATTTTGGAGCAAAGCTCTGCATTATAGAAGTACTCGATGTTCACAATTTGATGAGAGATTTAAGAAAGTCAAACATAGTTAAATAGCCAGAACTGGCAATCAGCACTCACTGTCGGCTTTGTTTATCAGCACCAGAAGTCAGTACGAACTGCCAGTATTGGTAGTCTGTCAGTGCCAGAAGTCAGTACTAACTGCCAGTATTCGTAGTGTGTCAGTGCCAGAAGTCAGTACTAACTGGCGGTGCTGGTAAACCCACTGACAGTCATCACTGGGGTAAGTCAGTAACAGTCAGCGTAGATTATTCAGTGCAAGTTACCTCTCTTATTTTCATTTCTCCAAATAAACAGTGAAATTGATTCACTCTACTTTGGTTTGGTTGTGGCTCACGTTGTCAAACAAAAAACATGTTTTTACAGCAATCTATTAGTTATAGACTTATGATGACAGGTACAAGCAGGTGATCCTATAATTAACTCGACAAACAAAACATATCAATCACTTTGCGGTGGTGGTCGTATCATATCAGGGTGGCACGCTTTTTGTGTCAAGCGGTAATGGCAATGAGTATCGTTTCCTCGTAAAACCATCCTACTCACCGGAGGTCTCTATATAGATATTTTTTCATACGAGCATGCTCATTGGCCAATAGAACTGGTTGTTGGCCAATAGAACTGGCTTAAATGCTTTATGGTGTCCGCATCAGATAGTTTTTCGGATAGAAAACTAAATCTATAAAACTCAGTTGTAATCTGAACCTCTATATATGCTTTCCTTTTCTGAACTGAAAGGAAACAAAATACAACAAAATATAGGTGACATACAAAATATTTGTTACCTAACAATAACGGCGTTGTTATACACTATGTACTATTATGCTCATTTACAACCAATCAATTGTTAAAGTAGTGAACACTGTAAACAAGTAAACCTGTTACATGAATAAAAGAGGTAGGTGATGCAGATTTATGTGTGTACATGTATGTACCTGCATGTACCTACATACGTATGTATACGTACATACATATAAGCACATACATGTTTAGACATCCATAGGTAGATTTACTTGAAAATAAAAAGAAACTTGTCTATGAATAAGAAAAAGCAGACAAACATCTCTCTACACGCATCACTATAGATTCACAGACATTTGCTTTGAACTGCACTTTGTATTAAAGTTTCGTAGCAGGAGCTGAGGAAATGTTACTTTAGGTGTTGTTCTCTCTTTTAGGCAGACATCTTAGCCATAACCAGCTGTACTGATGTTCTTTAGGAAGTAATGGTTTATAGAACTAGCTGACTGCTCTAAGTGATGAATTTTCGGGCGTTCATCACAAAAAGTTCATATAAAAACATATATAGCTTTTGAACATATACTGCGGAGTAAATAATGTATTTTTTTTCTCACCTTTTATTCTACTTGCAATCCTTTCGATAGCCATTCGTACAGCCATCTGGTGATTATGCTGGTGTATACAGTCAGGTGACCCAAGATATTTGCCTACGCTACTATATTGGTCTTTTCAGTATTTTAAACAATATTTCATTGCTAGATGTGAATGAAGGAGCAGGACAGAGTACAAAATACTTTATGGACTCAGGTCGTTGCGCTCATAGTGAGATGAAGAGATTTTGCCAGTTTTACTCATGCGGATGTATAGCCTATGAAACTTACACAAGGCGCTATGAAGTAAGGGTTATAAGATAATGTCAAATCTCGTTGAACAATGTCATAGTGACAGATAGTTTACACACTAAAATTCTCAAAAGCCACCTGAAACACGCATACTGGAGGCGTTGGGTGCATTGCGAAAGGCGCCTCCTTTTTTAGAGAAGAAAGTTCTGTACAATTAGATTTGGAGAGTGTTTTGAAAGATAAAATTTTTGTTTTATAGGTAATTTAAGATTCATATTTTGTTCATAGCTTTTGCACGGGTGAATGAGATGATGCGAATGTTTGTAATATATTCTTTCCTCTTTTTTTCATTGCCGCCTTTGGCTAGACATATAATACCTGAAAGAGCGTTATAACTCCATCTTTCAGTTCTATCACCTCTACCTGTTCTTTTAGTCCTTCTACTGCTAATATTGGCAGCCTAGACACTATCATACTGCAGTGTATTAGTACTCTAGACCTGCGGAGCGACAATCAAAAGAATAATATGCGTGTGTTACGACGTTCATCAATAAGTCTCCTTGTAATTCTTCTACAAAACAAAAAGGAAATATTGTCTCTCTCAGCGCATCTGTTAGCATTAAGATTAAACGCCTGGCAACCCCTGATTACAGCTTTGAGATTAGAGAAGGTTATATAACTTTGACCTAATTAAATATGCAGTTCTAGAAGAGTAGTGACCTCTATGTAGGAGTGCAACACGTCTGTTGAGCGCCCTGCAGTTCTAGAAGAGTAGTGACCTCTCTGTAGGAGTGCAACACGGCTGTTAAGAATAGTGACCTCTCTGTAGGAGTGCAACACGGCTGTTAAGAGTAGTGACCTCTCTGTAGGAGTGCAACACGACTGTTAAGAGTAGTGACCTCTCTGTAGGAGTGCAACACGGCTGTTAAGAGTAGTGACCTCTCTGTAGGAGTGCAACAGGGCTGTTAAGAGTAGTGACCTCTCTGTAGGAGTGCAACACGGCTGTTAAGAGTAGTGACCTCTCTGTAGGAGTGCAACAGGGCTGTTAAGAGTAGTGACCTCTATGTAGGAGTGCAACACGGCTGTTAAGCGCCTTTTCCCTATGAGCGTGTTCAAGTAAAATCAAATAAAATTGAATCAAAAAATGAGTTGTAACATTACATATATTTATTACACTATATTTATAGTTGAAGTTGAAATGTACATGTATTGTCAGTTAATATGAGTTCTTCTTGTTTTTAGCAAGATTACTTGCTTTTTCTGTTTTGTATTGAACTAAAATATTTAAATAAATCAATCAAAATAATTATGCTTGAACTTATCATCAAGAAATCATCAGCTCATTAAAAGTTTAATAAAAAACAATGTATACCAGCATGCACTAAATATAATAATACTCTCTACATCTAGCTGACCTATACATGATGCTTCTGTACCTAGCTGACCTATTTATGATACTTCTATACCTAGCTCACCTACTTATGATGCCTTCCGTACCTAGCTGACCTATTTATGCTGCTTCTATACCTAGCTGACCTATTTATGATGCTTCTATACCTAGCTCACCTACTTATGATGCCTTCTGTACCTAGCTGACCTATTTATGCTGCTTCTATACCTAGCTGACTATTTATGATGCTTCTATACCTAGCTCACCTACTTATGATGCTTCTGTACCTAGCTGACCTATTTATGATGCTTCTGTACCTAGCTGACCTATTTATGATGCTTTTATACCTAGCTCATCTACTTATGACGCCTTCTGTACCTAGCTGATCTATAGACAATACCTTATACACTTATGTGACCTAAAAATGATGTCTTTGACACGTTGTTGATTTTGAATAGTTTTCCAAACCTAACCTACCTATATAACTGACCTGTATATGACACTCTTTCAATCAGCTGGTATAAAAACTTAACTATCTATTTCATTGTAGGACGCTTACAAAAAACACTAATATTTTTAGAAAGCCATCGATCCTGTTTTAGTAAGCTAGCTTAAAACTGACACATGGAAGTCTGATGCTTGTTTGATAAGATGAGATTTATTGTTCAAAAGAGCTAATTTGTGATCATAATCACGGTTTACCTTAATGAAAGTATGTGACTGAACCAATAAGTTGGACATCGTCCAGATTAAAACAGCCTACACACTACTGTTAAAGCACAGGATATGCTTTGATTACCCAGCAGCAGAGCTTATTAAAATTGCCGAAGAAAAAGGAGACAACAGAATTGGCAGCCAACAACAAGTAGACTAGTTGCACTTTTGCTTACGTAACAACTAAGGCAGCATTTTAAGGCCAGCTCAGAGCAGAAGATCAAAAGACGTAGTATGATAATCCCTTTCTAATCTGTTATGTTGCGTAGGCCTGGCGTTACAGAGTGACAAGATGATCGCTATAATTCACCTCAACATATCAATCACGTGGAATTAATATTCAGATGTTGTACATGACTCTGGCCAAATATATTTTGTCTATATCACTTCCGATAGTGGTAAATATGTTTCATAGAAGTTGATAATTCAGTGGTGTTTTTTATCATCTCTGGCACGCGACACAAATAGTACGTTCAGAGGCATAACTAATTAAATATTCAATACTTAATTCTATTTTCAGACAAGCTTTGATTGGAAGCCAAAACTGCCAAGCTAGTGAGTAGGGCATCAAATGAATTCTTGTAGATGATAGACTACGTGTACCTGGAGGTGTTGAGTTCGTGCTCTCCGCTGAGCTATATAAGTAGGATGAGGAAGTACGGAATCAGTTGCAGCTGACACATTGACTGGCACCAACAGAGTCCTTTGCTATGGGTAAGTTAACAAATGCACACAACAGGACATTTCTATTTTAATCCGTTTGATAGAAGTGTTGGAGACTCAGAGAGACTTCTCTGGGTCTAAACAAGACTGTAGCTGAAAATAAAGAGTGAATTTAAGTAAGGGTAAGTTTGATGTAAGTGGATCAATCTTCTGAACATAATTTTTTTCTAAATATTATAGAAGCAGTTCCGAATTTTTGCGGCGACTGGCAGGAGAAAACAGGTCACAAATATTTAGCATGTCTGAAAAATGTTTTACATGTAGTTGTTATATCAGACTAAAAACAGAGAAGTAATCCTCTCTTTATTTTATACTCCTGTTTACCTCGACAGCTAGTGCAAAGTAATATTTTTTAGAAAGTTCTTATGTGCTGTTGATAGTCTTCTCGGCATCAATTCTCTTTGTTCAACTGTCATGAAAACATTCAAATGTTAACATCAGTGTTGGGAGAATGGAGTTTATCTGATATATCAAATCGGGAAGAAATAAATTCAATGATTTTATATATGCTTACAGCTTTCTTGATGAGCAGCTTTGGAAGAGCCATGATCATTGGTGTGGCAATACTTCTTACCAGTAAGTTATGTTCTCCTGACTTAAATAGACAATCACACCGCTTCTGGTGACATCGTTAGCCGCAGTAACTTGCAGAGTACATATATGATATTCATGACCTTGTGATAAAGCCAGAGCATATCTTTAGCCGTAACATTTTACATGCATCTGTGAGAGTAATCTTCTCTTGTACATACGTCTGTGAAAATAATACTTTTTTGTTGTCATAAGGATTCCTTGCTATTCTTTTGTCTTTATTGTAGAATAACCTAGCACATAACATTTATTATCAAAAACAAACCAAGCATTTGACTGCTATCAATTAATCTTACTATTTTAGATTTTACACTATTTTAGAGGCTACGATTGTTATAGTTTAGCATCTAAGGCTATAATAATTAGCCTTAGTGTAACTGTTGATGCTATCTTAAAATATCAAGCAGCAAACAGCTGCCTGAAATAGTATATAAAAACGTGGACAAGTGGGAATGCATAGGTAACGCAGAAGTTTTCAAGCCTTCATGATATGAATAGATTCATCTTCTCTTACCTTCTTTAGCTCTTTACTTTAATTCGCTCATTTTCTCTGCTTGCGAAATTGTTGGAGCCTGTCACTGTTTTTACTGTGGAAATCATCGCCTCAATAGGGTACTACATATCTTGTGCCAACACTAGAGAAATTTGCATCAATGCTAGAGATTATTGTATCAATGCTAGAGATTATTGTATCAGTGCTAAAGATCATTGTGTCAACGTTAGAGATCATGGCTGTTATCTTGAAATACTCTGTTTGAAGGAGATAACTCCAGTTGTAACAGAACTACAGGCCGCGTGGAGATAAACTCAATTACTGCAAAACAAATGTTTTTTAGAAATTTCATCTGAAGCATCATAAGTTTTGTAATTCTATTTTCCTATATTGAAACTGGTTTAGCAACAGTAGCTTGGCAGCGTAGCTTGGCAGCGTAGCTTGGCAGCGTCCTGTCCGCTCAGTTAAATTTCAGACACTTTGTGTTTAATAATGAAACTGATAATTTTCCCTGGTTATGCATAAAAGCAAACTTTCTCTCGTTGGCAAAATTTTACAATTTCATTTTAAAAGCCAGTGAAAAGCCGTATGAAATTTACATGATAAAGTCGCTGAAATGCAGGAAAATTTTTTATTTGTATTTTTATTGTAAAATTCATATTTGAAGATTTGAAAGTATATTGGATAAGATGAGGTCTCAAGAAAATTGTTGTGAACAGCAAGACAATAGATATTATATGTTATTTTGAAAATTACGTTTTTTTGCTGAATTTATTATATGAGTCCTTGTCTTCTATAATAGAAGACATATTACAAAACTATAAAATGAGATTATTAGTAGCCGGAAAGTAGGAACAATAAAAACTTTTTTTCCTTGTCAACTCAGTGTCAGTATAATGGGTGTTTATATTGTTTGGCTTATATTATTTATTTGCTATTTAAAGTCAATAAGTGGCAAAAAGATATGAAATATAACAAAAAAGACTTTTCGCAATCCAGTACACACTATTATATTAATATTAAATTATTCTCACTTAAAAAAATATGGATTATCTTCAGATAAGCTTTGAATTCTCTTAAAAGCAAATGTAAAGGTTAAAGACGGCAGGTGGTTGACCTTCACTCCATCATCCATAACAAGGAATAAAAATATTATTATAAATATTAGCACAGACATAAAAGCTCATAAAAATTGTAGATCGACTACACGTATAGCCAATAAATTGGCAGGTAACGATTTGCAGCATCTTTCAAAATAGTTTAGGAAGAGTCCTTTTGCCTGTATAGTAAAGACGTATTGATGTATGCTAACTGCTTGACTTTTGCAATGTACACATTTATTTTGTCATTAGAACTCAGACCTTACCTTAGTTGACTCTATAGAGACCTATCAGTTCAACACTATGTGTTGAATTGTCAAACAATATCTATCAATTCAAAACATAGTCGTGAGTGTGTCAAAATCTTTGTGTGCATGCGACAAAGTGAGCTGCATTGAATTATAAACTACAGATATGCTATAAACTACAGATATGCTATAAGCTGCAGATATGCTATAAGCTACAGATATGCTATAAGCTACAGATATGCTATAAGCTACAGATATGCTATAAGCTACAGATATGCTATAAGCTACAGATATGCTATAAGCTATAAATATGCTATAAGCTGCAGATATGCTATAAGCTACAGATATGCTATAAGCTACAGATATGCTATAAGCTACAGATATGCTATAAGCTGCAGATATGCTATAAGCTACAGATATGCTATAAGCTACAGATATGCTATAAGCTACAGATATGCTATAAGCTACAGATATGCTATAAGCTACAGATATGCTATAAGCTATAAATATGCTATAAGCTACATATATGCTATAAGCTACAGATATGCTATAAGCTACATATATGCTATAAGCTACAGATATGCTATAAGCTACAGATATGCTATAAGCTACAGATATGCTATAAGCTACAGATATGCTATA
Source organism: Watersipora subatra (assembly GCF_963576615.1). NCBI lineage: Eukaryota > Metazoa > Bryozoa > Gymnolaemata > Cheilostomatida > Watersiporidae > Watersipora > Watersipora subatra. The sequence continues at coordinate 65,785,927 of NC_088712.1, read as the reverse complement.
AGCTACAGATATGCTATAAGCTACAGATATGCTATAAGCTACAGATATGCTATAAGCTATAAATATGCTATAAGCTACATATATGCTATAAGCTACAGATATGCTATAAGCTACAGATATGCTATAAGCTACAGATATGCTATAAGCTACGGATATTAGCTGCACATCAGCTTTGGTCTTTTCAAAAACGTGATATTTATCTTTATTGTAGTTACAATAGGGTCATTGGGAGATAACCAGTATCGACTGTAGTACTGATATTCACTAGCCTATATTTGATTTTTCCTGTTTGCTTGTAGCAAATAAATATCAATAATTGTAACAGTTAAACTTCATGTCAGATGAGTAAAGGTTGTGCCAGTGCACTCAAGTATTCCGCTGAGAAACCAATAAATTCAAGTTAGTTTTTATGTTTGAACGCCATCTTATATGATGTCTCTACACTTTTATGTTAGAGTTGATGGCATGCCTGGTTGTATGCACTATTTTGTATGCACTGTAGAAACAACATAGCATTTTAACACTTTGTAGCCTTAACTCTCATATTTGCATACAAATATTTGGCCATTACAGAATATTGTGGGTTCCTGATAGAAGACTCACCTAAAGTTGCCTCACAATAAAAAAACTCTAATGGTTATGATGATAGACTTATTATTTTGCTTACATTGTGAAGAAAGATTCAAGGTCTGCTATTTTAAAACAAATCAAACACATGGAGACTCTGGTTAAAAAACAAAAAGTGCTAAAACCTGTCACGTAGTTGATTATGGAGGACATCGTAAGGTCAACCGTATGGATGACAAATACATTGGGCACTTCAACTCACAACCCACTTTGCTAACTTACAAAGGGTTAACTCTATTTTTAACGCTCTATGAGTCTTGACTTAGTCAAATATTGCACCATCATGGTCTCTTATAGCTAAATAATTGGCTGTACTCTAGAGTTATCAGTTGATAGTATCACAAGTACCTAAGTCTGCGCTTTGACTCGGTGTTGGAAATGCATCATTCTCTAATATCCTGACAACCTGTTTTACCTCTATTATACCTAAAATAATCAGTTTATACATTACCAAGTTCTGCACTCAGTAGATACCAGAAAATATACCAATAAAATATAAAATATATTTCATATTTTGAAATACATGAAAATCCATGACTTTCTTATTGTTCACCTGATGTACAGGCTTATGTTCCACTTATATACTGCTCTATCAGACATGTTACTACAGACGTATTGCTCTATCAAACATGCTACTACAGACGTATTGCTCTATCAAACATGTTACTACAGATGTATTGCTTTATTAAACATGCTACTACAGACGTATTGCTCTATCAAACATGCTACTACAGACGTATTGCTCTATCAAACATGTTACTACAGACGTATTGCTCTATCAAACATGCTACTACAGACGTATTGCTCTATCAAACATGCTACTACAGACGTATTGCTCTATCAAACATGCTACTACAGACGTATTGCTCTATCAAACATGCTACTACAGACGTATTGCTCTATCAAACATGTTACTACAGACGTATTGCTCTATCAAACATGTTACTACAGACGTATTGCTCTATCAAACATGCTATATACTACAGATATATTGCTCTATCAAACATGTTACTACAGACGTATTGCTCTATTAAACATGCTACTACAGACGTATTGCTCTATCAAACATGCTACTACAGACGTATTGCTCTATCAAACATGCTACTACAGATATATTGCTCTATCAAACATGCTACTACAGACGTATTGCTCTATCAAACATGCTACTACAGATATATTGCTCTATCAAACATGCTACTACAGACGTATTGCTCTATCAAACATGCTACTACAGACGTATTGCTCTATCAAACATGCTACTACAGACGTATTGCTCTATCAAACATGTTACTACAGACGTATTGCTCTATCAAACATGTTACTACAGATATATTGCTCTATCAAACATGCTACTACAGACGTATTGCTCTATCAAACATGCTACTACAGACGTATTGCTCTATTAAACATGCTACCACAGATTTATTGCTCTATCAAACATGTTACTACACATGTATTGCTCAAGCAGTTGTTGACTTGACTATAGATGTTAAATTATCAAGCCTTTAGATCTGTATTTTTGCACGCTGCTATTGTTGCTTCTAGCAGTCTTTGCACTTACCTATTTTAACAGCTCTAAAGGTAGATGTAAACAGTCTCACAAAAAGTTATGTTGTTTATTCTTAAAAATTGAACTTAAAAGCTTGTGGAAACTGCTTGAGTTTTCATATAAATGGTATTATAAAACACCAGTAACTCTCATTTACAATTTTTCTCGCACAATTGGAAAGACATAAATTTTTTGCTCTAACTGTAAACAAAACCAGCTACTCCTGTGTTCCTCATATCAGATTAGCTGAGCAGGAACAATGGTAACCATTTAACAGTCAGGTGATAAATTGATTCAGGCTGAACAGAGATTTAGATATCTGTGGTAGGGTCTGGAAGTAGATTATGACGCAAATACGTTTTTCTGTAATAAATCTGCACCTAAGGAACTCCGTGCAATTTCAACCTATGCCATATTTATATTCTTACTGACTGTATAGAATTTTAACTTGATAAGAGACACGATTCAAAACTTTACTGAAAAGCATCCATGAACAAAGCTTGCTTTTACAGTGATTCCTATGTACCACACATACCAATTGCTAGCACACAGTAATACTTGCTAGTCTGAGATTCTAAACGAGTGAGGCTACATACCACACAAACCAATTGCTAGCACACAGTATAATACTCACTAGCTTGAGATTCTAAAGGAGTGAGGCAATTTTTGTTCTTTCACATGGTACTTATGCTGGAGAACTAATTGTAAAAAGCTTGAGTAGCCACTACCACATGGTCGCTATTTCACTCAATGTTATTGAAGATTTATTACCAAGAAAAGTAATTTCTTTCTGGCTACTTTTGGTACAGAGTAGCTATAATAGAAACCTTTTAGCATTTCATCTACGCATTTTAACAGTTAACTAAAATACAGTGTTCCTTTTGAGGCAAGTTTCAATTAATAAGTACAATCAGATAAGCTCTGAGAGTGTGTTTTAATCAGAAATATAATAAATTGCATAGTTCTGTAACACAATACTTCATTTATCATTTCTTACCTAGCAACACTCACAGAGGCTGGGGAACCATACCGAAAGCAACCCTCTGTTCACCGAACTAGCTATATAAACTCTGGAGGAGATGGCGGATTCTTTCCTAGAGATGTTTACACAGAACAGCAAAGTTCAGGCGGTAATGGTTTCTACAAAAAACGTGGTGGTTCATCGGAGAGTTCAGAAGAAGGTGGTAGTTACAGAGGAGGTGACAGCTCTTCAGTAAGCTCACAAAATGGCGAAGGTTACAGGAGACGCGGTGGATCTTCAGAGAGCTCAGAATTTGGTAGATTCAGAGGACATCATGGTTCATCAGAGAGTTCAGAAAGTAGTGGTGGATATAGAAGGCATGGTGGTTCATCAGAGAGTTCAGAAAGTGGTGATGGATTTAGAAGGCATGGTGGTTCATCAGAGAGTTCAGAAAGTGGTGATGGATATAAAAGGCGTGGTGGTTCATCAGAGAGTTCAGAAAATGGTGGTGGATATAGAAGGCGTGGTAGTTCATCAGATAGTTCAGAAAGTGGTGATGGATATAGAAGGCATGGTGGATCATCAGAGAGTTCAGAAAGTGGTGATGGATATAGAAGGCATGGTGGATCATCAGAGAGTTCAGAAAGTGGTGGTGGATATAGAAGGCATGGTGGATCATCAGAGAGTTCAGAAAGTGGTGGTGGATATAGAAGGCGTGGTGGTTCATCAGAGAGTTCAGAAAGTGGTGATGGATATAGGAGGCGTGGTGGATCTTCAGAGAGTTCAGGATTTTATGATGGATATAGGAGAGGGAGTGACTCCTCAGCTAGTTCAGAAAGCGGTGAACATCACCAATCTTTAGGTAAGTTGATACTTCTATGACAACATGAGGTGTCTTTTTCTTTATGAACACTTCATAGCTAAATAGGTAAATTCTCAAGGTGAGATGCTGACTAGAGAACAAGGTGAGACAATTCCATTCTGGTTACTCTGCCATGCACAACACCTCTCATACTTATGAGTCAACACAAAAAAACCATAATTTTTAGTTACATAATGAATAGGATTTGTGGTTCTTGTTGTAACAGGAAATATTAGTCTTATTTAAAAATAATTGTTATATCTTTACATATTCTGGCTTTTATAGTGAATTATAATTGAAAGCAGTCTTGTAATTTGTATACTCATCATCAGAATTAGCTGCCTGACTGCTATTAGTACACTTACCTTAGCAAGCAGCAACTTCATGCGCTCTTTGCTCGGTTTAATGAAACTTACTCATAACCCTGTAGGTGGCATGAGAGTAAGGGGTATGGGAGTAGGTAGTACGGGAGTAGGTGGTATGGGGGTAGGTGGTATGAGAGTAGGTGGTATGGGAGTAGGTGGTATGGGAGTAAGTGGTATGGGAGTAGGTGGTACGGGAGTAGGTGGTACTGGAATAGGTAGTATGGGAGTAGGTGGTATGAGAGTAGGTGGTATGGAAGTAGGTGGTATGAGAGTAGGGTGGTATGAGAGTAGGTGGTATGGGAGTAGGTGGTACTAGAGTAGGTGGTATGGGAGTAGGTGGTATGGGAGTAGGTGGTATGAGAGTAGGTGGTATAGAAGTAGGTGGTATGAGAGTAGGTTGTATGGGAGTAGGTGGAATGGGAGCAGGTGGTATAGGAGTAGGTGGTATGGAAGTAGGTGATATGAGAGTAGGTGGTATGGAAGTAGGTCGTATGAGAGTAAGTGGTATGGGAGTAGGTGGTATGGGAGTAGGTGGTATAGGAGTAGGTGGTATGGAAGTAGGTGGTATGAGAGTAGGTGGTATAGAAGTAGGTGGTATGAGAGTAGGTGGTATGGGAGCAGGTGGTATAGGAGTAGGCGGTATGGAAGTAGGTGGTATGAGAGTAGGTGGTATGGGAGTAGGTGATATGAGAGTAGGTGGTATGGGAGTAGGGGGTATGGGAGTAGGGGGTATGGGAGTAGGTGGTATGGGAGTAGGTGGTATGGGAGTAGGTGGTATGGGAGTAGGGGGTATGAGAGTAGGTGGTATGGGAGCAGGTGGTATAGGAGTAGGCGGTATGGAAGTAGGTGGTATGAGAGTAGGTGGTATGGGAGTAGGTGATATGAGAGTAGGTGGTATGGGAGTAGGGGGTATGGGAGTAGGGGGTATGGGAGTAGGTGGTATGGGAGTAGGTGGTATGGGAGTACACCGAAAGTCAAACCATAGTGTTTGTGGCTCTACATTTTTAATCATCTCATAAAATTTTTTTTAGTCCTGTTTGTTTTTTGCAGAGCATTCGACAGATCAAAAAGCAATTAATCAGACTTTGTAAGGTGGTTCCATCATCTCTTACTAAGTAGTGCATTCAGCCAAGCCTCTTGAACAGAAACATCAAAGTTAAATATGACATAACCGTGCCCCATTGCATTGTCATTGCATTCCGTATCGCTTGAAATACTCTTAAAAGATAAAGACCACACATGTGCCAAGAAAAGTGATCTAACCAGCTCTACCTCTATTAAAAAATCTTTCTCGTGTTTTGCAGATGGAAATTGGAGTAGTTGGTCTGATTGGACGAGTTGCTATGGCAACTGTGATGCAAACTCTGTCAGTAGACGACACAGAGAATGCATATATGGAAGCTGCTTCGGGGCCGGAACAGAGACCAGATATTGCCAGAATGATGCGGAATGTCTGTACAGGCAGTCACACCCTAATACAGGCTACTATTAGATAGGTAGGTAGTGTGCCTGCAGTTACAGTAACATTTGAATTTAGAAACCTAGCAGCTTGCTAGTTGATGAACATCAACATATTTTACAAGATTGCTTTAAACCTGCATAACACTCTTTGATAAGTTAGTGACAAGAGGTTTCTCTGGGTACAGTATAGCTAAAAAAGATGATATGTGTAGATTTGGTAAGGTATAGCTAGAGATGTTACTCATGTAGGTTTAGGTTCGATATAGCTAGAGAGATAGTAGTTGCGTATTTTTGGAGATTATATAACTAGAAGACAACTACTTGCTAGCTATTATCAGCAAGGCTTTGGAGCTCATTTTAAGGATTTCTAAAAACTTGTCTCCAAATTATTTTACTTGTTTCACTCCAGGTATGCTGACCTTTACAAGACACTGCGAATCTACCGCCTGACTCAAAAAGATATCAGTGGGTGTCAAGCAAACAAATATTAACATGGATGATCAAAAATTCTAGCTAGCATTGTGATAGCAAGCGCTATATTATTGCCTGCAAAATATTTTTGACTCAACTGATACTGTTGCATCTCATGTCACTTCATTGTACAATACATGAAGGTGACAGTCTAAGACATGTATTGTCAAATGTGTCTGGTACAGTGAATGTTTTCTCTGTGTTTTCTGTTTTTATAGATGGCATTATATTCAAGTTTGTCTATAATTTATAAATACAATACTTTTTATGGTGAATTAGAAGCTTCAAGGCAGTAATTTGAAGACAAACATAACAGTGCGAAACTGTGATAATGTCTTTAGAAGCGAACAGAAAGAAATGACCTTGACTCAAATGTTTGTGTATATATTTTATAAAAACAAATCAACTTTACTTAACCTTACACAACCTTACAAGACAGTTACATCATTTATTAGCAAAAAAGGCATCATAAGTGAAACAATTATTATACAGTGGTGAGTTGATAATTTCTAGTAAGGATGTAATACTGCAGTGAGTTGATAGTGTCTAGTGAGAATATAGTACTGAAGAGAGTTGATAATGTCTAGTAAGGATATAGTACTGTAGTGAGTTGATAGTGTCTAGTAAGGATATAGTACTGTAGTGAGTTGATAGTGTCTAGTGAGAATACAGTACTGAAGAGAGTTGACGATGCTGAATAAAATCTTTAGTCAGTTAAATTCAGTTTCTCTCAGAGTAAATCGACAGATGGAATAGACAGACTTACAGTCATAGTTCATTTTGGTAAGCAAAACACTAAATAAAATTTATAATATTCAATATTTAGGTATTCAGTATTCAACGTTTGTTCTTATTGTCTCAATAAACTTGAAGCTGAAGAACAAACAATAATAACCAAAAAGTCTCATTAGTCCAGAAATATGATTGAAAAAAAAGCTCAGCTTGCAGGAGGGGAGAAGGGGATTTCTTTTTGGTGGCCATTTCAACTACAAAATAAACCGGAGAGCATTTAGAAAAGGACAGCTGGTGCGAGTATTTATTTTGCCAGGTTCTACGCAACATAGTTTTACAGAGTCAGAGCTAAAGTTGTTTCGACATAGCAATTGATTTGAAGCAGAAAATTCCTGCTCTACTAGATAAAATGACTGAACTCTCGATATCTGAGAGAGCATCTGAACAAGTATGCACTCACCGAATTACTTTCCATTTAGGATTTGTTGTACTATCTCAAACCAGCTCCAATTTTCAAAGGTAGACTGAGTCGTAGGAGGGTCGCTGAAAATATATGTTATTAAATTATTTTAAAAAACAATATTGCTATGGTAATGATTTTACGTTTTATTCCTGTTATTCTCTAGTAAGATTTAAAATTTCAATGAAACGAGGCATATGGTTAGACTTTTAAACTGTCATGTCTGCTGCTCTAACCAAACAATAGGAAATGACTTTTTTCCTTTTTATTCAACTTATTCAAATGATAACTACAAAAAATAATTTTGATTATTTGATTAAACGTTGAAGTGACTTTAGTTAGCAAGAAGAACAATTTTTCTATCATTTAGTAATTATATGAACCTGCTGGATTATGAAGTAATACTTATCAGTGCAACCAGACATAGACATATGATTGATACTGTTAGACATGTCATCAATGCTACCAGACATAGACATATGATTGATACTGTTAGACATGTCATCAATGCTACCAGACATAGACATATGTTTGATACTGCTAGACATGTCACCAATGCTACCAGACAGACATATGTTTGATACTGTTAGACATGTCACTAATGCTACCAGACATAAACATATGTTTGATATTGCTAGACATGTCACCAATGCTACCAGACATAGACATATGATTGATACTGTTAGACATGTCACCAATGCTACCAGACATAGACATATGATTGATACTGTTAGACATTTTACCAATGCTACTAGACATAGACATATGATTGATACTGTTAGACGTGTCATCAATGCTACCAGATATAGACATATGATTGATACTGCTAGACATGTCACCAATGCTACCAGACATAGACATATGATTGATACTGTTAGACATTTTACCAATGCTACTAGACATAGACATATGATTGATACTGTTAGACGTGTCATCAATGCTACCAGACATAGACATATGATTGATACTGTTAGACATGTCATCAATGCTACCAGACATAGACATATGTTTGATACTGCTAGACATGTCACCAATGCTACCAGACAGACATATGTTTGATACTGTTAGACATGTCACTAATGCTACCAAACATAAACATATGTTTGATACTGCTAGACATGTCACCAATGCTACCAGACAGACATATGTTTGATACTGTTAGACATGTCACTAATGCTACCAGACATAAACATATGTTTGATATTGCTAGACATGTCACCAATGCTACCAGACATAGACATATGATTGATACTGTTAGACATGTCACCAATGCTACCAGACATAGACATATGATTGATACTGTTAGACATTTTACCAATGCTACTAGACATAGACATATGATTGATACTGTTAGACGTGTCATCAATGCTACCAGATATAGACATATGATTGATACTGCTAGACATGTCACCAATGCTACCAGACATAGACATATGATTGATACTGTTAGACATTTTACCAATGCTACTAGACATAGACATATGATTGATACTGTTAGACGTGTCATCAATGCTACCAGACATAGACATATGATTGATACTGTTAGACATGTCATCAATGCTACCAGACATAGACATATGTTTGATACTGCTAGACATGTCACCAATGCTACCAGACAGACATATGTTTGATACTGTTAGACATGTCACTAATGCTACCAAACATAAACATATGTTTGATACTGCTAGACATGTCACCAATGCTACCAGACATAGACATATGATTGATACTGTTAGACATGTCACCAATGCTACCAGACATAGGCATATGATTGATACTGTTAGACATTTTACCAATGCTACCAGACATAGACATATGATTGATATTGTTAGACATTTTACCAATGCTACCAGACATAGACATATGATTAATACTGTTAGACGTGTCACCAATGCTACCAGACATAGACATATGATTGATACTGCTAGGCCATGTCACCAATGCTACTAGCTGTGATACCAGTGATGCCAAACAATTCACCAGCTTCTTACCCATAGACAAGATATTCTCCATTTCGACTCTTTCGCCGACTAGCAGCCATTGCGATGGTAAACAGCACGGCCAGCAACAGAATAATACAGCTAATTCTCATTCTTTCCTCAAGGCTCAAATGTTCAGATCACAAAATGTAGAGCACGGACTACTGATTATAGAAGGGCTCTCTTCCAATGGTTATATAGCGAACATGAGCATTATCTCCGCTCTTATTGGCTAACAAAAATCTTGTGGTATACAAAAATGCAGAATGGGAACTTCTAGGGGTGTGACAAAAGGAAAGTGAAAGCAAAAAATACCCGTAGAAATTAGTATTCTTGTTGATTAAACAGACATTCAGCTTTCTTGTGACTGTTTCATTTGGAGTTTATTTCTGTATGACAGCCTGCTTTTAGTTAAAGATAAGTTCAGTACATGCATGTTGACCTACTTGACCTCATGTTTACCTACTTGTCAATTTCCACCACTTCTTTGAGTACTCGACAGCGTGACAGCATGAATTTCAAGCTTAAAAATTCATCCTAGACTTATTCGATAGTCATGTTTTTCATGACGCAAATTTTAGTAAAATTCCTCTTCACAAAACTATGCGATTCAAAATTAAATGATATGATATATGGGATTTATTTATAAATAGTAAAATACTCGTAATCTTACTCAACATGAAATAGATCAGACAAAAAAACTCACTTTGTACCATTCAAATTGTCATCGATAAAATTGTCTTCTGGAACAGCGTGTTTTTTTCTTCACATTTCATGATTTTTTGTGGTATCTGCCCACAAGGCCACACTTCGGTAATCTATTTGACATATCCACTGTCGTCTATCCATTCTTTTTCTTGTACATGATTTATGGTGCCTGAAAAAAATCTGTCTTGCTACACGGCCTTTTTGTTGAAAATTTACATATCATCAAAGATGGCAAGTTCATTCTATTGGCAAGGTGAGCCAATACGGTGTTGCAGTATTGTTTTTCGCGGCTTGTGGACTTCATCAAAACTGTCGTCTCTTGTTGTTTTTTTGTTAATTGTTGTAAAAATTGCTGACTGCACAAAAACATGGGCATTTTTCGTAATGGCAATTTTGAATGCCATTTCTTCAGCTACCTCTGATGCCGGCTGAACTCGCCGCTGATGCCGGCGATGCCTCCTTTCTCTGGCTCAAATCAAATGATTTGAGCCAGAGAAAGAAGTCAACTTATACGGCAGGTACATGTCAAAACCAGAACTTTTAAACCAAACTTTAGACTTTGACTTATACGCTGGGTTAACTTGTATGCCAGAATTTACGATAACTATTTTAACAACTTCTAACTGTGGCTTCAGACAGACAGATGGACTGACAGATGGACAGACAGACAGACAGACACAGCTTTTTATACTAAAGATTTCGAGCTTACAGTATTATGTTATAAAATGCTTACACTTTTAAAAAGGCTCCGCATTTAAAATATTCAAAATATGGAAAGTACGTTTTAATAAAAACATGAACAAAAGTTCAACTTGTTTACTAAAAAATGATAATGATATCTAATATTCTAATTGACATATCGTCGATTACAGGTGCTTTGAGCTGTGTTTGTCCTTCTTTAAAATCTTATGTCTGAACCAGTTTTACAAGGAAATGAAGTTAAAAGCATACGATAACTTTTATATATAACTATTATCGGTACCTGGTGTTGACCGGGTGATGTATGCAGTTACAATCATGTATTGCAATCAATTTATATATATTATACTCATATATTACAAAGATATATACATGTATATTAAAATGATATACATGTATTATTTTTATATTAAAACTTGAAAAGTTATTGCAAATGATTATAAAAAGCATCAAAGTTAAAGGAAAAATAAAGACAAAAAATTTACTGAGTGATAATAATAATAATAATAATAATAATAACTAAAGGCTGTAAAAAATTACCTTGCAGGAAATCACCAATCTCTTTACAAATCACGTTCTTAGTTTTATTTTTACCTACCTTTGTCTATATAAAGATCTTTTTTCCACACATGTTGCTTCTACATAAAGTTTCCTCGACACACAAAATCTGCCTTGATTTTTGACAAAAACTTGTTTTTCAAGTTGCATTCCAGCAACTTTTACTGTTTAACGCTGACCTTTATTAATGTTCATGGCACAAGAAAGTCATAAAAGAAACTGCAACTGCTTAAATTGAAAGGACATCTTAGTTGCTGTAATTGATAGGAGAGCAATAAAAATCATTTCACTTCGACCACATTTGATGAAAATTACTGCATCAATATAATTTGTCATGGGTTTGTCTAGAATAAGCCTTGTACTATGATTGCATTGTCATGGGTTTGTCTACAATAAGTCTTGTACTATGATTGCATTGCCATGGGTTTGTCTACAATAAATCTTGTACTATGATTGCATTGTCATGGGTTTGTCCACAATAAGTCTTGTACTATGATTGCATAATTTTGGTTGAGACAAGTTACATAATAGCATTACAGGTGCAGCTAAAAGCAATGAGAGTTATTGGTGATCCTAGTGAGTTCATATCCTTGATGGAATAACTAACAGCTTCCTGTTCATCAACAACTCTGTCAATCGATTTATCGAGGACACTTTCTCCCCGGAAGGCAATTTAAGAGTTTAATGTTAATGTTATTGATAATAATATTTTTATATATACGGTAGTTACAAGAACTAGCTGAGACACGGTTGATTAAAACCCGTGAAAGGTAAAATCTCCTATTGTGTGATTACAATTTACCCTCAGGACTGGATTCATAGAGGTAATCTGATACAAAACTATAGCAAATCGTTGAAAGCAGGCTTTTGGGTAAACTATACATAAAGATAGAGACTTATCTCAATTCCTGGTTGCATTTCAAAAGTTTGTTACTAATCTCTTGTACAATACCAGAAGATTGACAAGGAGCTAAGTACAGATAGTCACAAATTAGGGTGATCAAAGACATAAAACCAGAGCCCACTCCTCAAGGAGATTAGGAAAATGCAGATTTGTTGGTTGTGGTATTACAAGGATATGATTTTACTGTCGATCTATTCAGGTTTGAGGTGAGGGTAAAACAATGGGTTATATCTGCTGAAATGGTTAGCACCAATGAGCAGTCTGACTCATAAGACAGATCCTATCTGCCGAGTTGTTGGTAGCGATGCTCTGTAACGATTTACACTTAAACTTTATCATAGATCATAGAATGAAGCTGATGTGATCTTTAGATTTCCAAGTAATAAATAATTTCCAGCAGTTATAGACTTGGTCTCTTTACTAGATTAAAGGCTATCTGTTTATTAATAGCTCGTCTTGGTCAGCTCTTGGTCAGCTTGGACAGCCTATAACACTAGAAGAGCAAACATATCAGCTATATTATTTATGCGTTTACATACCTCTGAGTATTGTTATTACCAAAGTACACCGACAGATATGAGTAGAAACAGAAGCTAAATAAGCAACAAGCGGTTGTTATGTTAAAATGGACTTGAAGCAGCATAAACTTGTGACAAACACAACTCGTTAATAGGTATTTGCAGTTTAAAATTAAAAAAAAAATATAAAACAGAAATCCGGGGACCACAATCAACCAGCAAGCTGTACGTATGAGTTGGGTGTTTGCGGTATGTGCCTTACCGGGAGCAACTTATTTTACAGTATTACAAATTGCAAAATTATGTTACAATACAACAATCAAAATCTACAAAGGTGCAGATTGTTTTTACAAAGTTTGTATTGAAATATAAACATATCATTTATTAGAAATTAGTGGATATTCTTGTTCATAAAGTATTCCTTTCATATCCGTCAGTAAGACAGTACACTTTGGCTAGTATAGTAATATATAATATATTCATATTGTATGTTTTATACATTGTACACTTAGATGTGCTTCAGAAAATGGCTAAAGATGATATATTAATTAAAAATTAGAAATATTTATTGTAATTAGAAAAAACTTTTCAGTGAGAAATGGAATGACGAGTCTGGAAAAAATTTCATTTAGTAAAAGAATGCAAGTAACACCTATCACAGAGCAGATCAGAGGCAGCAGGTCACATGCAGCAGGTCACATGCAGCAGGTCACATGCAACAGGTCACTTGCAGCAGGTCACATGCAACAGGTCATATGCAGCAGATTACATGCAGCAGGTCACATGCAGCAGGTCACATGCAGCAGGTCACATGCAGCAGGTCACATGCAGCAGGTCACAGGCAGAAGGTCACATGCAGCAGGTTATGAGCAGCAGCTATTGAATCGCAAGTAGCAATTATAGGTAACAGGTAGAAAGTTACAGATGGCTGTCAGCAAGCATCAGGTAACAGCATACAGGAGGCAGGTAGAAAGTAGAAGACAGCAAGTAACTGGCATCAGGAGGCACGTGACCAGTAAAATATAGTAGTTAGCAGGTAACAAATTATATGTTATAGCAAATAACAGCTAGCAGGAGGAAGAGGTAGATAACAGGTAGCAAGTAGTTAGTGTAACTTATTCTGACAAAGGATGAAATCTGTTTGCTGAGCATATTTAAGTTTCTGGAAAGAAATGTCCAGTGATTTACATTTCACCAAGTGCACTTCTCTAATACAATGGAATTTTTTTTACCTTGCTCTGTTCTTATTTTAGGTTTGATATTTTATGATTTTCTCTACAGCTTTGATACTAAACTTTTCATATACTTCACGAGAAAGCTACTTCTACGATAAAACCTTTATGTTTTCATATTACTGGAGTAGAAAGCAGCCGGCCACTAGCACCGAGTGTTTCGGCTAAGAGGTCTACAATTAGTTGCGTGCGCATCAGCCGAGTGATTGGACCAAGTCGGCACGGATGAAGCCATCTTGGCTGTTAAGTGCAAAGTCAGCTCAGCTATCAATGTGAGAGTAACCTTGATCTTGAAGACGAGGCTAATGATCATAACGAGAGTGTAAGATATCTGGAGGGATTCCGGATACCGGAGCCAAGCTAACAGGACATCACTTCTGGACTTATTCTTATAACTGGTATGCTAACGGTTTTCTAACCAAACCAAGGAAGGTTCACACTAACAATGTTGTCATATAATTACAATATTTTATACACTCCAGGTAGCAAACTGATGCTAGCTGATGCTCTGTCAAGGTCTTCCACAACGAATAGTAGAATCATGGTGGAAAAATTGGCAGAACCAAGCAAAGAGGTTTCAGATGAGGGTAGGAGCGTCTACGCATTTCGGGATTTTTTGACACAAATATATAGTGTGTTGTTCTTTCACAACTGGGTGTTCATTCCACTTATAGAGAGGAAAAGAGCTTTGGTAGAAATACATGCTGGCCACCAAGGTGAGACAAAATGTATCAGGAGAGCTTCAGAGCTCATATGATAGCAGGGCATAACCTTTGACATAAACAATATGATCCAAAGATGTGGAAATTTCAAAGAGTTTTGCCTGATACCACTAGAACCTCTAGTCCAAACATCATTACTAAAACGGCCCAGGTTGAGGCTGGCAATAGATCTCTTTGAAAAAGAACAAAGAACATACCTTGTAGTAGTAGACTACTATAGCAGATACATTTTGGTAGACACACTCAGCAGTCAGTAGTCTTAAAACGAAGAACTGTTCTACCTCATCGACATCCCAAGTACAAGTATAAGTAACAATGAGCCTCAGTTTGTGACACAAACCTTCAAATCTTTTGGTGGGCAAACTAGACATTCAACACATCACCAGCTGCCCTAGATACCCTCAAAGCAGCAGAGAGGGCAGCGCAGGTGGTGAAATTGTTGATAAAAAAGAACTTCAATATACAGATTGCCCTAAAAGTGTATCGAGACACACCCCTAACGAATGGTTATTTTCCTGCCTAGCTATTGTTTAATAAATCTTTGAATTCTATGGAATTAATCACTGAGAACAGAATTGACCTAAATGGGTTGTGAAAGTTTGAGAGGGAGCAGAGGCAGAGACAAAAAGCCTGGTACGACAGGAGACATGCTCTACGAACGAGAAAACCATTAGGCATATCTCAAAAAGTAACTGTTCATGACTCAGGTAGGAAAGCGGTAAAACCAACAAGGGTCAAAACTCGAGGCCATGAGATGATGGCCATAAGTTACAAAGACAAACTACTTCTGAAAAACAGGTATTTGCCAAATAACGCATATTCCTCAAGCTCCTAAAATCGTAAGCGTAAACCCTTCAACTCCTGACTTGTAGAGTCCAGTGTCGGAATCCCCTATACATAGGTCGATGCCACTATCAGAACCATCAGCTGTACCCAAATCGCCTAAGCCACTATTTGTTGCTGGCAAAAGAAAAAGTCGGACATCACAGCAGAAGGGTCTTCTGAAACTACACCAGAACGAAAAGCGGTAGGCTGTCTGAGCCACCAGATAGATTTGATGTGTAAATAATTCAAAGTGGTAGCTCAGCCCACCAATTTTGTATGTTTTAAATTTTTTTCTGACGCTGTATTTTGTGTCTACAGGTATGAAGACGTATGTAATAGGTAAGCCTATTGTGAAGGAGTCGGTTGACTCCGACTGGATCACTATGGACTATGTGAAATGGAAATGGAAACAACTTGCTGACTTCATTATTTACATCTGCATAGGACCAGTAAGGTTCTCCGGGTTGACTACAGATAGGTACGAGTGTGTGTACTACATTTTAGAGACGTTAGTGACTCTTTGACTTTGTTAGATCCATGGCGATAGCTCATCCAAACGTACAACATTTTTTCAGTAGTCTGCGCAGTGTACTCTATAAACTTTCACTTGTATAACAGGCATCTAAAATCCAAGAATGATAGTTTTCATATCAGACAAAGCTGTTACGATGATTACAACAGAAGAATTAGGGGCATGTCTGCGATCAAAAACAATAAAATCCCCACAATCGATGTCTACAACGGCGTGTTCACTCTCTACATGCATAAGCGTATTTTCACCAGGAAGAGGCATGGCTACCGACTGGGCATGCGAGATTAAAAGAGTGAATGCCTTTATTGTTAGAGAGGTCACAAAACTCCATAACACTGCGCAAACACTAATTGTATAGCAAGTATTAGCTTGCATCTTCTACTTGTCCTGTATAGCAAGAGATGACTTGTTCTGTCTAGTTATGTTTGTATACTCACAAGAATCAATGTATGTCTTGTTGTGTGAGTGAGGATTCACTGGTCCAGTGTTTAACTTATGTTATGTACTGACCTATTGTTCTACTGATATTGGCTCGCCTCTACTTAAACTGAGTTTTCGCATTGGACTCGCTGCTATGTTGTAGTGCGGGCGTGTTGGCACTCCCACTTGTAACAATAGGAAAAAAACTTAGAGGGGAGACGTGAGAGTAATCTTCACCTGAAGGATGGGGCTAACAATCTGGTGTTGTGTTGGATAGCTGGAGGCATTCTGGATACCGAAGTCGAGCAGACAGGATGTGGCTTCTGAACTTATTCTCATAATTGACACATTCTCTAACCAAACCATATACTACTAGAATCAAGGCAATACTTGGCTTGGCAAAGCCAGCCACATTATAGCCTAGATCATTATAACCTACAGTATATATTGAAGCCACGTCTCATAGATGTGACCAGCCAGAGATTGAGCTTTCTGCTTATGTAAGGATCCCAGATAAGCCAAGGAAGGCGGAGATCCTTGACAGTCTCTTGCATGCTGCTTTTTGTACGTGCACACTTTGAATTGCTTGTATATATTGTGAAACATATATCTCTTATTGCCTTGCTTAATAAATCTATAATTACTCTAGATATTATTATAATTACTCTAGATATTATTGTTATTACTCTATATATCATTATTATTACTCTATATATCATTATTATTACTCTATATATCATTATTATTACTCTAGATACTATTATTATTACTCTAGACATCATTATTATTACTCTAGATATTATTATTACTCTAGATATCATTATTATTACTCTAGATATTATTATTATTACTCTATATATCATTATTATTACTCTATATATCATTATTATTATCACTCTATATATCATAATTATTACTCTAGATATCATTATTATTACTCTAGATATTATTATTATTACTCTAGATATCATTATTATTACTCTAGATATCATTATTATTACTCTAGATATCATTATTATTACTCTAGATATTATTATTATTACTCTAGATATTGTTATTATTATTACTCTAGATATCATTATTATTATTACTCTAGATATTATTATTATTACTCTATATATCATTATTATTACTCTATATATCATTATTATTACTCTAGATATTATTATTATTACTCTATATATCATTATCATTACTCTATATATCATTATTATTACTCTAGATATTATTATTATTACTCTAAATATCATTATTATTACTCTATATATCATTATTATTACTCTAGACATCATTATTATTACTCTAGATATAATTATTATTACTCTAGATATCATTATTATTACTCTAAATATTATTATTATTATTACTCTAGATATCATTATTATTATTACTCTAGATATCATTATTATTACTCTATATATCATTATTATTATTACCTTCAATTTCATGTTGATTTTATTAAGGTTTAGTAACTTCATTAATCTTAATCTCATCCACTATACATCTACATCTCTACAAGTAAAGCTCATTAAGTACTTAGGATCAGCTTCTTTCCAGCTTGTGGCAAGCCAGGGAATTATAAAAAAAGCTTATATCGAAATCTTTGAGCGTTGGTGGTCGGACATCGGCCCATTCACAGGCATATAAGAGCTCTTCTGGTCCTACATTTTCAAACAGCTGTGGGAGAAAGAAAACATACTGAATAACAAGTAGCTAGAATGGGAGGCAACAACTCGGTCTTGATGTATACATGGAGTTTCCTCTCCTTGCTAAAAAATTGAACACTGACTGAGGAAGAGATGAGTTTTAGTTACTAGCGTTTACAATTGCAACAATGACAGCTATATACTGGTTCATAGTTGTCTATAAAGCTGTAACTAAGTTTATAACTTGCTGTAAACGGAGACAAGCCTAAAGGTCCTTGAAATCTGTTGATATGGCAACGGTGGTTTCAATGTTTGTCTTATGTATATATTATACGGTAAGAAATTTCTCTAACAACTCTAATCAATGGTTCCGTGAATTTCACCGCAGCTCCAGGCACTTCACAGAGCTGCCATCTATGTATATTAACATAGACCTGCCCGCTTTGTATATTAACATAGAGCTGCTGTCTATGTATATTAACATAGAGTTGCTGTCTATGTATATTAACATAGAGTTGCTGTCTATGTATATTAACACAGAGCTGCCGTCTATGTATATTAACACAGAGCTGCCGTCTATGTATATTAACACAGAGCTGCCATCTCTGTATATTGACACAGAGCTGTTAGAAATTACTATATAGTGGTAGTCGTCACCTGAATCAGCAGAATACAAAAAGCATCTGTCATGTTTGCTGCAGTTGATCGGTTTGTATTCACATATAGCATGTTTGGTGTGTCTCATGCTAGAATGTACCAACAAACCATAAAATTAGTGGGTATAAGATTCAGGGGGGTGTATAATGAGTAGATGAGGAATATAAGGGGCTCCCTTTGTAACAAAGAATAGCTTTCACTGTGGCTGATAGAGACTTACTGTTGATTAAGAGTTGTCACACTTGTTTAACAGAAATATGCCATCAGTGAGGAGGAAATAGACATACACCTACATGTAGATTAGCTAGCCATCAGTGAGGAGGAAATAGACATACACCTACATGTAGATTAGCTAGCCATCAGTGAGGAGGAAATAGACATACACCTACATGTAGATTAGCTAGCCATCAGTGATGAGGAAATAGACATACACCTACATGTAGATTAGCTAGCCATCAGTGAGGAGGAAATAGACATACACCTACATGTAGATTAGCTAGCCATCAGTGAGGAGGAAATAGACATACACCTACATGTAGATTAGCTAGCCATCAGCGAGGAGGAAATAGACATACACCTACATGTAGATTAGCTAGCCATCAGTGAGGAGGAAATAGACATACACCTACATGTAGATTAGCTAGCCATCAGTGAGGAGGAAATAGACATACACCTACATGTAGATTAGCTAGCCATCAGCGAGGAGGAAATAGACATACACCTACATGTAGATTAGCTAGCCATCAGCGAGGAGGAAATAGACATACACCTACATGTAGATTAGCTAGCCATCAGTGAGGAGGAAATAGACATACACCTACATGTAGATTAGCTAGCCATCAGCGAGGAGGAAATAGACATACACCTACATGTAGATTAGCTAGCCATCAGTGAGGAGGAAATAGACATACACCTACATGTAGATTAGCTAGCCATCAGTGAGGAGGAAATAGACATACACCTACATGTAGATTAGCTAGCCATCAGTGAGGAGGAAATAGACATACACCTACATGTAGATTAGCTAGCCATCAGCGAGGAGGAAATAGACATACACCTACATGTAGATTAGCTAGCCATCAGTGAGGAGGAAATAGACATACACCTACATGTAGATTAGCTAGCCATCAGTGAGGAGGAAATAGACATACACCTACATGTAGATTAGCTAGCCATCAGCGAGGAGGAAATAGACATACACCTACATGTAGATTAGCTAGCCATCAGTGAGGAGGAAATAGACATACACCTACATGTAGATTAGCTAGCCATCAGTGAGGAGGAAATAGACATACACCTACATGTAGATTAGCTAGCCATCAGTGAGGAGGAAATAGACATACACCTACATGTAGATTAGCTAGCCATCAGTGAGGAGGAAATAGACATACACCTACATGTAGATTAGCTAGCCATCAGTGAGGAGGAAATAGACATACACCTACATGTAGATTAGCTAGCCATCAGTGAGGAGGAAATAGACATACACCTACATGTAGATTAGCTAGCCATCAGCGAGGAGGAAATAGACATACACCTACATGTAGATTAGCTAGCCATCAGTGAGGAGGAAATAGACATACACCTACATGTAGATTAGCTAGCCATCAGTGAGGAGGAAATAGACATACACCTACATGTAGATTAGCTAGCCATCAGTGAGGAGGAAATAGACATACACCTACATGTAGATTAGCTAGCCATCAGTGAGGAGGAAATAGACATACACCTACATGTAGATTAGCTAGCCATCAGTGAGGAGGAAATAGACATACACCTACATGTAGATTAGCTAGCCATCAGTGAGGAGGAAATAGACATACACCTACATGTAGATTAGCTAGCCATCAGTGAGGAGGAAATAGACATACACCTACATGTAGATTAGCTAGCCATCAGTGAGGAGGAAATAGACATACACCTACATGTAGATTAGCTAGCCATCAGTGAGGAGGAAATAGACATACACCTACATGTAGATTAGCTAGCCATCAGTGAGGAGGAAATAGACATACACCTACATGTAGATTAGCTAGCCATCAGTGAGGAGGAAATAGACATACACCTACATGTAGATTAGCTAGCCATCAGTGAGGAGGAAATAGACATACACCTACATGTAGATTAGCTACCGCGGGTTGAACTTGTCGGACTCAAACCAGAGCGTCATAAGGATTGTTATAATGAGATTAAATTGGATTGGCTGTGATTGGCTGTGATTGGCTGTGATTGGCTGTGATTGGCTTTGATTGGCTGTCATTACTCACCCAGTCCTTTGTTTCTGAAAGCTCAAGACTTCTCCAGATAAATGTTCATAGAAACTAATTACTGATGCTTGTCAAGCAATTTTTCATTTTTATGACTCGAGTTGACACAAGGGGATAAAAGAGTGACTTCTCTTGTTGCAGCGTTAAGTGTTGATCCCTGATTTATCCAGGAAGTCATTTGCAGATGCTTCAGCTGGCCACACTACATGGTTTATTAGAAAAAGAATTTGAGCTAATGTTGGCAGAATTCTATATATGCCTCGCAGATGCCTGCTTTTTGCTTATTTCTATTTCAGTGTTGTACATGTAGTTCAGCTTTGCTTTTTTTCTTGTGATTTGAAAAGCTCAACTAAATATTTTGCTATAGGAAAATCTCAAAGATTCAAAGTTCTTTCTGAAACATGTTCAAAGATGAGAGATTTAAACAGCTATGCACATCTCTTTACACAGCAGCTATGGATACTTTATCAATAAAATGTTAGCACAAGCTTTCGTGGAATACAATGATTAAATAGATATTTTATATTAAGATTGCCAAAGAAAATAAAAAAATCTTCATCATAGCTTTGAAACTAGTTCATTAATGCAGCTGTTTAAAATATTGATTTTACTTGATCTCATGTGATCTGATGTGAGCTCAAATGATCTCATGTGATCTGATGTGAGCTCAAATGATCTCATGTGATCTGATGTGAGCTCAAATGATCTCATGTGATCTGATGTGAGCTCAAATGATCTCATGTGATCTGATGTGATCTGATGTGAGCTCAAATGATCTCATGTGATCTGATGTGAGCTCATGGTATCTCATGTGAGCTCATGGGATCTCATGTGATCACATGTGAGCTCATGGGATTCCATGTGATCTGATGTGAGCTCATGATATCTCATGTGATCTGATGTGAGCTCAAATGATCTCATGTGAGCTCATGGTATCTCAGCTGTAAACATAGAAGCTGTAAAGCTGTAAATCTCAACTAAAGTGCTTTTACAGAATTTTTATAGTATATTTCCTCTTAGAGGTTTATGATCTGTTGTTGCTATGTACATCATTCAATATAATAGGTTCTCAAACATAATAAGCTGCTGAACATTTGATAGCTTGCTGAACATTGTGTAATTTTCTGAATGTCAGAAGTAATAATAAACTTAAAATTGCTAGTTTTTGTAAATAGTAAACAAGAAAAATAAAATTTACATTAATTAACTTTATCAATAGAATAACAACCCGGGATGAATTGCCTGACTATAAACTGTAACAACATGAAAATGATTCATTTTTAATTACGATGCTAATAAAAGTAAAATAACAGACTGTCTCTTCCTATGCAGAACATAATTGGTCACATTTAGACAAATTTTAAGAACTTTGTTTTATTTCTGAAACAGCCAAGCAGCCAAGTTTTACCTTTAGACTAAACCATTTCTTAATTACAATATCTCTACCAGTGTCATCATATGGAAGGTTTAGCCTTCTGTACATATAATGAGAAGGAAAAGACTTTGAACTACCAGAGAATATGTGTGTCATAAGAGAGTGAGGTCATTCATGATAAGCATACTTGCTGAAAAATACTGATATGTATCAAATCTAAAGAATATATCATTAACATGCGTGTTGCAACTGAATGGCACAACTTTGTGGTACAAGAGGCAGTATTAAAATAACTGATTATATAGTGCTCACTTCAACAGCTTCAGTTTAGTATTAATTAGTCTAAATACCAGCATCAGTTAGCCTCAGTTCTAGCATCACATAGCCTCAGTTCTAGCATCACTTAGCATCAGCTTCAACATACTTAGCCTCAGCTCTAGCATCACTTAGCCTCGGTACCAGTGAATGACTTAATTAGCTGGTGAAACTTTAGCAAATCTAAGAAATTGTCTTTTGATATAATTTCGTAAAACAAAGAAGGAGATCTATTCAGTATCATGGCTAAATCCTTCATCGTTGCTTCATCTACTCCTGCCAACCTGTAATGAGGAACTTATGCTACAGTTCAGGATTAAGTACTTGAACCAACAGACAACATTCACACAGTTTGAAGGTGCTGAAACCTCTGCCCTTAGGTAAATGCACCAGGAGTAAAACTAAGGTGTTCCCATTTCTCACAACTGTAACAGGATAATAGAAATATTTATGATGATTAAGGTATACGTTGGCGAACGGAGGTACATGATGGTGCACGATGGTACACAGAAATACATGATGGTACATGATGTTACGGAGGCACAGGATGGTACACAGAAGTATAGGATGGTACATAGAGGTTCATGATGGTACACGGAGGTTCATGATGGTACACAGAGGTAGATGATGGTACACAGAGGTAGATGATGGTACACAGAGGTAGATGATGGTACACAGAGGTTCATGATGGTACACAGAGGTTCATGATGGTACACAGAGGTTCATGATGGTACACAGAGGTAGATGATGGTACACAGAGGTTCATGATGGCACACAGAGGTTCATGATGGTACACAGAGGTTCATGATGGTACACAGAGGTAGATGATGGTACACAGAGGTTCATGATGGCACACAGAGGTTCATGATGGTACACAGAGGTTCATGATGGTACACAGAGGTAGATGATGGTACACAGAGGTAGATGATGGTACACAGAGGTTCATGATGGTACACAGAGGTTCATGATGGTACACAGAGGTAGATGATGGTACACAGAGGTAGATGATGGTACACAGAGGTTCATGATGGTACACAGAGGTTCATGATGGTACACAGAGGTTCATGATGGTACACAGAGGTAGATGATGGTACACAGAGGTAGATGATGGTACACAGAGGTAGATGATGGTACACAGAGGTAGATGATGGTACACAGAGGTTCATGATGGTACACAGAGGTAGATGATGGTACACAGAGGTAGATGATGGTACACAGAGGTTCATGATGGTACACAGAGGTAGATGATGGTACACAGAGGTAGATGATGGTACACAGAGGTTCATGATGGTACACAGAGGTAGATGATGGTACACAGAGGTAGATGATGGTACACAGAGGTAGATGATGGTACACAGAGGTTCATGATGGTACACAGAGGTAGATGATGGTACACAGAGGTAGATGATGGTACACAGAGGTTCATGATGGTACACAGAGGTAGATGATGGTACACAGAGGTAGATGATGGTACACAGAGGTAGATGATGGTACACAGAGGTAGATGATGGTACACAGAGGTAGATGATGGTACACAGAGGTAGATGATGGTACACAGAGGTAGATGATGGTACATAAAGGTAATGTAGATTGCCATACTGACTGCCTGTGAATAGCAGGTTGTTTGGCCGTAGAAATGTTTGTATTCGATTTGCTTTCAGATTGCCTTGTTATCATTTCAATTGATAGTTGTGTAAAATGTAGAAAAGATAACTCCAAGTTCAAAGGTACTTCCTAGTTCCAACTGGCTGTTTTCCATGTAACACTAGGCATTTTTTCCAAAAAAGATACACATAAAATATTTTAAAGCTCAAGCCTAGATCATCATGTTAGGAAAAAGGTGGGGTGAGATTTATTCATGCTAATATCTAATTAATGTTATCCTTAGGTTAATAACTCATAATGGTAGAAATTAATATGCGCTGCACAGAAACGGAATCTCAAGTTTTATCTGAGAAGTTTTATATCTCGAGTTGATTCAGCAAGTTGGGACTTCTTGACTAGATCACTTGACTAATACAACCATGGCTGATACAGCTGATTGGCTAATACAGCTGATTGACTGATACAGCTGATTGGCTGATACAGCTGATTGGCTGATACAGCTGATTGACTGATACAGCTGATTGGCTGATACAGCTGATTGGCTGATACAGCGCAATAATTAATGAAAACCTGGTAATTTAGTTCTCACTATATAAGCCTTAATAATATTGTATCAAAACAGTTTTTGTTTTCTCTTTTTTCTGATGTCTACTCTTGTACATGTTTGTTTATGGTACTCCATAATGCATTGAGTATCTTTTGTGTCTCTCTGGCAAGATGTTAGTTGTGTAAAAATATTCAAAGCATCCAATTCAATACAAATTACAGTCAAACTACAAATAAGACAAACTTTAAAAATACAAATCAGAAAAACACAAACAAGTCTGCTACTCCTCTGACTATCGATACAAATATTGCTGTGATGAATTCCAGTGACATACGCCTGACTGATAGAGATAAAACAGAAACTATCTTTGGTAATTCCTAGCACCGACAATAACCTCAATCTAACAGCTTCTTTAAAAGTGGACAGACTAACATTTCCAGAGATTCAAAAGCTCATACCAACCTTTCCTTAAATTCTTTAGAGAAGTTCAATAGATCTGCCTTCTGTTTGTTGCTTTTTGGCTGTTCATATGCATCAAGTGCGCTTGCCCCATGTGTCTCTACTGTTGGTGGATTTCCATTCACTCCAAGTTTGACTATAAAATTCAGATTAGATGCAATAGATTAGATTGTGGTTAGACTCTAATTAGATGCATAAGCCTATAAATGCTGTTTATTAATTAATGACTGTTGGCTAATGATTATTGATTAATGATTATTGATTATTGATTAAAGATTATGGATCATTGATTAATGATTTTTGGTAATGATTATTGATTAATGATTATTGATTTTTGACAGAGGTGAAGAACTGTTTAGTCAATCTTGTAGTACTTTGTTTGTCAAGAAATAAAAATGTGAGAAAGATAACAAGACTTTTATTGAAAAAAATCTTTTACTGAAAAAACTGAAACACGTAGAAAACTGCTTTGCTGTTGTTGGTCTCCGTGAAAAACTGCTGGCTAGCCTTACTCAAATCTGACTGAATATTTTTGACATATTCTGCTTATTGCAGAAACTTTAATTAAAAACCCTAATAATTCTTATAAGCTTTTTGACACCTAGTAGCTAAAATGCCATATAGTCTTACTATTTTACTACTCTGTTGGTACACAGGCTAAAAATGCTGAGCAGTCACATACATATACATATATTAGTTTTCATGTAAAGTCAAATGTAAAAAGAATAAAAATATAGAACCCGTTAACTAACAAACTAGTCTCTCTGTGTAAAAAATAGTTGTAGTTAAACATCTAAAGCTTAATGCTGCTACCATTTTCTGAAACAATCAGCTAAGCACACTCGAAGCTGAAACTAAAACGACATACTGACCTGGTACTTGTCTCGCACTTTCAGCTATCTTATCAACATTGTTCAGTAAAGCTTTGAGGTCTTGTTCATATTTGCATGAGTTAGCGAGTTGGTACCTGTACTTGGTACCAATGATCATTCCAAGCCAACCGTCTGCTGTATAATTTAGCTCTGCCTGCACTGGGATAATCCGAACTCTCCTCTCAAATGCATACTCAGCTTCTGTCAGATATCAAATTTTAGTAAAACTTAACCTAAAACTGTCCATGCTTGTCCCCTAGATAAATCCTTATAATTTAGACACTTCACAGAGTTTTATGAATTTCTAGGAGTTGCCCTCTCACCAAGTAGGACTTGGTAACTCCAAGAGGACAACTCCAAGACTTATAAACATGTCAATGTATAACATCTTAATCATACCCAAGACTTACATGTACATATACACGCATGGAGTATATAAATTTAAGTGTCTGTTTGTCGTATGTCCAGTTTAAAGCGATTGGTTAAAATACACATGCTTGCGGCGGTACTAAAAGAAAAATTTGTGCCCAGATTTTCCCAAAAACAACGCTTAGGGTCAAATACGGCGGGAAAGAGATCATGATGTGTAACGATTACAACCACAATTATTCGATTCCTGGTAAGGTGGCTGCATAGTTTAGTAATAGTGTGGCTGCCTAAACATCCGTGTATCAGCATGTATGGGGCAATTTCTGTGATGTGCAATCTTTTTTTCTAATGCCCAGACGGAAGGAGAGACATGGCTCTTATTATAATAAAGATTTAGACTAGCTTAAATTACTAGCTTAAGTTACTAGCTTAAATTACTAGCTTAAGTTACTAGCTTAAGTTACTAGCTTAAGTTACTAGCTTAAATTACTAGCTTAAATTACTAGCTTAAGTTACTAGCTTAAATTACTAGCTTAATTTACTAGCTTAAGTTACTAGCTTAAGTTACTAGCTTAAGTTACTAGCTTAAGTTACTAGCTTAAGTTACTAGCTCAAGTTACTCAAATTCATTGTGTAAAGAAACTCAGCCAATGGCAACATTACCTGTCACTGTTTATAAGCTGTTTTAAATTTTGAACAAATATGTAGCATAAAAAGTAAAAAATGTTCTTTGACAATCTGTTTTAGCTATGCCTCCAGCTTTCAAATATTCAAATTATGCATTTGCTAGACACACACAGAAATAAACAAACACCTTTATTAAAAGTCAGAATGGTAAATGTTCCCCCAACCAAACGAGCGGAACGAATGTTTGAGAGTTTTATGATAAATGCATGTGCACACAACCCACGAAAATGATTCATCAACAACGTCGCAAACCCTTGTATCGAAATCTCATCAACAAATTTAACCATCGTTTTGTAGAATCGTTCAAGTATAATAATGATACAAAACACATATAAGCCTATTTAAATATGTTACCAAGTCTTTGTAAATTGTCAACAGTATCTTAAAACTTACTCATCTGATTGGATTATACACAAATAGACAGATTAATTTGGCCGAAAATTGTTATTAAAACTTGCCAAACCTTACTTTTATCAAAATTAAGACCGGCAAATGAAACGCCGAGCGACAGAGAATAGAACCATTAAGTCGTGCGCATTTCACAAAAAATTGATGTGCACATTTCCCCAGTCTATAGCATTGTCGAATTGCCGAAAGTTTCTGTAATTAACGTAAAAGTACTGAAATATAATTGTTTCTTTTTTGCCGATTTCAAAGTAACTGAGTTTTTTGGACACTTTTCAGTACTTTGGTATTCTAACTAATGTCCAAAGCAGTGAAAGTAAAGGAAATGACGATGATATTTTTTTCTAACGATTCTTATGAGATTATTACAATATTTAATTATAAGTTTGGATGACTATTAAAGTGTTATAGTCACGCTAAAAACATCGATGATGGGCAATATGTTACTGTTATTATTTTTTCTAAATAGTTTTGTTAAATAGATTTTCTAAATATCTATATAAATATCACAACTTCTTGATATTGTTAGCTATGACGTTTTGAAATGTAAACAAAATTGTGCATTGGTTTTATATTATTACTATATTAATAATATTGGTTATTCTAATAATATCAGTGCATTTTACTTCTAATATTGTATTTCTCCTATTGCAGGGGGAGAGATATAAACATATAATCTTTTCCTTTTATTATTGCTGTTTGTTGTATATAATAACACCCACACCCAGTACATTACAGCTACCATTGCAGTTATCCTATTGCACTGCAGTGCCATTTGACTGCTAATATTGCATTTCTCAACCATCAGTACCCTTTTTTTCCAATATCACTTTGGTCGTAGGCTGTATGACAGGGGAATTTCTAGTGTATATGATGATGAAAAATAGATTTTCTGTACAAAAACATTTTTTAATACTAATGCAACGCCGGGCTTTCACCTAGCACATCTGTGTACAGTATATAAATCCAAGAATGTGTTTGTTTGTCAGCTGTGTGTCCATTCATAGCAATAACATTTGGAGCGCTTTGAGTGCTTGAAGTGCATGGAAGGCTTGGAGCGCTTGGAGTGCTTGGAGTGCTTGGAGCACTTAGAGTGCTTGGAAGGCTTGGAGCGCTTGGAGCGCCGGAAGCGCTGGAAGCACTGCAATTGTTTCCAAGTTCAATTCCATTGCTCTCAAGTTTCAATCAGTGTTCCCAAGTTCAATTGCACTGAAATTAAACTTGGAAACACTGATATCACAGACAAGCATGCTAAGTACTCCGCCATGAAGCCGCCTTGCCATACTATGAAACAACTGCAGACACAACTATTACGCTTGCCAATCTTTAATGGCTCAAAGAACTGCCAATGTACTAAAAGAAAGATATGTGCCCAGACTTCCCAAAATGCTATAAATACGTATATGTATATATAACATGAACTTAATTAAACTTAGCACACACAGGAATAAGCGAACACCTTCATTTAAGTGTTAGAATGGCATATTTTGTATAAGTTGATCAAAATTAAAATTTCTTTGCAAAAAATGTTTTCATTACATTCAGCTTTACATCAGGCATTCAGCTAGTACGGTATATCTGAAACTCTGATTTCTTAGGCATATGCATGGGCATAAGAGTAGGAACTAAGAGAGTCAAATGCATGGGCATACGAGTAGGAACTAGGAGAGACGTATGCATGGGCATAAGAGTAGGAACTAGGAGAGACGTATGCATGGGCATAAGAGTAGGAACTAGGAGAGACATATGCATGGGCATCAGAGTAGGAACTAGGAGAGACATATGCATGGGCATAAGAGTAGGAACTAGGAAAGACATATGCATGGGCATAAGAGTAGGAACTAGGAGAGACATATGCATGGGCATAAGAGTAGGAACTAGGAGAGACGTATGCATGGGCATAAGAGTAGGAACTAGGAGAGACATATGCATGGGCATAAGAGTAGGAACTAGGAAAGACATGCATGGGCATAAGAGTAGGAACTAGGAGAGACGCAAATGAGAGCTCAACAACAATCCTAGGCATGAGCAATATCATGAGCATAATCATAGGTATGGGCGTGAGCACAGGCATGAGCACAAGCATGAGCACAGGTATGAGTGCAGGCATGAAAACAGGCATGAGCACAGGCATGAGCACACGCATGAGCACAGACATGGCGTGAGCACAGGCGTGAGCACAGGCGTAAGCACAGGCATGAGCACAGGCATGAGCACAGGCATGAGCACAGGCGTGAGCACAGGTGTGAGCACAGACGTGAACACAGGTGTGAGCACAGGCATGAGCACAAGCATGAGCACAGGTGTGAGCACAGGCGTGAGCACAGGCATGAGCACAGGCATGAGCACAGGCGTGAGCACAAGCATGAGCACAGGCGTGAGCACAGGCATGAGCACAGGCATGAGCACAGGCGTGAGCACAAGCATTAGCACAGGTGTGAGCACAGGCGTGAGCACAGGCATGAGCACAGGCGTGAGCACAGGCGTGAGCACAAGCATGAGCACAGGCGTGAGCACAGGCGTGAGCACAGACATGAGCACAGGCATGAGCACAGGCGTGAGCACAGACGTGAACACAAGTGTGAGCACAAGCATGAGCACAGGCATGAGCATTAGCATAGAAAAAGGTGTAGATCTAAACTTAAACATTGACATCAACAGCTGTAAGCGTATATTAAACATTAACATTCACAAAAACATAGGTATAAGTATATAATAAACATAGCTATAAGTATATAATAAACAAAGCTATAAGTATATAATAAACATTAATGTACACATAAATACAAACATAGCTATAAATATATAATAAACATAAATGTACACATAAATACAAACATAGCTGTAAGTATATAATAAACATAGCTATAAGTATATAATAAACATATCTATAAGTATATAACAAACATAGCTATAAGTATATAATAAACATAGCTATAAGTATATAATAAACATAGCTATAAGTATATAATAAACATAGCTATAAGTATATAATAAACATAGCTATAAGTATATAACAAACATAGCTATAAGTATATAATAAACATAGTTATAAGTATATAATAAACATAGCTATAAGTATATAACAAACATAGCTATAAGTATATAATAAACATAGCTATAATTATATAATAAACATAGCTATAAATATATAACTAACATAGCTATAAGTATATAATAAACATAGCTATAAGTATATAATAAACATAGCTATAAGTATATAATAAACATAGCTATAAGTATATAATAAACATAAATGTACACATAAATACAAACATAGCATGACTAGCGTAGTATGACCTTGACCCTGTCATAGACATATATCCATAGAAATGTAGACAATGATAGAGAGGTCATACCTGTCCTGCAGTTGATGCTGTGTTTATAGGTGCTGCTGTAGAACATGAGCATGAGCAAGCTGTTCTCTATAGCCCGACCCATCGCCTCTAGGGTGGAATCTTCTAGAAATAACATGTTTAGGCTCTTTGCTAAGAGATCCATTTATAACTAGGTGCAGTATCTCTTCATTTATAATTGGAGAGTGTATCTCATTCATTCATTACTAGTGACTAGTGACCAGTAAATTAGGGACCAATGACTAGTGACCAATGACTAGTGACCAATGACTAGTGACCAGTGACTAGTGACCAGTGACTAGTGACCAGTGACCAGTGACCAGTGACCAGTGACCATGCAGTGACCAGTGACTAGTGATCAATGACTGGTGACCGGTGACTAATGACTAGTGACTAGTGACCATTTATCAGTGACTAGTGATCAGTGACTAGTGATCAGTGATTAGTGACTAGTGATGGGTGACTAGTGACTAGTGACCGGTGACTAAGGACTAGTGACTAGTAAGCAGTGGTCAGTGACTAGTGACTGGTGACCAGTTACTAGTGACTAGTGACCTGTGAGCAGTGACCAGTGACTAGTGATCAGTGACTAATGACTGGTAACTGACTACCTAGTGACCAGTGACCAGTGACCAGTGACTAGTGACCAGTGACTAGTTGATCAGCTGCTAGTGACTGGTGACCGGTGACTAGTGACCAATGATTATTGACTCTGCTGCCAATTCTCTAAGATTAATTTATCACCCAAGACTGTACTGAGTCTTTTCAAACAAGCGTTTACTACCAGATGTCCAATTATGCCTTTTTAACATTTTCAATGCTGTGACAGGCTACAAAGTTATTAGATGACTATCAGACACAAAACCAGATCTAGGATAATAGTTGGTTCAAAGTAGTGCATACTTTGAGTACGAAACGTTTGCTAAATGCGTTGACAGATTATAATCAAAGACATACAGCACCTGCAACAATTAGTAGCTGAGTAGACTAATTTAAAATATACCTGCAGTAGTTCATACTGAGATAACATTTTGTAGTGATGTAACCATAGCAACAAATACCTAGCAAACATTCACCAGAAATTTACCTATAGAGTCTCGATTACTTAGGTAATCTTTGAAAATGAATTACCTGCAGCAGCTAAAAGTCAGCTAAATATTTTAAACCACATTATTTGAGCTGATAATCCAGAAAATTAAAGCTTGTAGCAGCTTTAATCTGTTTGCTGATTATGCCTTTTTTTGTAGTAAGATAAAATGGCAAAGGTTGAGCACTTTTGGGCTTGCTTCACACAAAATGTGCTTGAACAGCCATCCAATTTAAGTAAGATGGAAAATTGTTTCTTGTGCATGTGGTGACAGCATGCTAAGACCGCTTGTCACGCTGATGGCTCTTAAAGTATATCCGCTGCCAATTGATGAGATATCAAGAAAGTCTAAACCCTTATTATACAGCAAATATGAAAGTTGCCCAAAGGCATCACACAGAAAGTGTATAAATGGAAAATACTATAGAGTTACTCTAACCGCTAGTGATCTGCTCAACATCCATCCAAACTTGGTGTCCTCGGGCTATCAGGTGGTCCTTGACCTTCATGGCTATTGCTCTAGATATCTTGTTGTAGCTCAGCATAATGTGCCTTCGTTCTATCAACATGACAAAAGCATCCAGCATTGAAAAATAGAATGACCACATCAGCCACTTACCTTATGTTGCCTGACCTGAGTCAGACCTTAGCAGTTGCATCTGTTCAGGCTTTGAGTTTCTATAAACTTGCTAACAACCAGAATACGGAGAGGGCAGCAATCCCTTAACCCAGTTAACCAGGTAACCCTTAACCTTAGTTACCAGTAAGCCTCTAGCAGCAAGTGCATCGGATGCAGTGATATGCATTACTTGTATTATATATTATCCCAATTATTATAGTTATATTATAACATATATTATAGTTATATTATAACATATATTAATTATATTGCAATGCAGTAATGCTTGGCATATCTAGTTATGCAGTTACCTTGTGGCTTATCGGCTGGTCTCTGACTGCTGCTGTTGGTTTGTGTGGATGCTTCATGTGTATCTTTTTCACATTTCTCATCTGGCTGACTTGCTGAAGTGCTGTTGCTGAGCTCATTAGCTGAGGATGATGCACCAAGAGGCATTTGTACAAGCTCTTCGTTGCAGTCTAGTTTTGATATAGCGGGTTCTAAGTGACAATGGGCTGACACGATGTTGCACGGAGTAGGTTTGTCAGTTGAAACTCCATCCAGATGCTTTGCCCTTAAATAAGATGAAAGATTGACTCCATCTAGAGGTACCTCAAGTGTACAGAGGTCTTCAGTGTGTGTTGTGTTCATTATCATCCTAATCTGCTGGCATGCTTCTGCCAGACTGGCAGACTGTTGATGAGTTTCTGGTAGACCGGCAGCATACAAGCTAATGATACGACTATCCAGTATTTGGTAAAATGTTTTTAGAGAAATGTTAAAAGCAAATGTTTTTAGAGAACTTTTCTATACTGCTGCCTTCGCAGCTGCTAGCTAGCTAATGCTTGAAAACAGTTATCAGTGAAGCGTATAAATTGTTATTTACTGCCCTCCTGACCACGAAACATAGCGTTCTGTCTCCAGAACAGTCTGGTAGTAATATTACATCTAATTGACAGTTTCTGTTAGTTATTATCTGCACCTGAATTTCATTTACTCAAAGCTTACAGTTTGACTGAGTGCACATTCACATGTGGTACAGTGCGTGCTGTTATGTAAGCTGTCACGCAGCGGAACCATGCTGTCATATAGTGGAACCACGTTGCTATACAGTGGAACCATGTTGTTATACAAAGGAAACCATATTGTTGTACAATAGAACCATGCTGTCATGCCGTGGAACCATGATGTCACACAGTTGAACCATGTTGCCACACAAACTGTCACACAGTAGAACCATGTTCTTGTACAAGCTGTCACGCAGTAGAACCATGTCGCTATACAAGCTGTCACACAGTAGAACCATGATGTCATACAAGCTGTCACACAGTGGAACCATGCTGTTATGCAAGCCTATCAAGTTACAATGAGTAGTTAAAACAACTAGGTATGTTTGCACGTATCCTTGTCCTGATCTGTCCTGAACATTGTAGATGACTTTTTCCTGCACAATCTTTATTGAGCTGTGACATGATTATATTTTAATTGAATAAGGTGAGGCAGCGAATTACAACGCAGTAAGTATCTTTAATACTGTCTACTTTAGAATATTAGATAGAAATTCAATAAGCAGCATTGAATTGTTATACTCTCTATTGCTTTCTAAAAACCAGCAAATTAAAACATAAAAGGAGACAGCATGACTGAAAATGTTTTGAATAATACAGTAATTGAATTTTGAGTTCCACATTAGAGCACTGAGAAAGGTCAGCAGCAACTCATGAAAGATTCTCTAATCTACATGTAGTCTGCCTGCTGCCAAACATGACACTGGCTGCTGACTACCTGCTGCCTGCTGCCAAACATGACACTGGCTGCTGACTGATTATCCAGTTTGTTCCAGCCTATAGTTAATTTCTGTCACTCAGTTTAGAGACTTTTTGACGGGAGTAGAAGTTACAGGTCTTTACTCGACAATTATTTCTTGTAACAATGTCGGTGCAAACAGTAAAATACCATAAAATTTCTTCAAATCAGGACTCCTAGTTTCATCTTGAATTTTCTTGCTAAAGCTACAATACTCACAACATATCTGAACTTGTGAGAGAGCCAACAACTCCTGAAGATGCATGGGTGAGATTATATGACCAAGCACGCTTTTAGCATATCCTTGGAGGCACCCAAAAAGAATTTGGTTCAAAATGTTTGAAGATGCTAGTGCAAGCCATTTACTGCTGTCTGCTGGCAGCATGCCGCTATACAGGTCATTATTATACATGTTTGAACACATAATGTGCATAGAGCAAACCAGCCTAAAGAGAGGAAAAATTTACCTACATGTATGTTTAGACGAATTTTAGATATCTTGTATGTATTCAACTAGTAGGGCCTAAGTCTATAGTGAAACTAGTAGGGCCTAAGTCTATGATGAAACTAGCAGGGCCTAAGTCTATGGTGAAACTAGTAGGGCCTAAGTCTATGATGAAACTAGTAGGGCCTAAGTCTATGATGAAACTAGCAGGGCCTAAGTCTATGGTGAAACTAGTAGGGCCTAAGTCTTAGATGAAAATAGTAGAGACTAAGTCTAAAATGAAATTAATAAAACACATGTACCTAAAAGGTGCCTAAAAGCTACTTTGTTTATTTAGCTAACTAACTAAACGATGACCTGAATGGTCTGGTTTGACATTTTCCTTATAGCAGCTTTCTAGTGGCAGTCTACCATCTGTAGCAGGGTTATTGTCTCTAATGACTAAGTAGGAATGTGATACATAGAGTGTAACTTTGCACCCTGCAGCTTCATGTGCCCAAATGATGGATGCGGATGGGGCGGTCTAACTGAGCGCTGTTTACATTATATGACTCTGGTTCTATGATTATGGCCAGCTATAGGATACATCTGTGCAAAGGATTTGCAAATCAACAAATATTATAGAAATGACTCTATGTTCAAGTGACATTCGTATTTTTGATTGGGTGAAAACATGGAATGTTATTGTCTCATCTTAATGCCATCAATTAGCATATTTGGTATTGTTAAACTGAAAGTATTATACAAATTGTTTATCTTTACGTCTCATTGGATAGTCTGTACCGTCGCAGTTGTTACCACACTTGGTTGAGGTTACTAGGAGAACAGCATTTGAAGCTGACATAAGCACACAACATACTTACAGCTGAGGAGCAAGATAATGTGCTAGAGGCTGTGGTAAGTGCTGAATGTACTCAGAATGTACTCAAAACTGTCAAGAGCAAACAACAAGATGTAATAAATATGAGCATATGTTAACAGAAAGTGTTCATATAGAATATGAGCATTTCTTGTCAATAAATGATATCAACAAGATATGTCTATATAAAATTAGAGCATTTCCTGTTAATAAATAATATGAACAAAATATTTTCATAAAAAATTAGAGCATTTCCTGTTAATAAATAATATGAATAAAATATGTTCATATAGAATTGGAGCATTTCCTGTTAGAGAATAACAACAACAGGATATGTTTAAAGCTGGTGGGAATATATACATGATTTGAAGTTGTGGCACAGAACATAATCAAAACCACAATAATGCCGGCACTCTCAACAGCGCTGGCAATATGGTTATGTAAACAAACAGGTGATAGTTACTCATAGTTTAACGCTGTCTTAATTTCGCTTTAAATAGCAAGATTTTTGTAAAACTTACAAAAAATTTAAAATTTATCTTTACAATTTTTAACACTTTTTTAATTAGTTCTCTTTGAACGTTTTTACGGTAATAGATTTTTATTGTTTTGACTGTTTTTATTGTTTTTATGTTTTTATTGTTTTTATGTTTTTATTGTTTTTATGTTTTTATTGTTTTTATGTTTTTATTGTTTTTATGTTTTGACTGTTTTAATGTTTTCACGTTTTCACGCTCCCAAAGTTTTACGCTTTTATGTTTTTATGTTTACACAATAATTTCTATAAATAAGCTATTCTGAGGGCCAAACGCATATTAACGGCTATGGAAAACTTTGCTGACGCCATATAACCATGAGTTTTGAACTTATTGGAACTTTATTTTTTATCAAGTAAGCAAATTGCAATAAAATACACCATAACAATCTTTGATGGAGGTTCCATGTGCGCAATAGCTTGGCTACTCAAGGTGCAGAGCTCAGATAGCAGGTAGTGAGCAGGATGCAGCTGAAATGGATGGAAAATTGCTACAATTTAACAAAAAAGACATCTCAATGACCCACAGACTACTCCAATCTCGACAGCAAGTGCAGCTTCAGGACTATCCTACACACATTAATGTGTCTAAAAGAATAAGGTTTCAAGTCATTCAACTTGCTTCCAACATGGAGGAATTTAAAAACCTTCAAGCACATTTTTGTTATGTATTTTAGCCAATGTTAACTTTCAGTTTTAGCATTTCTTCCTCCCGTTCACCAGGAATACTGTGGAAAAAATAATACTTGCTCAACTCTGACATGCTTCTAATGTTTCTTCTTTTATCTACCTATATAAATCTCAAAGTTTGTCTGTATGTCCTTTGGTATGCCCAGCTATAACTATTCAAATCTTGTAATAAAGAATCCGTATCAGAGAAGATTTGATCTTGGAACCTCCCATTTTCCAAGCAATACACTAACCCATTGAACTACACAAGATTGATGAATTCATCGGGTGATAGGAGTCGATATCTGGGCAAAAGTATGCATAGCGCTACGGTTACGCAACGTAATTGAAGGTTGAAACCGAGGAATGGTAGAAATTACTGGAACTTTTTAGAGTTATCTGGTTGGCTAGTTCTTGAGATTATTCCTCATCATAAAATGCTATTGGAGGATATTGAAAGAAAAAGAGAAATAATGATATCAACAACCCCTAATCAATATTGGATGCATTGCTAATATTTCTGATAAACACTTTTTAGCATTAATATAATATTGTTATAATGTCAGCAATCTATCAAGTTTTGTTATATTTTACAAAAAAATATGTATTGCATTTCCTTAAAAAAACAACAGCTTTGGGAAACTAACCTAAACCTTTCAGTGCTAATGACTTTTTCTGGCCACAAACTTCAATTATATCTGCCTTAGCAGGCTCTCAAAATCATTAATACTACCTGACTTCCTGTTTCCTGTTTAGTGACTGGCACAGGATGCTTGCAGGTAAATTTGCAAGTAAATTACAGCAGTCTATATGGAGACAGTTGAACATGCAAACTGAAGATGATTGTCCAGGCCAACCATTTCTTCCAGTCAAAACTAAAGATTTTAGAATTACTCAGTATATCTCAGGTAAGTGTCTCAGGTGAGTATCTCAGG
This sequence comes from Watersipora subatra, assembly GCF_963576615.1. Lineage (NCBI taxonomy): Eukaryota > Metazoa > Bryozoa > Gymnolaemata > Cheilostomatida > Watersiporidae > Watersipora > Watersipora subatra. Next base: position 65,747,827 of record NC_088712.1, on the reverse strand, counting down.
TAAGTATCTCAGGTAAGTATCTCAGGTAAGTATCTCAGGTAAGTATCTCAGGTAAGTGTCTCAGGTAAGTGTCTCAGGTAAGTATCTCAGGTAAGTGTCTCAGGTAAGTGTCTCAGGTAAGTGTCTCAGGTAAGTATCTCAGGTAAGTGTCTCAGGTAAGTATCTCAGGTAAGTGTGAATAAGTACAGTCAGCTCAAGATATCCCGGTAGGTATGAATAAATGCAGTCTGTTTCAGATATCCAAGTAGGTGTCAATAAGTACAGCCAGTTCCAGATATCAATAATTTGTTCTCAGCCTGTTGTTATTCAGGTAAAGCATTATATTCAGTGTTACAGTATATCAGTTTGACGACCTACCAGTGTAACCAGACCGACTGCTGAGAATATGGTCTGCTCTTAAAAAAATGGTTTTCTTGTATGATGATAGTTTCAAAAGCAGACCGACATTTTGCCATAGACAATAAGAATTAAACTTGAACAGCCAATGTCTCTGTCACCTTGACTCATATAAACCATAACTAAAGTGTATGAAGTAGTAGAGATGTGAGTTTTGGATCACGTATTTTTCTCAAGCTTAATTCAAAAATCAGAACTTCTCATCTTTATGGAATTTGTTAGAGCTCTAAAAAGTTTTTTTAAGTACCCCTAAAGTTATCCCTAAACATCTTCATCAAGTTTAAGTATTACCCATAAGCCCTTCTGTCGCAGGCTCTCATGTAGCTGACCTACTATTTCCTCTCTCTCATTTATGTTAAGAGACTTTTTCCTATTCGTTACACTGAAAACTTTTGTAAAAGGACCATTTCATTTATAACAGATTGAGGATGTTGCCATTTAGTATATAGTTGTTAGTGATAGTTAATTATTATATAGTTCCTACTGAATGTCCCACAATACACGTGTAATAGAATGGATTACCATAGTTCCTACTGAATGTCCCACGATGCACGGTAATAGAATGATTACCTAATGAATTTGAGTAACTTGAGCTAGTAACGTAACCTAGTCTAAATGTTTGCTATAATAAGACTCAGGTCCATCTATCTGAAGCCAGCTTGTGCTTATAAATGTGTTTATGCATCATGATATTTCACACAATCAGGATCTTCAAGCGTGCCAGTAGTAACCTATAGTGTTTTTGCAAGCTATCTAAGTGTGAGTATTATAACCAGGATAATAATTAAGCACACAATTACTCATTGTCATTGTCAGTTGAGCGTGTAGTGTAATGGATAGTGTGTTTGTCTTCAGAACATGAGATCGCAAGTTCAAATTCAGTGTGAAGCTTTTTGTCAATTCTAAAACTTTATCGCTTTAACTGGACATACAGACAACAAATGGCAAACGCTGAGATTCATTATATAGTTATTTATTCTGTAGTTGTTAGTTACTTTTAAGAGCCATTGATTGTCTGTCTGCCTCTAAAACAAGATTGACATATTTAATGAAATTATAATATAGTATGTAGTTGCTTTTAGTGAAAGTGGTAAGAAAGAATAAGTATAACTAAGTGTCTATGTGATCTCATAGTGGAAAGACTATAAATAAGTTCATAGGAAAGCCTTATTTCGATTAGTACTTTTAGCCTTAGTACCAGTCGTAAAGTTCCGATAGGTCATTACTTTGTTGGCCTAAATTAGCTTAAAGCTAACTCATGCTAATTCACATATAACTATGCTATACCTTGTCATTTTCTGAAACATTGTTAGAGATCTACGCAATCAACCCTAGCGTGCCTCTACATTTATATACGTTTCAACATCTACATAAATTTTATTGTATGTTGTTTGTTTGTTTATCTGTCTTTCGTGTTTCCAGTTATAGCAATAAAATTTCAGGAATGAAAAATGCGCTTTGCTCTGAATTTCAACTCTACATCTCCAGGTCTACAGACAGGTGGTCTAAACTACTAGGCCTAGTAGCTACATTGCTGTACAATGAAACAATTGTGTTCATAGTCGTTACATCGGCTACAATACACAAGCTTAAAATGTTTGGGAAAATACTATTAGTTATTACTAGCGCTGAAATTCTCATATACATGAGTGATCATTAGGTAGTAATGTAATGATTATTGGCTTATTATTAATTGTATTATTAATGGCTTCAGTCACGGCTCTCGTGATAGCAAAGATTTAGACTAGCTCAAGTTAGTCAAATTGATTGAGTAATTAATTTATTACTCCTGCAACACCAGACATTCAGCTAGTTCTTCTATAGAATGCCCGGATAAGTGTCCGCTCGTCAAAAAGGATCTTTCTATCTGTGTAGTCCTTCTCACAGAAGTTCAACTTCTTGTCTGGGATGTAGCTTGTTACTGATTCAAAGCTGCTGACTTTGGGCTGTGACAAACATACATAAAGTTTATTGTATTCATCTCACATTTATCGTGCGGGTTACAGGGTCTAATGGGAGCCCTTTTCATAGGGTCAGTTTTCTCCTGCGCTATTGCTTCTACTCTGGAGTCAGTCTCATCATTGATTACTAGCCTGTTTCTCTACCTTCCCATGTTCCTCGGTGGTCTTCCAGCTGGCTCTCTTCTTATTGGCTCTTTCCTTCTTGTACGGAGACTTATTGGTGATAAATACAAGGATGATAACGCACTGTTTGTAAGTGTAATTTCTAGTCTAAATATAACTAACACGTGGTACCAGGAGAGGGAATCCTGAGTTCATAAGCAGGTCAATATATTTAATTTAATAAAAGAGAAAGCTCATTAGGTGCTACAAAAGCATGAAGTCTACTGTCATATGTGGCCTACCCAGGTGAAGGGTGAGGACTACCGCGTGACCAGTGTTCATTACCACATCTATTTGGAAACAGAATTAGCAATGCCAACAATCAAGTTACCTAATTAAAAGAGAGACTTGAACATTTTATAGCTAACGTGCAAAACTTAGCATCACCAATTCATCAAAATTGTGACGTCCCCATATAAATAGAAGCAAATGGAGCTCCTAAATCAGTTTTTTCGCCGGCCTAAAAGTCACATCATCGATTGAGGGTGCTAAAAATGTTTCTGAAGAGGTTTTATAGAAGAGTCATTCTGACAGAAGATACAGGTGTTAAAATTTTCTAAAAGTCACAGATTTAGTTGGAAATTATTAAAAGTTGCTAGCTAGGTTAGAAAGTACTGCATGCTACAAACTTATAAATTCTCAGATTACAAAGATCACATGCTAGGAATCGGCTGGAGATCACTATTTCAGCTTTAACATGTTAGAGGTCACCCAGTTTAGCTAGGAACCGCTAGAGGTCACAAATTTAGTTGGGAGATTTTAGAGGCCACAGGTTTGAGTAAGACTTGAGGTCACAGGTTTAATTACGGCTTGAGGTCACAGGTTTAATTAAGACTTGAGGTCGCAAGTTTATTTAAGACTTGAGGTCACAGGTTTAATTAAGGCTTGAGGTCACAGGTTTAATTAAGACTTGAGGTCACATGTTTAATTAAGGCTTGAGGTCACAGGTTTAATTAAGACTTGAGGTCGCAGGTGTAATTAAGACTTGAGGTCACAGGTTTATTCAAGACTTGAGGTCACAGGTTTAATTAAGACTTGAGGTCACAGGGTTAATCAAGACTTGAGGTCACAGGTTTAATTAAGACTTGAGGTTATAGGTTTAATTAAGACTTGAGGTCACAGGTTTAATCAAGACTTGAGGTCACAGGTTTAATTAAGACTTGAGGTAACAGGTTTAATTAAGACTTGAGGTCACATGTTTAATTAAGGCTTGAGGTCACAGGTTTAATTAAGACTTGAGGTCGCAGGTTTAATCAAGACTTGAGGTTATAGGTTTGAATAAAAAGACTTGAGGTTATAAGTTTAATTAAAACTTGAAGTCACAGGTATAATTAAGACTTGAGGTCACAGGTTTAATTAAGACTTGAGGTAACAGGTTTAATTAAGACTTGAGGTCACATGTTTAATTAAGGCTTGAGGTCACAGGTTTAATTAAGACTTGAGGTCGCAGGTGTAATTAAGACTTGAGGTCACAGGTTTATTCAAGACTTGAGGTCACAGGTTTAATTAAGACTTGAGGTCACAGGGTTAATCAAGACTTGAGGTCACAGGTTTAATTAAGACTTGAGGTTATAGGTTTAATTAAGACTTGAGGTCACAGGTTTAATCAAAACTTGAGGTCACAGCTTTAATTAAGACTTGAGGTAACAGGTTTAATTAAGACTTGAGGTCACATGTTTAATTAAGGCTTGAGGTCACAGGTTTAATTAAGACTTGAGGTCGCAGGTTTAGCAAAGAAATTGGAGAAAACTTTTAATTTTTGATTGCAAGTAATCTGCGAAAAAGTCATATGTAGTTATTAAATTTGTGAGGGGTTGTTGAGCATTGCTAATCACAGCTGAGAGGCATTTACGCTTGGCATTACACTGCAATGTCATCTTCTTATATCTTTTAGACAGCTTCCCTGATTGGTCTGAATGCCATCAACTTTATCTTCTCTATTGGTTTGCTGACCATTGGAGCGTTTGGACTAAACTCGGTGAGGATCTCATCTTACATAAGCTTAGTCCATGCTTCTTGATCGGCCCAATTAATCAGAGTATGTGCATGACAAACTACAGACTGTCATAACAGGTTTTAACAGGTCATAACAGGTTATAAATACTCATAACAGGTTATCAAAAGTCGTAACAGGTTATAACAGGCCATGTTATAACTAATATCAGACTGTAAATGCATCTGCATAATTTCCTTCTAGGAATACCTATATGTAGATGCATGCATATATATATATATATATATATATATATATATATATATATATATATATATATATATATATATATATATATATATATATATATATATATATATATATATATATATATATATATATATATATATATATATATATATATATATATATATATATATAGTACTTTATTGGCAATAATTGCCAATAACGTACTATATTGCATAGATGGAGAAATTTGGTTTTCCTACAGGCTGGCTTACATTTCATCTACTTCACTGTTGGATAATTATAGGTAGAGAAAACAGAGCCTCTTACAGCCATCTACTACGCGTCACTGTTCTGTGTGGTCAGTGGAGGAGGCAGTCTCTTTACGAGTCTGCCACTAATAATTGTCTGTCTTCAGTCTCAGACTCAAACAGCCCCCTAACAGCCGAGCACAGCTTTTCTCCTTTCTTTAACCGCACATCCACTGCGATCTTCAATCAGCTAGTACTGTATTCAGTCAAGATTTACATGAATGTAGAATACTAATATACCATATACTCGTTGACTTTTAACCAACAACTTCTAATGGCTAAAAGAACTAAACCAATTGTTAGTTTGGAACATGGACATGTTTTTGAGACATCCACACAGTTGAGACAAAGTGCGCTAGATTGAAGGCAGCAATATTTAACATTTTAATGTCAGCAGGCTTTTACTAGATATAGCAAAGTGAAAATATTATTAGATACTTTCATACTTATATTGATATTTTTTTTTAAACTCAACTATAACCTAAACAATAATGACAAATAACCCACTAATAGTTCACACAACCATAGAAACAAACAGCGGTGTCACAACTTTTTAATTTGAGATCCATAGTCTGATGCAGTAGTTAGTGTCTCGAAAGCTTTTAGACCTTTTGGGCTTCTTCCAGAATTCGCTGCAATGACAATAGCACAATTTACAAAAAATATAAACAAAAATTTCATGTTTCTACTTGACAAAGAACTAACTGTTAACTTGCGTTATCTGTACTACTTGACTAATAAAGAACTAACAGGTAACTGGAGTTAACTGTACTACTTAACTAATCAACAACTAACAGTTAACTGAAGTTAGCTGCCCTTTGTGAGTAATAAAGAACGAATGATTAACTGGAGTTAGATGCGCTGCTTGACTAATAAAGAATTAACTGTTAACTGGAGTTAGCTGTACTAATTGACTAATCAAGAACTAATCGTTAACTGGAGTTATCTGTACTACTTGACTAATAAAGAACTAACTGGTAATTGGAGTTAGCTGTACTACTTGACTAGTGAAGAACTAACCATTAGTTGTCGTAGCACTAGTAAATGTAAAGAAAGTGAGCCAACTCTTACAGCTACCACAATATGTATTTATTCAAAGTTGACCTTCTAAAGGTCAATGAACAAACGATAGACCTCTCAGAAATTATTAGATATATAAACTTTTAGATATATTTTCGTGACATTGGCAAGTGTTCCACACTTGTACTATATCATATTGTATTATTCCCTAATATATTGTAGTATTACATAACATATTGTATTGTAATTTGTTATATTATCATGTCTTATAATATGTTATATTGCATTATAACGTACTTAATTATACCTTAGTATATTATAGTTTATTTTATTGCAATATCCTCTATTATATTATAAAATAATGTAATATTTTATGCTATATTATATAATACAATATATTATATTATGAGTTAACATACATATAAGCTTTTGTGGTTTTTATAAAATAATACCTGAGAAGTGACAATGTGGAGACTTTGTAGCTGGTTGTATGGGTGTAGCGGGCCTGCAAGCCGTGTCACCCATAGTCGGTATATCTGATACTTTAGAGTAAGTCCCGACTATAGAGCTGCGTTCTGATTGGTCAGGGCATGATTGTGACGAAATCACACTCTGATAGTTTGTCTAGCGAAAAGAAAAAGAAGATTTTCCCCGCCTTAAAAGCATAGCAAGCAAATCTACCGAAGATTAAAATTCACCACGATAAATTTAGATCACCACACCACAAACTCAATCCTAAGGTATAGTTTTATTCTACCTGCCTTTCTATAAAGCTCGGGCAACCAGCCCCATCTCTTTGGCCATGAAACCTGGCTTGCGTAGCGCTCCTTCGCAATTCTTTCCTTCCTTTCATAAATATTAAAGTGTGATGAATGGATTGTATCATACAAACTATTTGAACGTTTATCATCCTTTTTAAGACCAACCCAGGTTTATGATATGTCTACAGTTTATAGTATGTTTATAGTATGTCTGTCTCTACTGTGTACTTCTAGCCACTACAGTTTATAGGTATGTCTGTCTCTACTGTGTACCTCCAGCCACTACAGTTTATAGGTATGTCTGTCTCTAGTGTGTACCTCCAGCCACTACAGTTTATAGGTATGTCTGTCTCTACTGTGTACCTCCAACCACTACAGTTTATAGGTATGTCTGTCTTTACTGTGTACCTCCAGCCACTACAGTTTATAGGTATGTCTGTCTCTAGTGTGTACCTCCAACCACTACAGTTTATAGGTATGTCTGTCTTTACTGTGTACCTCCAACCACTACAGTTTATAGGTATGTCTGTCTTTACTGTGTACTTCCAGCCACTACAGTTTATAGGTATGTCTGTCTCTACTGTGTACTTCCAACTGCTACAGTTTATAGGTATGTCTGTCTCTAGTGTGTACTTCCAGCCACTACAGTTTATAGGTATGTCTGTCTCTACTGTGTACCTCCAACCACTACAGTTTATAGGTATGTCTGTCTCTACTGTGTACCTCCAACCACTACAGTTTATAGGTATGTCTGTCTCTACTGTGTACCTCCAGCCACTACAGTTTATAGGTATGTCTGTCTCTACTGTGTACCTCCAACCATTACAGTTTATAGGTGTGTCTGTCTCTACTGTGTACCTTCAGCCACTACAGTTTATAGGTATGTCTGTCTCTACTGTGTACCTCCAGCCACTACAGTTTATAGGTATGTCTGTCTCTACTGTGTACCTCCAGCCACTACAGTTTATAGGTATGTCCGTCTCTACTGTGTACTTCCAGCCACTACAGCTCATTAGTGTCCACTATTTTATGCAGTCCTACTTATCAGGGAATAAAAGCAGCATACAATAAAGTCAGCGCATTGTAGAAAACATCAAAACATCAGATTCATTAAATTTGTCCATATTTGGAACAGCTATAGCGTAGTTGTCTATAAGCCCTCACCAGATGCTGTCATCTAGAGCATTTCCTTGAAGGGTGCGGCCAACAACAATCGCTGAAGGACTCCTTTTATGCACAGCCATTCTCTTTATGCTATGACTAATATTTTTACTAAACTTTGAAGCCACACAAATATTTATGCTAAATATTAATGTAAAGTATTTATGTGAAATTCTTATACTAAAATGTCTAGTATAAAGATTTATATTCAAAACTATTGCTAATTCGACACAGTTGAGGCCATCAACAGATTTGCTCTCAGAGGGCTCTTAAAGCTCCTTAACAACCTCCATTTCGCAGACTAAATTGATTTACCTCCCTCATCTAGCAAACCTTTGAGTTGAGTTCAAGGGTTTTCCTGTGAAATACTTTCATGCACACCATAGTTTGAGTATGTGTAGGTAACTTTGCAACTTTTAATGAATTGACTTTCTAAACGTTTTTAGGTATAGATAATTGTGAACCGTGTAAGATTAAAATGGGCAACTCTGCAGGTAATGTTAGATACATGTATTAGTAGACAACTCTACAAGTAGTTTTAGATTTGGGTAGACAACTTCGCAACCTTAATTTATGTTGTGACTGAGCAACCTTTCTGCCAAGAAATTTATTATAAATTTTATTCTCCTTCTTTGTACTTTTGGTAAGCATTAAAATGGGCCTAGCAGTCCCATAATGTTCAGTTGCTTATTTTACCTGCTATGTGGCATCTTGGAACCAAGTTACAAGAGTTACATTTGTTTATAGGTTGTATTGTAATGTCACTCTACAAGTTATGTGAATAAACAACAGCACACGGGATTGTGAGCTAAAGAGCCATCGAGATGATGGTTTACAACTAACAGCGTTTTTAGGTAATACGAGCGGTAATAACGTGTTGTTCTCCCCAACATGAGGAAATATTTTCATCAACTATAACACTGCAAAACTCATGAAATGTTTTGATAGCGACAAAGATGGACTAGCTAGTAACAAGACTGTTTACAGAATTGAAGGTGCCAGCTGATAACCATTGGCTGCTCTGATTGGCTGGTGATTTCATCGGGCTAAATAGTTAGCTACCACCCAAGCAATTAGTAGTGCCAGGCTTTCAGATTGATCTCTGACTCGCAAGGTAAAACAGTCAACAGAAAATACTATAACTTGACCAGTAGGAAAAATAGGTCAAGGGTCAGGCAGAGCCACCCTGATTCGTTCCTAATAGTTGGGCTAGTCTCTTCTTCTGCATTTTCTCCTCATAAACGACCCATTTAAACTCCTCTGTAAGTATTAAAGATACTGTGAGTATTCAACACTATGCATCTAGTAGCTCCAATTAAATATAATTACTGTCCAACTGTGTCAAGTGAATTCTACTTTAATTGCGTGCTTTGTAGCCTACTGGTTTAACCATTCTTGTCTCATGCTGAGGCTTGTACAAAATAAGTTCAATCTCATTCAATACTGGCCACATCACAGCATTGCATTCATGCAAATGACCTTTTTATCTGGAATGAACAAATTATAAACTTAGATTCGGTGTTTCATAATATCTGAGCGTCTTTAAATGCAAATTACTTTTGTGTATCATCGGAAATAACCAGGCTCAAACTGTTTACTTATGGGGTGACCAATATTTGGATATTGAAACATATTGAAGATTTATAGACACAGATCATTATAGACATGGGTAGGTACGCATAGGCAAAAGTAGGCAGGCGTAGACAGGTGTAAACAGGTGGTTGATAAGTCCTGCAAGTCCATTGGATTAAAAAACTAGTGATTAGCGAAACTTACCTGTACAACTTGTGAGAGCAGTTGCACATCTCTCACCATAAACATTTGACAAATTTTTATATATTGAAGATGTTATAAAGTTAATATACTTAAAACAGACTATACTGTGGCCAGTTTAAAGGAAAGAGACAAAAAATGTGAATCAAGCTCTTGCCTCAACAACTCTATAAAAATGTAAATTTGAAGTACAAGTTTGTTAGAGTTCACAGAAATATAAAATGATTTAAAAAGATTTAAAAAGTAGGATCTACCCAAGTTATATCAGTATAGTAAAACTGCCTTTGAGATCTCCGCTTCCTCTTCCAGTTTGTGACTCTAAAATTCCAGACAGGTAAATGTGCAGCGGTTCTACATCTATCAGTGCTCTAACCAGTGCTCTAACCAAGGTAAAAAATTTCTACAACAACCAGATGGTCTGAATACCAAAACAAGCTATCATGTGTGACTGGAGTTGTTTTCTCTCTGTGCCTAAAAGGATTCTCACACAGATGTGGTGAATTTTTCTCTATCAGCCCAAAGTACATGCACAAGTGAATTACTACATTATAAGAATTAAATTACTTTAGCTAAAAGTTTTTACTGCCATTTTTTACCAGACAAATCTAATTTAAAACCTTGAAATAAAAAACTATATCATAAAAACTTCAATTGATAAATATTTGAAATTTTTGTTCTGTCGTGACATCCTGATTTAAGTACAGTACATGTATTTATAAAAACAATTTAGTGACTTGGCAACTGATGACTGTGTGTGACTTTAGTAACAATGAATAACTATGGTATGTAGGTTGGATGACTGAATGGGTAGTATTGATGGAGAAGGGAACTATTTTAGCAGCTTGTAGTAATAACAGTACTACTAGTAGCTCTAGTGACTGTCAGGTACTAGTAATAGTAGTACTGCTAACAACTATAGTAATTGTCAGGTACTAGCTATAGTAGTACTACTAGCAGCACTGGGAACTGTCATGCACTAGTGACAGTAGTATTAACAGCTGTAGTGACTGTTAGTATCAACTCTGTACTACTAGTAATAGTAGTACTACTAGTAGCTCTAGTGACTGTCAGGTACTAGTGACAGTAGTATTAACAGCTCTGGTGACTATCAGGTACTAGTGATAGTAGTACTACTAGTAGCTCTAGTAATTGCCAGGTACAAGTAATAGTAATACTACTAGTAGCTCTAGTGACTGTCAGGTACTAGTGACAGTAGTATTAACAGCTCTGGTGACTATCAGGTACTAGTGATAGTAGTACTACTAGTAGCTCTAGTAATTGCCAGGTACAAGTAATAGTAATACTACTAGTAGCTCTAGTGACTGTCAGGTACTAGTGACAGTAGTATTAACAGCTCTGGTGACTATCAGGTACTAGTGATAGTAGTACTACTAGTAGCTCTAGTAATTGCCAGGTACAAGTAATAGTAATACTACTAGTAGCTCTAGTGACTATCAGGTACTAGTGATAGTAGTACTTCTAGTAGCTCTAGTAACTGCCAGGTACTAGTGATAATAATACCTACTTTTCATGATATTCACTATGTCACATCAGTAAAGATACTACTATCAACTATATAGGCCAGGGGTTCCCAACCAGGGAGGACTCTCCCCGAGGGTGGTATTTTGAATATACATGGGGGAACAGAGAAGTGTCTGATTTGTTAATTTTTTAATTTATGTCCTGCAGTGCAAGTTTGGGTTTCATCATTTAACATTTTGGTTTTATCTATAACACTAGTTGCTAATAATGAGCTACTAGTCGGAACCGACATATATGTGAACACATCCATCCAGATTTTTATTGGGTAGTAAGTTAACCTAGTCATAAACCGATTCACCGCCATGCCGAAGGTCGTGTATTGTTGTGTGTTGTATGCGTGCTGTATAAACCGATTCACCGCCATGCCAAAGGTCATGTATTGTTGTGTTGTATGCGTGCTGTATAAACTGATTCACCGCCATGCTGAAGGTCGTGTATTGTTGTGTGTTGTATGCGTGCTGTATAAACCGATTCACCGCCATGCCGGAGGTCGTGTATTGTCGTGTGTTGTATGCGTGCTGTATAAACCGATTCACCGCCATGCCGAAGGTCATGTATTGTCGTGTGTTGTATGCGTGCTGTATAAAAATTACTAATATGTTGTTAGATGTTCAGGTATGTACAATAAATTGAGATTATAATTAGTATTAGTTGTTTTTAGTCATGTAAGTTAAAAGTACTGAAGGGAACTGAATGAAAAAGGTTGGGAACCCCTGATATAGGCCTTGATTAGTGAGTAGTCAAGATTGACCTGACCTGACCTTGACCCTCAGTACTTCTATATGAGGTCAGCTGAGAAGGAGAAGCAAGCATCATTCCTTTATAATTCTATCACATGATAGTTTTACATATACACAAATAAAGAACTTACAGCTGAAGGGATGTACTGTCAGACTTAAGGAGCTGTATGTAAGCATGTATGCATACATGCTTACAAGTATGTATGCATACATGCTTACAAGTATGTATGCATGTAAGCATGTATGCATGTATGCATGTAAACATTTATGCATGTATGCTTACATAGTACATACAAAGTAAACTTGAAAGTAAATAAAATTGAATACAAAAGAAGACAAATATGGAATGGGTTAAATAAATAAAGAAATAAGAAGTAGGGATGAGGGCAAGGAAACCAGGAAGTGAGTGTCTAGCCTCATGCGGCTGGCATGAAGGACTGAGTTGAAGGCTGAGTCATTATCTAACTTACAGTTCTGTGATGCAGGCCAAAATAAGAAAATTCAGAGAAACTGCTCAGTGATTTTTTTTAAGTAAAGAAACATTTCTATTTAGCTTTCAAATCACCTAAAATAGTTACAATCAGGAGATCCATGACAGCTAGGCAAACCATGAGAACCAGGAGTGTTAGGACAACCGGGTGAATTTCCAGTAGTAGATGTTGCATTACTAGCTAGGATTCTTTGAAAGTGGGTAGTTTATCTTTAGCTTCTGCCTTCAAGCTTTTGTACTACTCCGGTAGTTTTTTGTGCTCACCAGAGTAGCTATAATCTCTCATTATAAAATGTCTAATAATAAAAGCTGCTAATTGGTTCTACAACTATCCTGTCCAACACTTCCAGGGAGCCATGCAAAGATTCAAGCACAAAATGTTATAGCAATGTTAAGATACAATAATATGGCATTGCTATATAACATGATAACATACAGCTAAAAAATGCTATAGCAATGCTATGTTGCAATGAAATAGCATTGCTATGACATGATGGTATAGCTGTGCTATGTATGTCATGAAATAGCATTACCTTGCGCAATAATGTATCACTGTTATAAGCATAAGAGCATAAGAACAAGACAAAGCTATAAAACAACGTTATAGCAATGCTATAACATAATGTTATAGCATTGCTATAACATAATGTTATAGAAATACTATGGTATTTCTATAACTACCAATGGTATCGATTAATAAAACAAGTTTTGAAATACATACTTGCTAGCACAACCATGTAGATGCCCCAGAAAATGCTCCAAAACCAGCCAACCAGCATGAAGGTTACAGTTACCATCTGGGCTATACCTGTAACAGCCAGTTTAGATCTATACTTGTTACAGTTTAGTGCTACACCTTAGACAGCAGCTCTAAGGCTATATTTTTGCTAGCAGGACTAGGGTTATATTTGCTAAAGTGAGCCTGAGGCTATACCTACAACAGTGCGTCTCAGTCTATCTTTATCAATAGTTTAGGATTAGACCTGAAGTGTCACTAATTACGCCAACCGCAGTAAGTTAAGTCTGTATGCTTCTTCATGCATGAACTCAGAAGTCCATCCTAGGCTATTAGCGTTTTACACCTTACACAGCTGACAGCAAAGCACCATGTTTTATCCATGTATAAGTGAAGGGTTTAAAAACAGGCCTCAGCAAAGCAGAACATGTTCTGCATATACATGTGTACATGTGTACATATGCAGCTTGCAGGAGAGAAACACCTGTAACCTGCCAGGCACAGAACTCAAAGACTCACCAACAAACAGGTTCAATATTACAGTTTTACTCATTCTGTCATCCTTTCCTTCCGCTCTCGGCCTTCCGCAGCAGAGAACACTGAAGCCACTTAAAATTGTACCTGCAATAGACAAGGCAGCTCAGGGACAGGTTAGTAGCTCACCTGCAATTAGTCTGGTTTCTACCGGCAGCTGGAGCAGAGTACACAGCCAGCTTAGGTGTAGGGCATAGGCAACCTTAATAATAATAGCATATGGGCACTTTTCCTTCACCTGCCACACTTGTCTCAAATAAATGACACCGGCCATATGAATGCCCTATATTATTCTCACAGTAAACATTTTGTTAGATTCTGAGAACAGAACGTTGTGTTTCCATGATGCAGAAAAATGTTTGGTTTAGTTGATTTACAAGGGAAAGTTGTATAACAAAAGTGTACATCTGTAGATGTCAAAGATCTTGCCTTCCTATATTCAACTCATCACACTATTCTCAGGTCGGAGTATATCTACTGGACCAAAAACTACAGGTGAGCCATGATTACCAAGCCTAGTGATATGACACTATAGCATCCTGCTGGTACATTCTATGCACTTTGACTACGGAACAGTAATGAGTGCTTTGGCTAACTCTGACTAACTCATAGTGCAAAATAAAATTGGCTGGTTATATCAATTTCCCTTCCCCAGAATATGCTGCGTTCTACAATGCATCCTTGACACCGAGACTGCTGTTCTAGCAATGGTTAATTTATTATCTATGTCAACTAGTTCTGAGCACTGCAAGCCAATGCATAGACTTGAGTAAAGTACCAATAATGCCAGAGAACGCAAAGACGAAATCAAGGCTGAAGGCTTGAAAAAGAAGGCTGAAATCATTTACTTCAGCTGTCATTTCCATTATTGGCAAACTCCGCAGGTTGACAAATGAAAGCTTATACTTGCCTACTCCTGGTAACAGGATGTTAAGCACAAGGCATGTTACTGCGAGTGGAAGGGGTAAGTATGGTATGAGAGACTTCAGCAATGACCCCTCATTAGACATGAGCTTTACTGGCAGTACTTCAACACTTTTCTCCTTAACTTCTGGTTGGACCTAAACAGATAGTCACCTGATGAAAGTTTGCTGGTGTGTAAGATAACTTGTTCATCACCTGTTACAGTCTCATTTTGAGAGTACAATCTGAGCAGAAATGTTTGAATATGTTTATAGCTAGCTATAGATTTAGAAAGGGTTATGTACTACATACATGAATATACCCTACATATATACATATAGTATATGTATATATACATATATATACATATACTATATGTATATATGTAGGGTATATACATGTATATATATAAAAAATTGTTTCCTCACCCCGGTTAACCCGTATGGATAGTAATTTCTGCTCTAACTCGGGTCTCCTACCAGAGACCTAGGAGTTTGAGCACTCGCCTCAAAATCTTAGCTGTTTCCAATAGCGTGCTTTTCTGCAACTCACCTGAGTTGATTGCTGTTGGTATTTGGGCAAGCCACATTTTATGCGCCGGTGTTATTGCACCCAGTGCCCCAATGACTTCACTTCCCCAATCTCTTCTCCAAGAGGGAGATATTTCTCTACCTTCTCTTTGTCTTTGCTGGCTATATTGTAGTCATTGGGTACTGCTATATCTATTATAGTAGCCCTCTTGTTCTCCTTGTCCACCACCACTATATCTGGTTGGTTTGCTAGGACATGCTTGTCAGTCCAGATGTAAAAGTCCCAGAGGATCTTAGCGCGGTCATTTTCATTGACATTTTCAGGAGCTTCCCACCAGTGTTGTGGTTTATTAAGGCCTTACTCGTCCCATAGACTTCTATACACAACACCTGCGACATGATTATGCCGCTCAGTGTATGCGTTTTCTGCTAGCTGCTTGCATCCATTGATGATGTGTTGGATGGTCTAGGTGCATCTTTGCACAGTCTGCATCTAGGATCGCCTCTAGTGTGATAGATTTTTATTTGGAGTTGCCTTGTTGGGAGCACTTGCTCCTGGGCTGCCATGATTAGCGACTCTGTATTGGCCGTTAGATTTCCTTTGTTCAGCCACATATATGTCTGGTGAAGATCGCCAATCTTTGATATTTGTCGGTGGTAAGCACAATGAAGAGGTTTCGTGTGCCAGTCAATTTCCTCATCATCAGGGCGAAGGTCCATTGTAAGAGCAGCCGATTGAAATTCAGCTAGCAACTTATCTGAAGTGGCCATGGAGGCTGCATAGGCTTTGATGCTTTGCTCTTCCTCTTTCACTGTCTGCTGCACACTTTTGAGTCCCTACCGCCATCTTTTCTATCGAGATACAATCTAGTAATATCAGATTTTGGGTGGGGTGCTCCATGCATGGTCAACAGTTTACGAGTTGCTATATCTGTTTCCTTGATGGCTTCCTCAGTCTACTTTATTATGCCTGCTGGATATCTTATTACTGGCAGTGCGTAGGTATTTATTGCCATGATGTGGTTCTTGGCATTGAGCTGGCTCCGTAGGACCTGCCGAAGGCGTTTCTTGTATTCAGTAATGGCTTTGTGACGTACCTCAGCTTCGTGGTTGATGATGCTTTGCATAATCCCCAAGTACTTGTACCCTTCTTCTATATCTTTGATGGTACCATTTGGCATTCTTAGGCCATCTGTGAGCAAAGAATGGTCTTTCTTAAGAATTAGCCTTCCACATTTCTCAATACCGAAGGTCATTCCGATGTCCTTGCTGTATACATGAGTGTGGTGTATTAGCGAATCAATGTCCCTTTCTTTGTTAGCGTACAGCTTGATGTCATCCATGTAGAAGAAGTGGTTTATCTTGGTGCCACTCTTAAACTGGTACCTATATTGAGTCTTCTCCAGCATATTGCTTAGAGGGTTTAGGCATATGCAGAAGAGCAGCGGTGATAAGGAGTCACCTTGATAGATGCCTCGCTTAATTTTTACACTCGCCAGCTTTTTGCCATTAGCCTCCAGTTCCGTCTTCCATTTGGTCATTGACATCTTGATGAATGCCACAAGAGCAGGGTGAAAATTGTACATACTGAGCCATTCAAGTATCCAACTATGGGGAATTGATTCATAGGCATTTTTGTAGTCGATCCAAGCCATGGTAAGATTGGTATGCCTTCTCCTGCTGTCTTGAGAGACCGTTCGATCCACCAGTAACTGATGTTTGGCTCCTCGGGTGTTGCACCCAATTCCTTTCTGAGCACTGGTCATATAGTAACTCATGTGCTCTTCCAGTTTGTCTGCAACTATTCCTGAGAGCAGTTTTCAGGTGGGGGGCAAGCACGTTATTGGTCGATAGTTCTTGGGAATCGGCCTCTGCTTTGGATCTTTTATCAGAAGTACAGTTCGTCCTTTGATCAGCCATTCCGGATGGTCGCCTTCTTCTATTAGGCATTCCATCTGCTTAGCCATTCTAGTGTGAAGTGATGTAAATTTCATCAACCAGAAGGCTTGAATCATGTCATGGCTAGGTGCTGCCCAGTTCTTCATACGCTGCACTCTGCACTTGATGTCCACTTCGCTGATGGTGAGTCCTTGCTGAGCCACAGTGTGTTGGTGGCTCCATTTAAGCCTCTTCAGCCAATTTGCAGTGGTGTTATGAGTAGTCTCTTTCTCCCAGATGTCTTTCCAGAACTTTGAGGTGCTAGATCGGGGAGGATCTGACATTGGCCTTTGCAATTCACCTTTGAACTGAGAATACACTTAAATGGGTTATTGATGAGCAGTTTGTTCATTCTCTTGTTATCCCGCTCGTTGGTGTACCGCTTCAGTCGTGCCGGGAGTGCTACAACCTGCTGTTTGGCTTCCCTTTTTGGACGCTCCAAACTGTGGTTAGATCTTTCACTGAGCCTACTAACTTTCTTGTGCAAGTCCTTGATCTTATTTTGTAGGAATGATAGAAATTTTTTGATGAAATGGCTTGAAGCCTTGTTGACAGTGGCTTAATACCCATCTCCTCCAAGACGACGGTTGCCGTACTGTAGATTAAGGCATTAGTCTCCCTGGTCGATCCAGTTGAGATCGACTCCAGTGCCAAGTTAATGTCTTCTAACAGCTTCTTGGGTATGGTCTTGCTAACTCTCCGTAGTGGTACCCTGCTTCCATAATCATTAGCAGCTGACATCTTGTTGATGATATTTTCCGCAAGCTCCTTCACCGTTGGTTCAAGGTCAAAATGCATGTCTTCTTCAACTTGTGAGACAACACAAGATTGTGTATGTGTGACGGTGTGTGTTGATATGCACTCCTCGTTGGTCAAGGTTACTTGGGTGAACTGTTCCCTAATTTCATCTACCTCAAGTTCTGATATGAGGTGCCGCTTGATTATGTTACTCTTCTGAGCTACAAGTTGCTTAGCGGTTAGTGGCAATTCAAGGCGCATGTTTATCCACAGTTGACGAATTTTTCCCATATAGCCCCACTAAACTCTGCATGAGGTCCGTGTTATCAGTCCTAGTCCATTTCATCCGTTTTGAACCAATAGCCCATTTTTCACTGCCTTGTCCTGGTTCAGCTACAGGCAGCACGGACCTTGTTTGACCGGGCGACGCCTGAGCCGGCATGGCTTTGGTTATTGCACTCATCATAGGGGTTGTAGACATTATACAAGCAAGGGTCTTGTCTAAGGACCACCAGAAGGGTGCAGTTGTTGGGGTTTGAACCAAGGACCTAATGATCACTGTCCCGATAACTGCGCTATCTGTCCTGTATATGTATATATATATATACGTATGTATATACATATAAATACATATATATATATGTATATATACATATAAATACATATATATATATATTTATATATATTTATATATATTTATATATATATATCTATACATGTATATATATATGCTACATATACATATATGTAGCATATATGTATATGTAGCATATATACATATATATAATATATATTCATATACACATATATATATGTATATATATATATATATATATATATATATATATACATATATATATACATATACATGTATATATGTATACATGTATATATGTATTATAGATATACCCTACATATATACATACAGTATATATGTATATATGCATAATATATATACCCTACATATATACATATAGTATATATGTATTATATATACCCTAAATATATACATATAGTATATATGCATATATGGTGAATTTGGCTAAATATTCCTAATGTAAAATCAAAAAATCGAACCTCTTGTTGCATGTTGACAACCAGACTTGCGTCAGTGCTGGTAATGCTTAACTTCCTGTCTTGTAAAGGCTCTTCCGGAAGGTCAAGGTTTATTTTTTCAGGAGTTGATTGACCTTGTGGCGATTTTGATGCTGTGGTGTCTTTTGGACCTTCAGAGCTGTCAGCTGTCAACTCAGCAGCAAGGAAGAATTTTTCACTTTCATTTTCAACTGCAAAAACAAGTTCAAGCAGTTTTAGATCCTAAGATACATTTTAAAAAGAATGCAATAAAATAGAGGTAAATGACTAGTACTACATTTGTTGCCTTCTCTTCGTATCCTAAATAGCCTGCGTTACAGCGACTTGAGGTATGGGGTGATAAATCCTGCATACTGATAATTAATGCAAGATGAAGGCTGCTTTGAAAAATTATTTTCAAGTTCCACATCGTGTCATAAGAATGTTTTATTAAATTCTAAGAGGAGCCTGGCTTCTCGTTTACCTGCCAATCGCTGGAGCTCGGTAGTTTCCGTGACCTTTCCTAGTCCCCCTTTCTTCCACTTTGGAGTTGAGGCGCCTCCACCTCCCGACTTTTTGACTTTTGCGAGGACTTTATCTATAGAGGTTTTGCTAGGAGTTTTGGAACCCAAGTCTTTGTTTGGCTGGGCTTTCTTTTCCTTGGTTTTAGAAGCTTTCACTACAGAATAAAAAGTTGCAAAAACCAATGTCCATTTTGAACCTTACCAAAAATTGTCACTGACCAGACATTGTGAATGCTACCTTTGAATGACATGACTATGCAGGTGTTGCTATGACACTGACTATGACATGACTATTCAGGTGTTAGTAGCTACGACATGACTATGACATGACTATACGGGTGTAGCAATGATCTGTCATTTAACAAAGAGTATCTGGGGATTAACATAATAACTATTATATTATACATATATTTGCTCTTTGAATAAAATTGACAAAAAACCATTTTAATATGCTCTCTTTAGTCGGAATGGATCAATTTGGCGCCAATTCTTTTTGGCGCCAACTATTGGACTCTAAGTTATATTGCTGCAATGTTGTTCGGCACCCCACAGTTTGTCAGCGCTTTTTGTTACTGGCCAATGTGTTACTCATTGCCAAAATCACTTTTCGTATCTGTTTCCTTGATTTTGCATTTACCTTTTTTCCATCAGCAAATATGGAAGAAACAGTATTTAATAGAAACAATCAACAATATTGAATATTGAGCACTTGAACATCTTGTTCTAGAGTTTGTGAGAGCGACGAATGAATTTTAAATATTGTATTTTAGTTTGTAATAGTATTTATAATGAATATAATAATATCTATTTTTTATTCTACACCAAAATAATTCTTTCACTTTGGTGTCACGCTGTATTACGCTAAATACATTAGTGCCATAAAAAGAGCTAAAACAACGCAAAATCCCTTTTTAGTGCATTTGGTAATTCATCAAGAGTTTTGAATTAGTAGAAAGCATTAAACTGGTTCCTCTACCAGAGACAAAAGAGTTGAATTATGAACAGTATTTACTTGATGCAACTGTAAGTATCCACTTGGTGCAACTGTAAATATCCACTTGGTGCAACTGTAAGTATCCACTTGGTGCAACTGTAAGTATCCACTTGGTGCAACTGTAAGTATCTACTTGATGCAACTGTAAGTATCTACTTGATGCAACAGTAAGTATCCACTTGGTGCAACTGTAAGTATCTACTTGGTGCAACTGTAAGTATCTACTTGGTGCAACTGTAAGTATCCACTTGGTGCAACTGTAAATATCCACTTGATGCAACTGTAAGTATCTACTTGATGCAACTGTAAGTATCCACTTGGTGCAACTGTAAGTATCTACTTGGTGCAACTGTAAGTATCCACTTGGTGCAACTGTAAGTATCCACTTGGTGCAACTGTAAATATCCACTTGGTGCAACTGTAAGTATCTACTTGATGCAACTGTAAGTATCCACTTGGTGCAACTGTAAGTATCTACTTGGTGCAACTGTAAGTATCTACTTGGTGCAACTGTAAGTATCTACTTGGTGCAACTGTAAGTATCTACTTGGTGCAACTGTAAGTATCTACTTGGTGCAACTGTAAATATCTACTTGGTGCAACTGTAAGTATCTACTTGGTGCAACTGTAAGTATCTACTTGGTGCAACTGTAAGTGGGATTAGTTTAGTGCCTTCAGATCTGAAGCTATGAATGTTTCTGTGTAAAACATAAGCTGCATTGTGGGTTACACAAAACTTGCACTTTAGGTGAAACCTTTTGTTACACAACCATCAACCATCGATGACAGAATTGAACAGAGTCAACACTTTGAAGCCTCAAAACCTTTCATTACACAACCATCAACCATTGATGACAGAATTGAACAGAGTCAACACTTTGAAGCCTCAAGATAATTCAAGGGGAATGTTTCATACCTGACCCTCGAGTAAACTCGACTTTGTAGTTTCGTTTTGTCACACTTTCAGATTAGATAAAATTGCAAAAATTTTGAGCATTGTGTTCGGTACACATCTTCAAAATAATTTCAAAGTTTTAGGCTGATTGAGTTATTAGTTTCGAGATATCGCCAAAATACCAAAAACATTTCTAACCAACCGAGAAATAAAAAATGGCTGCAAACAGAACACTAGTTTCTAATAACATACTGATTGAAGTTCTGGGTAATGAAGATCATAAATAAACAAAACTAGAAAGCTTTTCCTCAGCAACAAGAGTTTTACATTTAAACTATTTGTCTTTCTATTCATAGAAAATATACGCACGTTCTTTGGCTCAGTATACATCAACCATCATGTTTGTTCAGTTACTTCTGAAACATCACATCTTTGAAAGAGTGTAAAAAGAAACTCTTTCATTTCTGTTTTTCCGTGGAGTTATACAAGCTTAGAGCCTCAATATAGTAATCAGTTTAAAAGGAACTGCGCTATTCTAAATACTCTCACAGTTGATGGAAAGTTATTGATACTATCTATGATCAATGGACATTCTTGCATGAACATGTCTCTCTAGACTCTAGAGTGTTAACAGGATATTCCTCTTCACATAATCACATCAGCAAGAATTGTGTTTGGTTGTATCAAAACTATTGCAGACTTTTGAGTGCCTTGTCTAATTCATACTATGTTTTGAGTGCCTTGTCTAATTCATACTATGCCAAGAGCACTCTCTCTATTAGGTTTGATAAGTTGACCTCATTAGATGAACAGATCCAAGCTAGATAGGAGATAGCAGAACTCACCCGCCGTTCCATTTGTTACAACACTTGATAGGGACTTCGGACCGGCCACTTGTGCTAGAACTTTCAGATCTTCACTCTTATTTGTTATGTCAATTTTGCCATAAGACAAATCTGGTTGGCTTGTCTGTCTGTCAAGACAATGAATGCTTTAAGAAATTAAGAGAAGGCAACTCATCAACAAGATAAACTCAAAGCTGAGCTGAGGTTGATACATACCCCTTGACTAAACGTTTCGCCGTACCAGGTGTGATTCCTCTCTGTTGAGAAGGTGCTCTGGCCGCTACGATGTTGGCAAGTTTCCCAGGAGCAGTTTTGTTTTTCTTAACTCCTTTTTTCTTACTTGTAAGTGGCTGCTGCTTTTTTGAAGCACTTGACAACTTCCCTTTGGAGTCGTTTTCACCTTCTACAGCGAGGGTTCATAAGTGTTTTCATTTATTTGTTCTACCCATTGAAACCCGCTACAAATCATGTTGAACACAAAATACTCTGCAGCTAAATGGTACTACGGTAAAGGTTTTAGGCTACGCAAGCTTTCATTTTCAAAATTCACTTGTAAAACATATTTGATTGATTCAAACAAAGATTTACAATCATGGAAATTGCTTGTGAGTTTGTTTATAAGCTTTAAATAGCTTTATATATAATGCTATGTAATCTCTCTTGCTCAATGAAACTCTATACAAGACTCCATTAAACTCTTGTTTTCTAATCCTTCTAGATTAAGGGTTACTGTTTTCCCACCAGCTACAGCAGCCAGTATAGTAAACTAATTGTATAGCCTGTGTACCATCTGTCATCTGGATGAGTATATTTATCATTGAAGGAAGGGTGACATGAGAATCTTACAAACTTTCTAAAGTAGCAACTTTGCATATTTTAGTTTATATTAAAGTTGTTGTATTAGTTACATTTATGTCTAATAATGTTCATTATATTCCAAGACTTAAATATCGGTTGCTGTCTTCTCATGCTATCGATCGTAATTTTTTACACGTACGATACAGCTGAGTTTTTAGTGAGTACATATCTGGATTAGCAAAAAAGCTTTTTATACATGCACTTGCAAGATAATCTGATCGAATTAGCAATAAAGTATTTCCCAACTTTACCAACATCTATCGATATATTAAACAAATGTCAAATGCAGATTTGCCTTCCTCGATAGGATTTGCCTTCCTGCCCCTAACTCGATATATTTACGGGCTGCTGACTATGCTGTTACTGCTGCTTCATAAATTTCATATGTATAAGCAATACTTCCTACCAGCATTTGTAGTATTTCCATGCTGAGAAGACAACTACCTATTTTTGTTGCGCAATACACTTCCAAATGTCATGTCATGTTCCTCTGAGATAGCCTGTCAAATAGGCACACCTATGGAAATAGTTAGCTATCAGCTACTATGGCCTATTTTAGTACATCAGCCGAGTCTGAAAGATTGAGATATATTCATCAGCTGTTCAGCTAAATGAAACGAGACCATTGTATAATAAAAGGTTGCTATGACAACCAGAGACAACTCAAAATATTGTATGAGCTGCTTCAATTACTTACATGATTTATAATATGACTGAGTTAGATTGAGGAAGTACTAAATGATGGCAGGTGAAGAATACACAATCAAATTCTAGTAGAATAATATTAGATCACTTTTTTAATTTTATTGTTGAAGGGCCAGTAGTTTAACAGATTATCTCAAATGGTCACTCTGAAACACCTGTTAGTCCGTGTCATAGAGTATATTTTATTACTTTGTACTACTGTTTAATAGTCATTTCGTTCATTTCTAGCATGCAAGGCAGGTACTGTATATTCAAGTCAAGCTTATTGGCATTGATAGGAGAAACAGGTGACAGTTTACCTGATTTATTGGTGGCAACTGCAGACTCGATTGCCATCACCTTTCGTTCATTGGAATATTCATTTTCCAGTTCCTTCTCAGTGTCAGAGATATCCTCTACAGAGATAGTCTCTTCCTGCTCTTCTATATCTTTGTTCTACAAGATTAATATACAGTATCAATGTTTGGGCACCCCAACTCTTGTCTCAGGTACTGTAAACAGTTTGCAGTAGGGTATGTTGTGTGTTAGCTACACTCTACACAGGTGTTAAATGTATTGCAAATGGCTGTACTGCGTGTAGCTGAAATGTGTGCAGCTGTATTATGAATAGATGTACTGTGTGTGGTTGCACTGTGCATGACTGTACTGTATGTAGCTGTACTGTGTGTGGCCGTACTGTATGTGGTTGTACTGTATGTTGCCGTACTATGCGTGGCTGTACGACATGTGGCCTACTGTGTGTAGCTGTTCTATGTGCAGCTGTACTGCGTGTGGCTGTACTGTATGTTGCAGTACTTCTTGTGGCTATACTGCATGGGTGTTTGTACTAGATGTACGGATTGTTTGTAGCTGTCTGTATCACTCAATTTAATCAACACTCATTGTGATTCTCATCACAACTTTATCTCTATTAAAAGTACTAATATATGTAATAAATATGATCGTCAGTCTTGCTAACTGCTAATATTTCTAGCAACTCCATTTTCATCGCAATTCCAGTTAAATGTTAATAGTGTTACTTACATGTATATTGAGATCTACAAATAGCTGCAAGTATCTGTTTAAAAAATTCTATAAAAATGTTTATAATTTTGCTACTTGTTTTGTCAGTGTCAGGATTAGGATTACTGGATTACTGGATTAATTGCAAAAGCCTATCAAGTAATCCTGACCAGCTTTAATTTGCCGAGAGAGCCAGCCCTGTTTTTAAATAGTTAGAAATTGCTAAACTGAAAATCAATGTAAGTGTACACACGTAATTGTAGCAGACCATGACTTCTGTGAGCTTGTCATAATATCCTAAGGCATGGCTAAGAAAATGGGATAAAGATATTTTCAGATTTATGGCTTCACTTTGGACTTTCAAACATTAATTGAACGCCTTTGTATTTTTGTCTGCATTGCTATAAGCAACTCTCATTGGCTCTTTACTTCCGAGTTACAAAAAAATGTACAAACATTTAAAATTCCCGCTTCATATAAAAAGTCTTTTTAATCCAGCCTCTTGGTTATTCTAGTTTCCATCTAAACCATCTTTATGCTGTTTTCCCTTCATTGTCAGGCTACACATTTAATCTGGTCGACTCTAGTCTATGAGTCTATAGAGTCTATGGAGTGTGTAGAAACATCTAGCACAACAGTAGCTCTACTAGGACACAGGATGCCATAGTTTAAAATATAAACACAGCTGCCAGCCTTGACTAAGATGCCAAGTGCTCCTGACTTGAAGGCACATCCAGCATAGTTGGTAGTTGTGTGCTCTTTCAATCTAGAGGCTGTTTCAAGGCCACCCTTACTAATTAAGATTGGTTTGATCTAGCCTTCTTCAACATTGTGAATTGTCACTGCTTTGAATGACAAAAAAATTATCTTTGGAGTAAGAGTTGTCTGCTCCAGCCATAAGAGAAAACTACCATAATACGTGACAATGTGTTCAAGTTGTTAGAGATTACCAGATAAAAAACAGCCTCTCTGACTTTTACTCACAACATTACAGATGCCAAAGGCATGAAGATATATTTGAAGAGACCAACATAGTATAGTCTATATAGGTTGTATTAACAAACGCCATATACCTGTATGTGTTTAAATATTTATTGATGAACGGCTTCCCTCTAATTAGCGTAATATCACGGGTCATCATACTATGTCTGTTACATACCTCAATCTCTATGCTTTCTTCTGAATCTATCTTCTCTTCATTTTTCACGGAAATAACATCATTTAAATCTGTCCCCTGCTGCTCTCTGCAAAGGTTTTATAAGTTTGAATCAGCAAAGATTATTTATAAGGAAAACTAAAAGCTTGCTTTACAACAGTTACAACTTCCTGTAGCCATCTATCTTACTAGTTGCTTGCTAGTCTTACTTGTTGTAGACACTCAGAAAGTTTACCAAATTAGTGCACATTCCTGTTGTTTAGTGGCAACTGTTATACTTGGCGCTTACCATAAAATAACAGTAAACTAACCTGGTGTAGTGTGTCTCTGGAATATCCTCAGTAGTTTCTCTATTTTGAAATAGATTTTCAGATACCATTGTTGTGGGAGTTGCAGCTGCGTGTACATTAGAACTTATTTTAGTTACAGCACCACTTCTGATAGAATAAATAGATTGTGTAGGCGATGGAGGCTCTGCAGTTGAGACAGCTGCTACAGGTGTTGCAGCAGCAGAATATGTTGCAGGTGAGGCAGATGTTGCAGGTGTTGCAGATGCTACAGGTGTTGCAGGTGTTGCGGGTGTTGCAGATGTTACAGGTGTTGCAGGTGCTGCAGGTGTTGCAGGCGTTGCAGATGTTACAGGTGTTGCAGGTGTTGCAGGTGTTGCAGGTGTTGCAGGTGTTGCAGGTGTTGCAGGTGTTGCAGGTGTTGCAGGTGTTGCAGGTGCTGCAGGTGTTGCAGGTGTTGCAGGTGTTGCAGGTGTTGCAGGTGTTGCAGGTGTTGCAGGTAAAAGAGGTACGAACGGGGAAGAAAGCTCTGCATTGTTCCAGCTTGATGAATTCTCACTGCTCATTGTTTCCTTCTTTTCATTGACATCTTCAACAAGTTTTGAATGTGGATGTTGAGTGAGAGAGCCATGAGGATCTTCTACACAATCTACAAGCAAGTCAATATTCCTACAGTACTTCTACTGCATATTATACCCAAACAATTACATGCAGTTAAACAATGACTTTAAAACTCAAGCAGACTTCATACATATGAAAAATAACACTGCGGAATTTATGTGCTTTTAGCAAACTAAGTGAGTTGGTTGCAATACCTTACTATAATATGATACTTCTCCTATAATTACTGGTATGTATATCATCTAAGTTATAACATGATACTCTCTGTCTATTATTACTAGTATGTATATCATGAAAGCATGAGAACTATTAATAGCATGATACTCTACCTATGATTACTAGTATGTGTAGCATCTAATCCCTGCCAAAGGTTCAAGTACTAAACACAGTTAGTTGAGCTGCCAAGTAATTTTACACATCTCAATCAACTAGATGTATGACAAAGGAAATTAGCAGAAACATAATTTAAACTCAACATCCCAGCAAAACCTGTTCTTCTCCAAGATAGAATGTTTACGTTTACCTATTTTATGAGATTCTCTCCTCTGTGAGCTGAGAGGTTGCACCACTGAGGATAGATCAGTTTCTGGTGAGCAGATGACATCCGCAGTGTTGCTGCAAAACCAATAAAAATCTACTATAAGTATACATTTAGAAAGAACTCTGATTGTCATAGCTGGTTTTGGATACAAATCTTGTAAACTTGACAAAGTCACTGACGACTTCTTTCACAGGACTTCTATAACTAAAGCATACTGTGGTACCATGCAAGAGATTTGAACTAGAAAGAGATACTTGGATAGCATGCAATTTTATAACCAGCACTACAAGTACAAGCAGCAGTAGTAGTACCATGAGTACTAGTGCTAGCAGTAGTAGTACCATGAGTATAAGTTCTAGCAGCAGTAGTAGTATCAGGAGTACAAGTGCTAGCAGTAGTAGTAGTACCATGAGTACAAATGCTAGCAGTAGTAGTAGCACCATGAATACAAGTGCTAGCAGTAGTAGTAGTACCATGAGTACACTACTAGCAGTAGTAGTAGTACCATGAGTACAAGTGCTAGCAGTAGTAGTAGTACCATGATTACACTACTAGCAGTAGTAGTAGTACCATGAGTACACTACTAGCAGTAGTAGTAGTACCACGAGTACACTACTAGCAGTAGTAGTAGTACCATGAGTACAAGCGCTAGCAGTAGTAGTACCATGATTACACTACTAGCAGTAGTAGTAGTACCACGAGTACACTACTAGCAGTAGTAGTAGTACCATGAGTACACTACTAGCAGTAGTAGTAGTACCATGAGTACAAGTGCTAGCAGTAGTAGTAGTACCATGAGTACAAGTGCTAGCAGTAGTAGTAGTACCATGATTACACTACTAGCAGTAGTAGTAGTACCATGAGTACACTACTAGCAGTAGTAGTAGTACCACGAGTACACTACTAGCAGTAGTAGTAGTACCATGAGTACAAGCGCTAGCAGTAGTAGTACCATGATTACACTACTAGCAGTAGTAGTAGTACCATGAGTACACTACTAGCAGTAGTAGTAGTACCACGAGTACACTACTAGCAGTAGTAGTAGTACCATGAGTACAAGCGCTAGCAGTAGTAGTACCATGATTACACTACTAGCAGTAGTAGTAGTAGTAGTACCATGATTACACTACTAGCACGCATACTACTAGTAGAATAAGCAAAGCTACACTAACCTTTCATGCTGACATTCAGAGATCCTTTGGAGACTTAGTTCAGCTAAAGAACTAGAAATACTGAGGGGTTCCAAAAGGTCTCCTTCAATACTCTCTGGTGAAAATGAAGTTTTCTCATCAACACATTCTTCTGCCAAAACTGCATTAGTTGGTTATTACTATACATTTGATTTTAAGCTCTAATGTTGCTACTTGTATGCATATCATTCAAGTTATAATAACATGATACCCTACCTATATCTACACCTATATCTACATGTACTAGTATTTTTATCCTCTAAGTTATATCATGATGTTATAATTACAAGAATAGTAAAAAACCATGTATGTTTATTTTTATATATGTATATATATTTCTCAAAGTCCGTCTGTAGATCTGTCTGTTATTCCGGCTATAGCTATTAAGTCTTGATATTAAAAGTTCACATTTTGATGGATTTGAACTCACGAGGTCTGCATTGACAAGTTTCTAATCCGGACGCTCTACCACTAAACTAGTACAGCATATTGATCAAAGATGTTTTCACATACTGCATACCTTATGCGCATGCTAATTATTTTAGCACTGCGTACACGCGTTACGATGCATCTGTTAAAAATATTTTGGGAACTAAGTTTATGCAACACAATGCTTCTTTTTTTGTTAGTGCTAATTTATTCCGCCCCATGATAACGACAATAATTTATCTCGAACTTAACATTTGGCGATTTGTGTACTGATTATGTACGTTATTAAAAGATATACGTCGCTGAACTCGCCATGGCGAGTTATCCGTATCCGTTATATTGTATACCTGGTATTCGTTATAATAGAAATGTTTCGGAATGATAAAATTTCTGTTACAAGTTTAAAGTTTACTAACATACATACTAAAACTTCCTTCAAGTAGGTGTTTAGCAAACTAAATTCGTTTAAGTTAGATTCAGCATTTATGTTACACGTCTGTCTCGAAGGTCAAATCTCTCTACGTAGTACATTCTGGACATAGTACAATGTAATGTTATATTATCTTGGGCCTGCAGACCATAACCACAAAATGCACTAAAGTCATTGTAGGTGCCTATAGTTACTAAGGTTAACATAAAATTTTGGTACTATTTTTAATGATGATGATTTTTACCAGGAGGTGATTGCATTAGATAATGACTATGGGTATCTATACTGTACCACTCTATGTATATCTACAGCCTACGATATTAGCCTACATGCCAATCTTTGCATGCCAACGCTGAAACAAACTGAAATCATGTAATTGTATGCCAAATAATTTTTTATTGTAATTGTAGTGAAATAGACTATATTTAGCCATTACTTGCTAATGATTTCACATTTACATTTAAACACCTTTACATTTTTATTTTTCTTTCTACACGTAATTTATTTCAACGAAGCACTTCTTTCAAGTTATGAAATTTTAAATTTACAGTTTTTTGAAAACCTTTATAGTTGTTTTATTTTTTAATGCAGTTGTTCCACACAAAGCGTTTGCCTCATGATATGAAAGTTGAATGTTTACAGCTGTTGACAGAATTTGGAAACCTTTACAGTTGCTTTTCTTTTCTCTCTTAATTTATTTCAACTACACAAAACACTTCTCTCATGATATGTAGCTTGAAAGTTAGAAGGGCAAATGTTGTTATATGTTAAATACAAATCAATTTTCTGTCTAAAGACTTTTTTATTACCTGGGCAACGCCGTGTAGTACAGCTAGTATTATATATATAACATACCGTAAAACCTCTAATTGAATGCTACCTTTATTTGAACGCCACCTCTATTTGACCACCATTACGAGAGAGGGGTAGAAAAATAGAGCACCACCCTCTATTTGAAGGCCACCCCTATTTGACCGCCACTTTGACTATATTTGATCTTTATGAACCCATAATATCAAGTGATTAGTAGAGAAGTGTCTACAAAACTGTATTATTAATGAAGGGTTTACATTAATAACAATCAATTATTTTGTTGTCCAACTCCAAAGCTTTTTGCTTTTTTCGTTAAAACTTTAAAAGCAATACTATATCAATAATCAATAACAGTGTCAGTCTAATAGTAGCTCCTTGTTTAACGTGGTCTTGATACATCGAAGTACATGTGCCTATATGAAAAACAGTTTAAATTTACGTCAGTAAATGAACTTCGAAAGCAACGCTTTAGAAATAATTAATAACTGTTTTGGGCTAATAATAGTTCCTTGTTTTCCGCGGTCTTAAGACTTCAAAAAAAATGCATACAAAAACGGTTTGCAAGTTTTGGGCCAAAGGTTATGTTTAGCAAGCAAACTTTTACGGGTTGGGTTTGTGCTAAATGCAGCGTGTAAAAATTTTCCTCTGACAAAAATTGTTTAGACGCTAATATCGACTAGTTTAGCATTATAGAAAAAGAACTGAGGTCAGAAGATATTGTGGAAGATATTGGGCAACTAGAAGATGTTCGTTCCATCAAAAGCAACAATCAGAATGCAATGGAAATATTTTGTTTTCAAATCATTAATTTTTGTTTCTGCATGTAATATACGTGTGGTTTGTTTATGTCACTTGTTCATGAATTTACATTTGTATCATTTGATAGATTATCATTATATAGCTGATAAATATCTAGATTTATAGCATATTATTTAATAGAATCCTTACGGCTATCTTAACATGGCTTACAATGAATAGATGCTCATAACTCCCCTTCTATTGTACATGAAAAGCTAGTTTTGGCTACAAACTGTATCAAACATAACGCTGAGTGTGAAAAGCTTTTATGCAACATTATGTTATTGTTAAATATAGATATAAAATAAAAGTATATCTTAAAATTTGATATGAAGTAAAAATTTTAAATTCCAACAAATATCAAAGCAGGACACAGGCTATAATATCACAGAACACAGGCTATAATATCAAAGCAGGACACAGGCTATAATATCACAGAACACAGGCTATAATATCAAAGCAGGACACAGGCTATAATATCACAGGACACAGGCTATAATATCATCGCAGGTCAAGTGAAAGCAATAGATATCAACTGGAAGAGATATTTATCGATGCATATTTATTAAGAGATCCTTGACAAGTTGGAGGTAAGTTAGCAGATTTGTTGCATCCCAAAAGTTTAATATCACTCCACTGGGAATGAAGAGCAAAATATAGGCGACTTTCGATTTGCCCGTAATAGGGCTAAATTTATCTTTCGAGAATTCTGACGAGCCATTTGAAAAATACACCGCCAGCCTCTATTTAAACGCTGCCTTCAATTGACCGTCATTATAGAAGAAGGATTGAAAAATAGAGCACCATGGCGTTCAATTAGAGGTTTTACGGTATATGGCATTATATAATATATATTGTATATATACAATAAAATTTAGGCTAAAAGTTGACATTAAGGACCAAATTTCTTATTACAAATCATATCAAATTTATATATATACAATGTATATTTATAAAATATATATATAAATATATTTTATATTATATATAATATATTATATATATAATATATTATATATATAATATATTATATATATAATATATTATATATATAATATATTATATATAATACATTATATATATAGTTTATATAATATATATAATATATATATTATATATATACATTATTCCCCAATTATATATATATGTATGTATATATATGTATATATACGCATATAGTTAGTTGACTATAAGATATATTATACTGAACTAGCTATGCCTCTAATCAACATATTGGTAAAGCCGTATCTGGTTAGTTTACATTTCATTCGTCAAACAGGAAATTAGCAGGAAAAAATTTGTAAATATTACAAGCTACAAATACATTTAGAGTAAAATGGGAGCTGGTGCTATATACATAGTTTCACTTTAGATTAAGATGGGAGCTGGTGCTATACACATACTATCACTTTATAGAGTAAAGTGGGAGCTGGTGCTATACACATACTATCACTTTATAGAGTGAAGTGGGAGCTGGTGCTAAACCCATACTATCACTTTAGAGAGTAAAGTGAGAGCTGATGCTAAACCCATACTATCACTTTAGAGAGTAAAGTGAGAGCTGATGCTAAACCCATACTATCACTTTAGAGAGTAAAGTGAGAGCTGATGCTAAACCCATACTATCACTTTAGAGAGTAAAGTGAGAGCTGGTGCTAAACCCATACTATCACTTTATAGAGTGAAGTGAGAGCTGATGCTAAACCCATACTATCACTTTAGAGAGTAAAGTGAGAGCTGATGCTAAACCCATACTATCACTTTAGAGAGTAAAGTGAGAGCTGATGCTAAACCCATACTATCACTTTAGAGAGTAAAGTGAGAGCTGATGCTAAACCCATACTAGCACTTTAGAATGTAAGTTTATATTTGAAATGACTTAGTTGTCATCAGTTCTGTATGGGTATGTCAATTAAACTGGTATCGTAAGTATCAATTTGACAGTTTTGTGTAATATAATACATTGTATACTATAATGTTAGCTAATTTATTATGTAGTTATCGCAATAGTTATAATATGTAAACATGCGTAATGATAACAGCCAAGATTTTATGCGTGATCATACTTTCACCCAAATATTCTTATTATACGTCTAGAATAATGACCTGTTGAGTCGTTGAAAGCTGTTGCACTTTTTCTGTCATCATCCATTTTTAGCCTTCTGTTCCTCAGCGATTGACTAAAACAACATATGACATCTATGATGGCCAGTATTTGCTTATAGATAATTAATTATATATTCTTTTTGTCAAAATAAAAAATCTGCTTGCGGGTTATACTAATAAAAATAAGACCAACTCTTCGTCACCCAAAGCATGTGTGCATTTTTGTAATTGTAATAATAGTTTAACCCTCTTTAACCCTTCAAAAGCTTTTAACGTTTATTATGGCAGTGATTTAAATGGAATACATGTCTTTGGAGTTTAAGGTTTAAAATTTACAGGCAGCAAGGGTTACAGGTTAAAGGCTAGAGGTTACAGACAGCAATAGAATTGACAGCATATGAGTTAGAATAATTTGGTAAACATAATCTTTGTTAAATTGTATCCTTGCTGATTCTTGCATTCATTTGTAATTTATTAAAAAGAAATGCATATTATTTTAAATAAGCTGCTTATTAATTTAATTAAAATTTCATGAAACTTAAACAGTTTATCCTTATGAGCTGGAGAAATAAATGGAAATTTTATCAAGCATTTTAACTTTAATTGCATTTCAATGCCTATTCAGCAGCCTTGAAATGACAGTCAAATCAACTTAAAATCTTCAAATCAACTTGTGTATAACTCCAGGCACAGTTTATATTTGCAGTCTGTAGAACCGTAGAATTCTATACAAATAGAAGAATATATAAATATTGTAAAACTTCAGAAACAATACATTCTTAGATAAACATTATTATCATAGAGAACACTTTAGACAAGCTGTAGAATTATAGATAACCGGTAGAACACTTTAGACAAGCTGTAGAGTTATAGATAACCGGTAGAACACTTTAGACAAGCTGTAGAGTTATAGATAACCGGTAGAACACTTTAGACAAGCTGTAGAATTATAGATAACCGGTAGAACACTTTAGACAAGCTGTAGAATTATAGATAACCGGTAGAACACTTTAGACAAGCTGTAGAATTATAGATAACCGGTAGAACACTTTAGACAAGCTGTAGAATTATAGATAACCGGTAGAACACTTTAGACAAGCTGTAGAATTATAGATAACCGGTAGAACACTTTAGACAAGCTGTAGAGTTATAGATAACCGGTAGAACACTTTAGACAAGCTGTAGAGTTATAGATAACCGGTAGAACACTTTAGACAAGCTGTAGAATTATAGATAACCGGTAGAACACTTTAGACAAGCTGTAGAATTATAGATAACCAGTAGAACACTTTAGACAAGCTGTAGAGTTATAGATAACCGGTAGAACACTTTAGACAAGCTGTAGAATTATAGATAACCGGTAGAACACTTTAGACAAGCTGTAGAGTTATAGATAACCGGTAGAACACTTTAGACAAGCAGTAGAGTTATAGATAACCGGTAGAACACTTTAGACAAGCTGTAGAATTATAGATAACCGGTAGAACACTTTAGACAAGCTGTAGAGTTATAGATAACCAGTAGAACACTTTAGACAAGCTGTAGAGTTATAGATAACCAGTAGAACACTTTAGACAAGCTGTAGAGTTATAGATAACCGGTAGAACACTTTAGACAAGCTGTAGAATTATAGATAACCGGTAGAACACTTTAGACAAGCTGTAGAGTTATAGATAACCGGTAGAACACTTTAGACAAGCTGTAGAATTATAGATAACCAGTAGAACACTTTAGACAAGCTGTAGAGTTATAGATAACCGGTAGAACACTTTAGACAAGCTGTAGAATTATAGATAACCGGTAGAACACTTTAGACAAGCTGTAGAATTATAGATAACCGGTAGAACACTTTAGACAAGCTGTAGAGTTATAGATAACCGGTAGAACACTTTAGACAAGCTGTAGAGTTATAGATAACCGGTAGAACACTTTAGACAAGCTGTAGAATTATAGATAACCGGTAGAACACTTTAGACAAGCTGTAGAGTTATAGATAACCAGTAGAACACTTTAGACAAGCTGTAGAGTTATAGATAACCAGTAGAACACTTTAGACAAGCTGTAGAGTTATAGATAACCGGTAGAACACTTTAGACAAGCTGTAGAGTTATAGATAACCAGTAGAACACTTTAGACAAGCTGTAGAGTTATAGATAACCAGTAGAACACTTTAGACAAGCTGTAGAGTTATAGATAACCGGTAGAACACTTTAGACAAGCTGTAGAATTATAGATAACCGGTAGAACGCTCTATGAACAGTAAATAAACTGAATAATTACAAATAAATTTTAAAATATTAACCAGATTGTAGAAACTTAGACGAAATAGCTGGCATGCCTACTTTGCATCTCTCACCTGTTCTATCTCTCATATACGTGAGTAGCAGCGTCTCTACCTGAAGCTTTCTTTGAATATATTCTGGTCTTTAGTTTGAATGCATCATCATGATTAGCAAAAGTAGGTGCAATCAATAAGATGTTTCCTTTAGATTATGGTTGACTACTGATTGCTACGTGGTTGCTAAGCGATGAGAACACTTAGATCTCGGCTATTGATCCGTGATGCCCACTAGACATGTATCCCCAATCAATATGGTTGGACTCGCCTTAATTAGGATTATAGACTGGTTTGATCAGAGTTCAATAACACAAAGCAGTTATTTTGAGTTCTACAAACAAACTTCGTAGAGTTTCCTTTTATTGTTCAATTATGACAATCACAAATGTTGCTCTCCTTTAGCTTGTGTTATTGAGTATTGCCTAACTAACTGCATATGTGGAATAACCTCCTCTTTCAACTCAGCTATTATCGTGTGATCTAAGGCTATAGCAAGATCAGCTGTAGGAAAAAACACATTAAGCAGACTTTGCTTGAGACCCCTACAAGTAAAAGTAGTTGTGTGTGGTACTAGAGCTTACCTGAAAATATTGGGTAGTAGAACATAACTCCAAATGAGCGACTACCAGCGAACAGCGTTTATTAGAAAGATAGTAATCCATTATAAATATATATAACATCTTATAGGTCCATGGTAGCATCCAATATATATATCTTTTGTATTACGAGGAAGTTGCCAGAATCTGTGTACTTCTATAACGCAGAAGCAGCTTGATACCAGCTTAAGTATAACAGCTTTGTATGATGATAGTAGGTAGCCATGTTAGGTATAGTATATAGCCATGTTAGGTATAGTATATAGCCATGTTAGGTATAGTAGGTAGCCATGCTAAGTATAGCCGGTAGCCATGTTAGGTATAGTTGGTAGCCATGATAGGTATAGTAGGTAGCCATGTTAGGTATAGTAGGTAGCCATGTTAGGTATGTTAGGTATAGTGGGTAGCCATTATAGGTGTAGTTGGTAGCCATGATAGGTATAGTAGGTAGCCATGTTAGGTATAGTAGGTAGCCATGTTAGGTATGTTAAGTATAGTAGGTAGCCATTATAGGTATAGTTGGTAGCCATGATAGGTATAATAGGTAGCCATGTTAGGTATGTTAGGTATAGTTGGTAGCCATGTTAGGTATGTTAGATATAGGCCTACTAGGTAGCCATGCTAGGTATAACCTCCACTCATGGTACAACTTCTTCAAAAAGCTAGACAAAGCTAAAACATAGCAAAAGCACTTTTTTCATTCAGTTCACTCTGTGTGGCTACTTAGAGAATTGACTGCTTGATCAAATCAGATTAGCATTGATTGCGTGTGTAGATCTACAGGTGCCCGTATCATCATTCCATATTCACTAACCGTATTGAGGTGTATTTTATGCGTATCGGTGATGAGGATTTGTCACTTTGTAATCATTTACCGTTCCAGCTGGTTGGATCTGTTGAAGTATCTTTTAGAGGAAGTAGTATACCGCTCCATTACTACTAATCACTAATCTGTCACACAAAGAATTGATCAGCATCCCTTCTAGGAGTGAGCTAAACACAGTTGGTAAGTGTTGCCCTAAATCACTAAATATCTCTTTCAACATGTTATACTTTGTTCAACAACATCTCCATGGAAAAATACCAGGGCCAACGTATGTAATTGCTGAAAATATCTAATCACTGGACTTTGCTGCTGCTAAAGCTTCTGGAGTGGCTTATATTCTAAGGAAGAGAAAACATAGCTGTACTACTTCTACAGTTTTAATGCAAAGTTCTATTATAGGTTGACAGGAAACATAAAACATCCGACAAACGTAGCTGTTTGCTATAGCTGAAAGGGTTCATTTACATAACACCATTCATTCTAGAGAGTAAAGGTAATTGTTAACTGGCTTGAGATATGTCTTTATATAGAATAATTGTAAACACTCCCAAGAGCAACAGAAAGGTAGGGCTGACTAGCTCAAGTGACCATATGACGACATATAGCCAATCAATGCTTGCCTGTCAAGAAGTGTTGTGATACTCACTGGAACTCAGGATAAAAGACCCTCCTGAGCGATTTACGTGTCTCAGTTACTAAAAACAACAGTTAATAAAGAATGTATTTGACTGATATCATGTGTTCTGGGAACTTTTCAAAATGCTGACCTCACTTTGTGCACCATAAAAAGTTATTCACTAGATCACAGTTTATCATACTCATTAAATTATAAAAGCTAGTAGACATTCAGGAAAAAACTATCTGTCACTTTACTATACTTGAGGCAATCAAATACACGTATATAATAACAAAGCTTTAATCACCTAGCTAATAGGCAAAATCTATTCTCATAGGGAGGCAGTGTCCACTCGGGCGACCAGTAAATACAGGCAGCGATGCCAAGCAGACAGGCATTGTAAATGGGTTCAGAATATTGACAAAAGATAATCTTTAGCAATACTTCCAGCATATTATATGATAAAACAAAACTTTGATAGCCAGAGAATAATTAGCTATAAGCAGAACATAGACTAAGTGGATCATTGACCTCTCAGGCATCTACTCTCATACTGGTGGATACTTGCTTTTCTATGGCTAATGGTCTAAACTGCGAATTGACAGCTAAAACTTATATACTTTCAAATGTGAAGTTGCTTTAGATAATTTGCTTTGTTCTTAGTAAAGGTTTTATGTTTTGACTGTTGATGAGTAAATATAGCTTGAGATATTCCTTGTTTCTGATCTACTCGACACGATAAAAAGTATCATGTTAGGGCCTATATGATATACATACTAGTAATCATAGGTAGAGTATCATGTTATAACTTAGATGATATACATACTAGTAATCGTAGATAGAGTATCATGTTATAACTTAGATGATATACATAATAGTAATCATATGTAGAGTATCATATTATAACTTAGATGATATACATACTAGTAATCATAGATAGAGTATCATGTTATAACTTATATGATATACATACTAGTAATCATATATAGAGTATCATGTTATAACTTAGACGATATACATACTAGTAATCATAGGTAGAGTCTCATGTTATAGCTTATATGATACACATACTAGTAATCATAGATAGAGTATCATGTTATAACTTAGATGATATACATACTAGTAATCATAGATAGAGTATCATGATATAGCTTAGATGATATACACGCTAGTAATCATAGATAGAGTATCATGATACAGCTTAGATGATATACATACTAGTAATCATAGATAGAGTCTCATGTTATAACTTAGATGATAAACATACTAGTAATCATAGGTAGAGTCTCATGTTATAACATAGATGATATACATACTAGTAATCATAGGTAGAGTATCATATTATAACTTAGATAATATACATAATAGTAATCATAGGTAGAGTATCATGTTATCGATTAGATAATATACATACTAGTAATTGTAGATAGAGTATCATCTACATTTGCATATGCAGGCTATTTCATCTATAATTTAACTGCCATATAATGACAGAGCGTTGCCCCTACCAGCAGCATTGGCAACTGCATATTCTAATTTCATCTGACGGCCAAATATGCTTGCTAGTGGTCAGATAAATCTGTACAGCAAAATCTATCATCTACTTGCTGAGACAGCTCATGATAAAATATACCATTTAAATTTTTTAAACTTGAACTGTAGCTGGCAATATCAACAATCGCTTCTTTATTCACGTTGTAAACCGCGAAGGTAAAACTTTAGACGGAACAGTGAGTGTAGACAATGTAGTTAAAGTGTACAGGCTTTACCTGTGTATTATGTATTGCTGGTACATAATTACCCGGATGTCATTAGTGATCTGTTTTCTTTGTATAGAAAGAGTGGTTTATATTGGCATGTACGGAGAATTGGTAATTTAGACTTGACTGAGTTGCACTATGATTGTACAAAGGTATCTGTTATACTACAATAGACTATATAAATATAGTGAATCTATTTTACTTTATATATAATGTGTACTCATGAAGCCAATTATTAGTTGGTCTGCTAAAATAAACTTCTGCGTATACTTAAATGAAAGCTTATGAATAGATTACACTGCATGTGGTTAAGTAACCAGAGAAAGAGCGGAGCGAGGCGGAGGGAGTGTGATGAGAGGAAACGAAAATACTTTTAGCCAATAAGCTTCCACGGATATTGATTCATTGCTGTGGGAGTTCCTTGTCTTAGTGTTATTGCAAAATTACTTTAGTTCGTTGCTTTAGGATAGCCCCAGCTGACGTAGAAAACTTGAACTCATCAGCGTACAGACTGGAGTCAACTAAAACAGTTCTTAAAAGCTGTGAGATGCACTCTTAGATCGAATTCAATCAGTAACGACAGAAAATAGACTTGAAGATCGCTTGACAAGCGCAAATACTGGACTAGGGGCTAATATTCTCGATAGCCTGAGAGCTTACTTCCATCTCCTGCTCTACAGATATTCTGGTAAGAATTACTGGTAAATATTCTGGTAAACATTTACTAGTAACCACAGGTAAAGATGAGTATATCTACTGCAAGAGAATTACCCTTTAAACTCATTGTAGATCAGCAGCGATACAATCTTTGCATATATACGTATACTAAGCGTGATGCCAAGTATATTAGTAGGAGACAAGCTGTGCAGGTGCCTTGTGATGTAATGCCAACAACCTGCAAGTACTTTCTTTGCTCAAATGGCCTCAACAAAGTTTAACTGAACATGTTTCTGCTGCTTTAGTCAGCTCTTGAAGCTGCGGGATCAGATCGACCTTTAGATGAAATTGCACAAGAAGTGATGGAACCTCCAGATCGAAAAGTGGATTATATGAACAAGAGTTATGATCTAGTCTGGAAAAGTAAGTGATTCCTTCCAGCTTTGAGCAACCATCCGTTCAAGTTGGTTCATGTCAGCAGGCGCAGTCCTGCCGTAACAGCATGAAACTAGCCTTCATAGTCATAGCGGATGTATGGTTAGGAGGCAGGATTATTCATGTCTGGATATGTAGATCTTTGACATCGGGACTCTAGCATGAGGTTCATGATAGTGGGTAGGTGGAGGCGCATAAGAAATGTAGTTTTAACCTTTTTGCCAAATGCACTGGTTGAACTGATTAAAATTACAAGTGATAATGAAGCTTTGTTACCAGCTGATTGGAAACACTGGGGGTGAGGTAAGGCTTACGAGTTAGTGTTACGTATAACCGTATCATCTCCGGCTTATTTTGACTGCATTTGACTGATTGGACATGTGCTACATGCACTAAAGACTTCAATGCTGTGTTATTCTTATCCTCGCTAGAGGTATATTTGGTTACTCATTGGATATTCTTTTAGACTTTCAGGGGGGCAGTAGACAGAAGATTGATAGGTCTCTCCCTTCTCCTTGTTTTCCTCTAAAGTATGGAAACAATAAAATTTAGCTAAAAGCTTATGAAGTCAGGAGTAAAGATTTGACACACTCTAAACGATTTTTTAGGTAAAGAAATATGTTAGTGGTGTTCCCTGACACTAGGAAAACAGTTAATTTAACTCAAGGCCATTGAGGTTCCCCCGTAGTTGTCGTAGGTGCCGGTAGCAGTGTCAAAGTGCAAGCTAGCAGACGCATGTATATATTCAGGCAATAACTTTGGTCTCTTTCTCTTATTTTATAAGTTGCATAAAGACACTTCTGCCACCCTACTTCTAGTTGATTGGTTTACTCAACCCACAACCCACATGTAGGGCGCTTAGGCTAGCATATGTAGGGCGCTTAGGTAGGATATGTAGTGTACTTAGGCTAATTTTATATACGTAAGGAGCGTAGGCCAGCATATGTAGGGTGCTCGGGGTAGCATATATAGGGTGTTTAGGCACGCATATGTAGGGTGCACAGGCTAGTATATGTTGAGTACTTAGTCTAGCGTATGTATAGTGCTCAGGCTAGTTTCTGAATACTAAATTCCCTTATTCTTCAAAGCTTAGGTTAAACTACATGAGTCTGTGGAGGCATTGGAAGTTGATGGCAAGTAATTGGTTGCTACAGACCAATCTCAAAAGGAAGAGGAAACTTCCTTTTCCTTTGAAATGTTATAGTAGCTGTTGGATGTTGGCTCACTGCCAGCAAATAATGCTAGAAACCACTTTTTTGTAGCTGAGTAGTAGACAATCAGCAACTCTATCCCATAGCATCCAACATAAGAATAAAGGGGCCTATTTAGGGGTACCATAGGAATAGAGCGGCCTATTTAAGGGTACTATAGGAATAGAGCGGCTTTTTTAGGGGTGCCATAGGAATAGAGGGGCCTATTTAGGGGTACCATAGGAATAGAGGGGCTTTTTAGGGGTGACATAGGAATAGAGGGGCCTATTTAAGAGTACTATAGGAATAGAGCGGCTTTTTAGGGGTACTATAAGAATAGAGGGGTCTATTTAAGGGTACTATAGGAATAGAGCGGCTTTTTTAGGGGTACCATAGGAATAGAGGGGCCTATTTAGGGGTACCATAGGAATAGAACGGCTTTTTTAGGGGTACCATAGGAATAGGGGGCCTATTTAGGGGAACCATAGGAAAAGAAGTTCCTATTTAGGGGCACCATAGAGAGAGGGGCCTATTAGGGGTACCATGGAATAGAGGGGCCGATTTAAGGGTACTATAGGAAAAGAGCGGCTTTTTTAGAAGTACCATAGGAATAAGGACGCCTATTTAGGGGCATCATATGAATAGAGCGGCTTTTTTAGGGGTACCATAGGGATAGAGGGGCCTATTTAGGGGTACCATAAGAAGAGGAGTCCCTATTTAGGGCACCATAGAAAGAGAGGGGCCTATTAGGGGTACCATAGGAAGAGAGGGACCTATTTAAGGGTACCATGAGAATAGAGACGCCTATTTAGGGGTACCATAGGAAGAGAAGGGCCTATTAGGGGTACCATAAGAAGAGAAGTGCCTATTAGGGGTACCATAAGAAAAGAAGGGCCTATTAGGGGTACCATAAGAAGAGAGGGACCTATTTAGGGGTACCAGTTATAAAACACATGTCTTTATTGTTTTTGTTGGTCTTTACTAAATAGAAAATGGAAAATGTGTAGAACAACAACTTGACCCATGCATTTAGTAAATACCCTTGGTTTATTATAAACAGTGAGACCCGGTGTGTATGTATCCAGACTGTATCTGTATAGGGCTAGTT
The DNA here is from genome assembly GCF_963576615.1 of Watersipora subatra. NCBI lineage: Eukaryota > Metazoa > Bryozoa > Gymnolaemata > Cheilostomatida > Watersiporidae > Watersipora > Watersipora subatra. The sequence continues at coordinate 65,705,158 of NC_088712.1, read as the reverse complement.
ATTGATGGGTCAAGATACAGGAGTGTTGAAGAATAAGGACAAATCAACTCTCTATAGCATTGTAGCTGGAATTAGAAAGGTTCTGCAACATTACAGAGAGAGTTGTCTTCCCGTCTGACCACTGTTTCCTCATCTATGCTTTATTACTATTTAAATCTTTTTGAACTTGATGATAGTAACACAGGAAGTTGACAGACATTTTTGGTAAGTTAATAGTAGTAGCTGTTTGATTTGAATAATCTCTATTGCAGTTGTCCTTATCGGAAATTCTGGAGTCGGAAAGACAAACTTTCTCACCCGATACGCTTGGGACCAGTTCACACTCGAAAGTAGAACTACCATAGGAATAGATTTTGCCTGCAGAGATGTTGTTCACAATGATAAAAAGATAAAATTGCAGATTTGGGACACAGCAGGCCAGGAGAACTTCAGAGTTCTTGCACACTTGTAAGCGCCTGTCAACTTACACCCCTTTGTCTTCCTGCAGCACACCACTCACCATTAAGTGCTTGCTATACTCTGACTCATGTACAGCAATACTAGAACTTTCAGACAACTTGTTAAACCACAGGTGTCCTTTAGCGGGATATTGCCGAAGCCGAGGCTGGGCCGTAGTCTACACACACACAAAAAAACAACAAAGGTCCACGTAGTTATGAGCAAAAACAAAAGTATCCACCCAAATATCTCACCAATCCAATAAGCAGCCACCCATCATGTCAAAATATTACAAGTTTCCAGTCATGTCTTGTACAACTCACATTATGGTTTATCAAAACTTGTCCCAAAGTCACTATTAATTTTTGAGACTGTCCAATTGCTGTTTTAGAAATGGTCGCCGCTAGCCTAACCTAACGTCCTGATTCAACATCTCACTTAACTAGCGGGGCATTGCTAAAAGAGAGAAGCAAAAAGTTTGGGAGCACTCAGCAATGCCCCGATAGTTACTGAGATGTTGAATCAAGACGTTAGGCTAAGGCTAGCGGCGACCATTTCTAAAACAGCAATTGGACAGTCTCAAATTAATAGGGACTTTGGGACAAGTTTTGATAAACCATAAGGTGAGTTGTGCAAGACATGACTTGAAACTTGAAATATTTTGACATGATGGGTGGCTCTGTCGATTGGTTTAGTTTTTGTGTGTTCTGCTCATCGGATGGGTGAGATTTTTGGGTGGATACTTTTGTTTTTGCTCATAACTAACTACGTGGACCTTTGTTGTTTTTTTGTGTGTGTAGACTACGTCCCGGCCTTGGCTTCGACAATATCCCGCTAAAGGACACCTGTGTGTTAAACTTAATCTGCTACTCATAGTAATCTTCCTACTTGATATGACTTCATTGGGGTGACTCTTGATGTTCTCAAAGGGATTGGATAGATGCAAATAGAAGGGGGCATACTGGCTGTTGTAAGACAACTTCTGTCACCAAGAAAACTATCACAAACAATGATAGAAGTGCGTTTTTATTCTAACTTTGGCCACACACTGATAGCTGTCTTCTCTACTAGTTGTGGTTTGAAGGTCGAGTGAGAAGAAATGAAAGAACAGGCATGAAACATAGCGTGCGATGCGTAGCTGTTTGTGATACCATAGGTGCTTTCTTGGTGGAGACCATAGCTCTGAGTTAGTTAATAGTAGCTTTATATTGGCAATTCACACTGATGAGCTAAAAAGCCAAGTCATTGAAAAAATATATTTTTGTGATATGCCTTTTGCATGAATCAACTAGCTTTGCATTTTAGGAATTTCAAATATTTTTATTATATTGGCAGAGTGAAAATGTGATAACTCACAACTATAATTTGCCTTGCCGGCTTTAACGTTTGTTAACAAACTATAATGTTATGTAACTAGAGGATTTTTTGGTTGATCATGACTAGAGAAAGCAAATTACTCACTTTTTCCATGATTGGCAGTCACAATGTTTTCATGACGCTGCGCAAATTTGAGCCAATCCGCAAGTTAACCACATCATGGAAACGGCATTAATCCGTAAGCTAAGCGAGTTTTGCGATTCGCAAGACTTTATCAAACCCATCGTGCTTGCGAACAATGGAAACAACACTTGCGAATGACGCGCATTAAAATATTGCACCTGCTATTCAATTTTAAACATTTTCAATACTTCCGTTCATCCTTTTTCTATCAAATTTCACGTGTTTGCGTCACTAACTGCGTCGCTAATTATTAACTGTTAGCATACAATTCCTTACCTTTTTCCAAAAAGGTTTCTGGAGTCAATCCGTATCATGCGAATGTCCATAGAAACACTTAGTTTGCGCGATTACGCAACTTGATTCGCATGATGCACCTCATGCGTGTCATGGAAACATAGTGAGTCACTAGCCAGGTTGTCTCTTCAATTATGGACTGCAGGCGTCTTGCTAACTCATTATGATGAAGATAGATTTCTATCACATTATCACTAATAATAAGGTGGTAATATTGACATCGTCAAAAATAGCCTTTCATTTTTTCAAAGACCAAAAATCTTTTTTAATGCAACAATGCTGTTAGTGCAGCTTGACAGAAAGTTTTCACTTTAAAGGACCATCAAGAAGGTAGAATATGAAAATGCTTTTTTGCCATTTACTGACATGTTACTCAATTAGACTGTTTAGCGGCAGCAGCTGCAGTTGGTTAGTAGAAACACTAGTTTTGCTTCAACCATCAACTCAACTGATACAAAATATCTAACAACGTTCTGACTGATAAAAGTATGAAAAAACCATTGTTGATTATACTTTCAAATATTGCATGGGTGTACATTGTTACATATGGTGTTGATGCAGTTGCTACATTGTTACATCAAGTCTATTTAACGAAAAAAACACTTTACCATGAGGTACTTCAACAAACTCTGTCAGTAAACTCCTTACCAATAAAACCAGATCTCTGCGAGTCAGCACAGAGTCATTTTGCGCAGGTCTTTCAAAGCAAACGGCGGACAAAATTGAGAGCTTGTCTTGGGTCACATGTCACAAGTTGACGGATAAGAATTTTTATCACGCCATTAAAGTAAGTTGAGAGAGTAATTTGTCTGCCTTTCAATGTGCAAGCGTTGAGTAGAACAGCTAGGTTAGGGGCATACAAGTCAGACAACACCATATACTACGTAAACAGAATTGAATGCGTATGCAAGACCCACATTCAGGCATGTGAAACATGTCACTCTTCAGCCTTCTGACACTCTACTTTCCTTACGTTGACTGAAACCTCCTAGGTGTCATCTTGTTGCTATTGCCGCTCAGTTGACACCTTGCTGGCACTTTACTGACACCTATCAGCAAGTACCATTTTACTTCATCTTACATGGCATTCTAAATTGTTCTCCTTCAAAGTTTGACCAGTCTCGGCCACTTACAATTCTCAATTCTTGTTTGTTGTTTTTTTATAGCTGGCTGCTTCCAAAATAGCCTATATGTTGAATAGCAAATGCTTGGTTGCTCAGCATGCAGTATGATAACAGGAAAGAGGTGTACAGTTTCAACTGATTCCATTGTCTTCTCTTCTTGCTTCTAATAGATAAAGTTTAAATACCTTGAAAAATGTTGTAAGTCCATGATAGAAGTCAATATTTGACTATTACATAATTTAGTCAATTCAATACAAATTGAAATAACTCTTTAATTTAATTTAAATAAATTGAAATAACTCAGCATCCTATATTTTCATTTGACCAATAGGAGATCTCATCCCACTCTGCCCACTACTCAAGTGGCCAATTTTGACACTACAATAAAGCTGTAGCAGTTGTCATAATTTATGAGGTAACTGAGCAGGTGACAATTACTACACGTGCTACAGTAGAGCAGTAGCAGTTGTCATATTTTATGGCATCACTGAGCATGTGACAATTGCTACAAGTGCTACAGTAGAGCAGTAGCAGTTGTCATACTTCATGGCATCACTGAGTATGTGACAATTACTAGAGGTGCTACAGTAGAGCAGTAACAGTTGTCATACTTAATGAAATCACTGAGCATGTGAGAATTACTACAGGTGCTACAGTAGAGCAGTAGCAGTTGTCATACTTTATGGCATCACTGAGCATGTGACAACTACTACAGGTACTACAGTAGAGCAGTAGCAGTTGTCATACTTTATGACATCACTAAACATCTGACATTCCAAGATGTGACTAAGTGTTGGATGAAGGAGCTTGATGAACACGCTAAGCTGGAGAACCCAGTTCTGATGTTAATAGGTCACAAGTCAGATCTAAGGCACCTGCGCAGTGTGTCGAGAGAGGAAGGAGAGAATCTTGCAGGTGAGCATTTGAGTAGTGACGAATACAGTAGAGAAGTCGCAATATTTTCAATTGCTCACCATTATTCTAATTGTCCTCAACAAATTGTAGCTTTTTAGTCAGTGACTTCTCTCAAGCCAATCTATTTAGAAATCTATAATTTTGAAAAATTTTCAAGCAGATTTTGTCTTGTGTTGGATCAATACTGGCTTAGTTTTGAAAGCAAGACTGCTTGAGAAATGTTTCTACAAAAATAAAGATACCTGTCTAGGTTAAATGGCAGACCAGTAAAACCTATAGAAAGATTTGATAAACCTATAAGAGTACTTGATACGCAGGTAACTTTGACTAAACTAGGTGTAACTCACAGTATCGTGTTATCAGCTGCTTAGATTGCTTTGATGTGCTGCTGAGCTCATGAAATGCCCATATACACACAATCCATAGATGTAGATTTGATATACACATTAGTAATCTACATGTATTATTAGACTTGGTCTAGGTGAGAAAATATTCCTGCCTTGCTAGCTTTCCATGGAGCTGACATTCAACACCGCAGTTACCCATAATTCAACACTAAAAATCCTTCTTTATTCACAGTTTGTACGTGGTAAAGATGTTCATTTCGGTAATGAGAAAATATTTAAACACTTGACCGAAAGCTGTACATGTACATGTTCATGTCGGCCATGGACCATGGGCCATGTTACCCATAGCAACTATACAGCTTGTTCTTGATTCAATGTGATCCACTAATACGTTCTCATCTCATGTTGTACCAGTAATTTGGCCAGTATGTTATGATTTGTAAACAGTAGCTATTTCTCTAAAAGAGGACACAACTCCATAATACTTTGACCTAACTTGCCACTTAAAGGTAGTCTTATTTGATAAGTTCAACTAGGTCAAATGAAAGGTTTTGGGGTATCAGTAGCTGACCCTTCATATCCTTTTGTAGCATTGAAGTTGCATAGGATGCGTAGTTTCACAGCTGCCACTCTGTTAAGATCTCAGTTTTTAACACAATAGACATCTAGACAATTTACCAGATAGTTTTTCCTCGTGGTTTGTTCCAATGGATATTCGAACAAACCATGAAGAAACAATATCTGGCAAAGTTTTGCAGAAAACTAGTAAGCATCTTGCGGTATACTTGCAGCCAAATTTGATATGATATTCATGGAGGCCTCAGCTCAAGACAAGACAAATGTAGAAGAGGCTTTTGAATCTCTTGTAGCAGGTATGTTTTTGCTAGCGGGTATATCTTAGCTAGCGGATATGTCTTTGCTAGCGGGTATGTCTTTGCTAGCAGGTATGTTTTTGCTAGCAGGTATGTCTTTGCTAGCGGGTATGTCTTTGCTAGCGGGTATGTCTTTGCTAGCAAGTATGTCTTTGCTAGCGGGTATGTCTTTGCTGGCAGGTATGTCTTTGCTAGCGGGTATGTCTTTGCTAGCGGGTATGTCTTTGCTAGCAGGTATGTCTTTGCTAGCAGGTATGTCTTTGCTAGCAGGTATGTCTTTGCTAGCAGGTATGTCTTTGCTAGCAGGTATGTCTTTGCTAGCAGGTATGTTTTTGCTAGCAGGTATGTCTTTGCTAGCAGGTATGTCTTTGCTAGCGGATATGTCTTTGCTAGCGGGTATGTCTTTTCTAGCAGGTACGACTTTGCTAGCAGGTATGTCTTTGCTAGCAGGTATGTCTTTGCTAGCAGGTATGTCTTTGCTAAGAGTTATGTCTTTGGGTGCATGCACCTTCTGACTCAATACCTTACCGATAAATCTTGGCCAGCAAATTTCGTCCGACTCAATCTTTTTTGGCAGGCACCTCTCTATCAGCATTTTATCTATAACACGTTATTTCCTATTAACCTGATATAAGGTTACATGACAGAATTTTAAAAATGCATTTATTTAAACCGATATAATCATTAGCAATTTTCAGCGATAGTTTGGGTGTTAAAAGAACAAACGACCATTTTTGAGAACAAAAAGACTTGCTAAGCAAAAGTAAATTTTGGTCATTAGATGCATATTTCGTTGGCAAAACATACTGTAAATGTTTGAATTACGAAGTCAATTCCAATGATTAGCCAGCGCATCAGCCGGAATGACTGTTGGCTAACATTCTATTACATTTTATTCATCTAGTCATCAATCGTAGTGGCTTTGGTTGCCCAACATGGCAGATAATTCTAACTCAAGTTTGAAGGAGACTTAATAAATACTCTACAAGTTTGTGTTATATTCTAACGCCTACATTGTTTTTTGAGCAGTGATTATAGGATTAGACCAATTGGCTTGCGCTTCAAATTTTGTGGAGTGAACAAAATACTTCAAACACACACACTGAAAATTGAACAAATATTCTGTTAAAATTAGCTATTCATGCAAGTCTTATGTTTAGAAACTACTACTGACATATTCCGCTTTTTACGAGTGAAAAGATTTGAAAAAATGGTCTTTAGCTAATTTAGTTGAAGAAGCGCATGATTTTCATATAATCATGTAGCATAGCAGTAGCATAGCAGCTGTTGCTCGTCAAAATTTTGAAATGATTGCAAATGTTTCCATTCATATTCATACCTTAAAGTTGTTGATAAGACCTGGTATTTAATCAAAACTACACAGCATAACTATTTAAACTCCAATATGTAATATGTATAATATGATATAATAATATAATATAATAATATGTAATGCTAGCTGCTACAGAAGCAATAATAGTTTGTGCTGTCAGTTAATCTTTATGATCAGAATTCAATCTGTTTGGATTATACACATGAATAGAATCTCTCTAAAAATATGTTAAGGTCTAGAATTTAGTATTGTTTTGTTTTCATAAAAAATCTGTCAGCATCTGCAGGTCAGCAAGAGTAGTATGTTACTCAGCACTAGGAACATGTTGCCAGTACTGGTGCTTCATTTTGCAATGTTTTATAGTTAATAGTAGTTCTATTGACTTGAGTCAAACAGCATTATACTGGTACATATAAAACTTGCATATTAGTAACTACATGACTTGTATACTAGTAACTACATGACTTGTATATTAGTAACTACATGACTTGTATACTAGTAACTACATGACTTGTATACTAGTAACTACATGACTTGTATATTAGTAACTACATGACTTGTATACTAGTGACTACATGACTTGTATACTAGTAACTACATGACTTGTATATTAGTAACTACATGACCCATATACTAGTAACTACATGGCTTGTATACTAGTAACTACATGACTTGTATACTAGTAACTACATGACTTGTATATTAGTAACTACTTGACTCATATATTAGTAACTACATTAGTCGCAGTGCCTCTATTGCAGTACTTTGCATTGCAGCAATCTCAAAGAAGCAACAGTTTTTAAGCCTTCATCCTCAACCTGTTGACACATCATTCAAACTTGGGCCCCTTCCAAATGAAGAAACTCAGTCTAAGAAGAAAAAGAAAAAAGCATGTTGTTAGCAACCAATCAACAGTTGGAAAGTACTCAGTCCACCAGCCCTTGTAGTCGCTACAGTATTAATAGCCAATTGTGTTGATCTCAAGCTATTGTCTCACAGGGTGGATATAGAGCGGCCTTGTAACTTGGTGCTATATAGACATGTTTCAATGGTATTTCGAGAAATCAATACTGTTCCTAAATGACATATTTAAGCTTTAAATTCATTCAGCAGGACATAACCTAAACTCCTGCATCATTTCTATGGTCTTTACTAACATATGTAGTTTATTTTTGACACTGTTATGTGAATGTATATTTTTACGTTATATTTGAGGTGTCAATCACATATATTTTATCAGCCAGTCACACTCGTACAGTCCTTTCCTGGGAAACATCTGCTAGAAGTTATGCTTGCGATTTCCTTGTAGTGTTTCACATTTATTTGTAGCATGAATCATCTTGCTAAACAAGTTTATCTTGTTTGTAATACACATAATACGTATGCCAGTATGAATCATACATAGCCTGCTCTAGCAACAAGATATCCTTCAACTACTAGATATGGTTTTAGATTTACTCAGTTTAATAATCAACTTTGTAGCCCCTACTACACAGGTGTCACCCATTGCTAGCCAACCTGAGACACTTTGGTAAAAGCGCCATTAGACCTGACTCGAGTGTTGAAACTTAGGTACTCCCAAACATAGCCAAGACATAGTAGAACAGGTGCTCATAGATGTACTCAAGACATCATGGAACAGGTGCTCATAAATGTACTCAAGACATTGTGGTGCAAGATCTCACAGTTTTATCAATTATCCATAAGCAAAAAAGAGTCATACATCAGACATTGATGCAGCCTATAATAACAAGCAAGTTGTAGCTTAGTACAACCTTTACACATTAATCCTAACTCAATAAACCCTATTAAAACATTTGCATGAGATACAGGTTTAGATCCATCTGTGACATGGTGATCACGGCTTGTGATTAATCAAATTTTGGCCAAGAAGTGAAATTGCAGCAGAAGTTCTTTTGCGGTTTCACACTGTTGATATGAAACCGCAAGAAGCTTATGCCTTCTTGCGGTTTCACACCAACAGCGTGTCACTATTTGACTGTTGAGGTAGTTTATAATGTGAATGGGTAGAGAGAAGACTCTGACAGATCAGTTTCTATGTATCTTCATAATAAAAGGTGCATGTGAATGATAGCAACCATTACCACTGCTAGAATGTTCCATATCAAGTGTTTACATTTATCTCCCTATTAGACCCTCCTCCTCTTGTTCTCTACCCTGTCCCTCTATTGCCGGCTTTTTTATGTTGCAGCTTGTTTAAGCTTTGACTTTGTTACAACTAGTATTCTTCATCTCCGCCATTAAATAGTTTATTTTATCAACAAAACTCAAAATTTTTGAGCATTCCTACTATTCCTTCAGATGATCTCATCAAATATCATATTTTATTGACTGGTACAAAATCATGACAAAATTCGACATTACTTCTGGAAACTTTTGCAAATAGCAGACAACATATTTGAACTAGTCAGAAGGTCACGCCATGTGTGGGTGTTATTATTCCATTTACTCTTGCAGTCAGACTCTTTTGTATTAGAGAGTCTGTAGTCTGACCTCAGTTCATGCTTGTTAACTCCTATATCTGTTATGAAAGTTTCAGTAATAAACTAATATGATAGCTAATAATGCTTGCATAGTGGGTTACTTGGGAATCTGTTTAAATACATGGAAACTTGACATTCGTATTTTATTGGACATTGCCCTAGTTCTTTTGCCTCCCTGTTTTAATGTTGCCTTCAGCACGCATGTGTTCAATCTTGCTCAGGTCATTAGACTTTCCGGAAAAAAATAAAGAGAGATAGAGAAATATGGAGATATATAGACAAATAAGCTTTTGTAAAGGGCTGCCCTGCAGCAGTTTGATCCAACAGTGAAAGGTGCCTGCTGCTCAAATTGTCTGTGCAAAACTAATGTGATTCCAGTACACAGAAGATATCCACAACTCGTTATTAAGAAAGGATAGAACTTGCTGTAACTTTTCAGTTTACTTAATTAATAGTTACAACAGAGAAAACTAACTGCTCCGCACATGGTTTAGACAAGCTATTTGCTATAGTTTTGGACAATCTAGGATTAATATGGTGCTATAATTTCCATAGTAATTTGCAATTATTTTTTGTGTGGGATAGATCGTTTTTTTCTTAACCAAAGGATCAACTTTTCCTTTCTAATTTCTGTTTCAAAATTCTATCCCTTGAGTTCAGTGTCTTCTTTATTGTAGTAATAAGCAGGGTTGACAACTCCCATCAAAAAGGTATTATCGATAAATGTCAGTCTATAGTATAGACTCTATACTATAATAGGATACGGTACATATGTAACACAGTTCCAACATGTCGCGTGAAAATTCGTCAGAACCGTCGGGCAAAAAGTTTCGCTAATGAAAATTGTCAAAGGCTTCCGGTCTGCATTCAAGCGAAATCTTGCTAGCAGCTAGCGCAACACTTACGTAAAAATTCGCGAAATGATGAAATATCTCGTACGCTTGTCACAGCTTTGTTTCCTAACGAGCTCGGACGAGCGTTAAGCCAAGAACAACGCGTCCTTGCGCTAGGTTCGGGGGTCTTACTAATACTCCAATGTTTACAAATGTTCGTTAGCATCCAAAACTACAGCCTAACTGCTACTCGGACGATGAGTTATCGTAATATATAAACGAATTATTATTTTCTTTGTTGTCATTCTAGACAGTGTTATTAATGGTGTTATTAATTTTGTGATATCCATAGTTGGCTTGGTCGAGCGTACGAATCTTAAAAGAATAACCTCTCAACGATGCTGAATCTGCCAAATCAAAACTTTAATATAGGTTTGAGCGGAATCTTTATTGTTTCAAATTGTTTTTGTTCTAGAATGCATTTTAGTGATAACTTCTGATTATATAAAATTATGTATGTCGTGGTATTACTTTGTTTATACGGGGCTTCCTAAAACGTTGCAGATTTGTCACTGTACTTTTAACAATGCTTCTGTTCAGTTTTTATTCCCAGTTTATCATTCATACTTGTGTTTAGGTTATTTCAACGGGCCCAGATGTCTCGGTTACTCAACTCGCAATTGTGCATATGATTAGTCCTCCTAAAATTTTTGTTTGATATTCGCATGTGTGTATATTTGCATTCAATTTCCATGGAACATTCAGATCCATTTGTTACATATACGAACTTCATTAGTTTTCTAATTACTAGCTCAAAGCAATGATATACAGCCCCAATTGGGCTGTATATCATTGCTCAAAGCCTTACTTTTAAAATCTGCAAACTTGGACTTATATGCATTAGCACATCATCAACACGCTGTGCATTCTCTGTAGTTTACATCAACAAAACAGAAAACTAGGGTAGACACCTGCGTTATTTATAACACAACTTTGAACGCAGCATGGTGAATGTAAAATACAAACTACTTCATAATTTAAAGTATTTCTAGTTACTCAAACATAACCTTTTAGTTTATAAACTTAAGCGTCTGCAGAATACCTTATAAGAAGTTTTAAAGTGCAACATAGACTATTTGTGGTCATTCTGTAACTGATTAAAACTGTTGGTTACAATAAGATACATTGTTTTTATTTATAAATGTACATACAATCTAGTTACCTATTCATCCTGTCTGTATCGAATAGTATCTAGTAAAGAGTATGGTTTTTCATGTGAGAGATGAGTCCTTTTACAACTTGTATACCTTTAGCTTTGTTATTCATTGTTGAATTGCTGAACATTTATACAGAATTTATACTGAAAACAGAAAATGTCTTCAAGTTGTTTTTATTTGATTATTTTTCAGTAGATCATTTTGTGTATTAAGAATTGTCATGCAATAGTGTTTTTTTAAAGCTATAAATGTACTAGTAGGCTATTATCTTATTTTGTTTTTTCTTGTCCAAGTAAATTGTTTATCTGAAATCTGAGAGCTAGCCAATATACTGCTTCTATTAACATGTAAGTGAACCCAAGTAGCCTTTCCTGCCTTTTACTCACTTACCAGTGTTATCATTCTTTGCTAATCGAAACATCATTGTGTTCAAGTTGAAGGGGCCATGAGAGTTGATTCGACGTGTGGTGGATCGGGCCGACTGTGATGGTGGTTCGATGAGAATTGAACTATTCTTAGTCGCCAGCCCCGTCTTTTGACACGTTTTCATTTTCAGTATTTATCCTCCATCCAAGTTTGGCTGTATGACTTTTGAATTCCAACAAGCAACACACAGCTGATGATTGATGGGCCATTATTCTGAGCAGAACATTTTGACATTTATTAAGATAATTGGTTTTGTTGGACTATTTGAATGAGCTCTGTGAGTAGTTTTTAAACATGGCAAAAGAGTTGTGTCAGCAATTTTTCATTTTTCATAAAATTGTTAGTTGTTATATTACAGCGGAAAAAATTGTTTTAAATTTGTTGGTCAATTCTAGATTTTGCAGTTTTGGTGTTGATTCAATACAAAAGTAACAAGTTATTCCCAAATCAGTGATTTATTTTCATTTTTAGACACTCACAAGCTACGAACTTAGCGTAAACCACTATACTACATAAGATTTAAGCGACATCCTTGAACATTGTAAACTCAAACTCCTTTTATTGAGGTCACTGTGAAGGTTGAAATTATTGAGGTTATTGTGAAACGAGTTACTCCATGACAATGCGATTCATGTCATTTTACAATATCAGACGTGAGTTTAGGTCTATTTTACTTGTTCAAACTTACTATCCAATGAATGTTATTGTAGAGAACTAGAAGTGTTTGAATGATGAGTCATTCTATACCAGAGATGCTACGTGTTAGTCCTACTAAATTAGAGTTCTTTGTGGATGACCGAAAGTCACATAATACAGTCTTGAAAGTTTCCAATCCCACAACTAATTTGCTTCGCTACAAATGTAAGTGCTATAGGACTACACCAAATGTATAAAAATAAAAAAGACGCTTCAGCTTGGTGCCTAGCAGGTCCGGTTATGTGGACTGACATGTTCAGCTACGTGGACTGACATGTTCAGCTACGTGGACTGACATGTTCAGATATGTGGACTGACATGTTCAGATATAAAGAATGATAGGTCTCTTGATCTGAATTGATCAACGCAAAAGAGTTGAAAATTTGCCAAGAAAAATTGGTAAGCTGTTAATTTTGGGCAGGCTGTTAATTCTAGGAGGCCAATTAGACAGTTTTGCTTGTACCAAGTCAGATCATGTTATTTATTGGTCAATATGGTTGGTATCCTGAAATGTTTGTAGTAACCTGCACCGCTTCGGACAATTACATGGTTGAGAATGGTGAGGGTCAAGTCAAATCTGGTGGTTGCATATTCATGTAAGTCTTACTAAGCACAACTCTATTCTTGAGTTAGTTGTGTGGTAGTATGATGCTGTCTCATAGCAAGGGTGAGTCATATCAATGTGTTGCATGAGTTTTTTTATTTTAGCCGTATTCATCACCTCAAGGTTGCAATGTTCAAGAAAAACCAGAAAAACGAGGATTGTTTTCGAATGGAAGTCTATAAGGGAACAACTCGGATAGGTAAGTCTATAAGGAGACAAGTCTGTTAGGTAAGTCTATAAGAGGACAAGTCTGTTAGGTAAGTCTATAAGGAGACAAGTCTGTTAGGTAAGTATATAAGGAGACAAGTTTGTTAGGTAAGTCTATAAAGGGACAAGTCTGTTAAGTAAGTCTATAAGGAGACGAGTCTGTTAGGTAAACATATAAGGGGACAAGTCTGTTAGGTAAGTCTATAAGGGGACAAGTCTGTTAAGTAAGTCTATAAGGGGACAAGTCTGTTAGGTAAACATATAGGGGGACAAGTCTGTTAGGTAAGTCTATAAGGAGAGAAGTCTGTTGGGTAAATTAGCTAAGACTGATGCAAGAGTCTTTTATATTAACTTGTTCCAGCATTTTAGAGAAACACAGTATGGTCTGCTACAGGTAAGCCAACTACTATTGTGGCAGAGCTTCTATATAGCAAAGACACTCAGCCGAGAGAGCAGCTTCCGTTTCAGCTACTTCCAGGAAGTACAAAAACGCAGGCAGATCCTGCTAGCAGCACTGCATCTAATGAACCTATTCAAGGTACACGGACAGACTATATTTTGTTTTCATTATTTTAACCTCATCAGGGATTTAGTTTCATCATCTTGTTCACATTTTGTTGTTATTTTTATCGGCGGTGTTTGTATGCCGAGCCACTTAATCTGCCGGACTACAATGCAATGTCTTTTTTGTTCTTTATATTTTTCATCTACTTTGTTTTATATTACAATTTACTATGCAAGGATGAAATAGACCTACATCACATCAATCTCTTGAAATGTATAGTTGTCTGTTGCAATATAGCTACCAGTGCATGACTCTTGCTAGTTCCTAGAATGGACATATACATCAACTCTAGTGATTATATTGATATGTCTGTTACATATGGTGTCCTGGTACTATTTACAGACATGGTGGTTATATTGATAGGCCTGTTACATATGGTGTCCTGGTACTAATTACAGACATGGTGGTTATATTGATAGGTCTGTTACATATAGTGTCTTGGTACTCATAACAGACATGGTGGTTATACTGATAGGTCTGTTACATATGGTGTCCTGGTGCTAATAACAGACATGATCATTATATTGATAGGTCTGTTACATATGGTGTCCTGGTGCTAATAACAGACATGGTGGTTATATTGATAGGTCTGTTACATATGGTGTCCTGGTGCTAACAACAGACATGGTGGTTATATTGATAGGTCTGTTACATATGGTGTCCTGGTGCTAACAACAGACATGGTGGTTATATTGATAGGTCTGTTACATATGGTGTCCTGATGCTAACAACAGACATGGTGGTTATATTGATAGGTCTGTTACATATGGTGTCCTGGTACTAATAACAGACATGGTGGTTATATTGATAGGTCTGTTACATATGGTGTCTTGGTACTAATTACAGACATGGTGGTTATATTGATAGGTCTGTTACATATGGTGTCCTGGTACTAATAACAGACATGGTGGTTATATTGATAGGTCTGTTACATTTGTTGTCCTTGTACTAATAAGACATGGTGGTTATATTGATAGGTCTGTTACATGTGGTGTCTTGGTATTAATAACAGACCTGATGGATTTAATTTTTTTCAACCTGCTGATATAATGACTGGTTGCCAATGATCACGTAGCATGGCACCTTTTTGTTTTTGGTTTATGCATTTTTTTTACTCTTTCTGATTCCCGAGAGACTTGACGTAGAATTGTTATCTGTTATTACAGCAGTCGACACCCCAAAAAGACCTAGTCTCCTTTATGTCTATATTGGAATAGTCTGTCTGGCTGTACTATACCTCCCTATTGACGGAGAGACACCTAGCTTCCTATCTAATTATATAAAGCTGGAAAATTCGCATAAGCTAATAGCTGCTTATGTTCTAGGTAAGGACAAAGGTCAAACTTGCAACTTAATGTTTGAATGTATACAGAGCTACCACCAGGTTATAGCTGTTTAATGATGCAAATGCATTTATTTGGGTATTTATTTTTAGGCATGATAACAGTGGTCTTGTTCCGGCAATGATATCACCTAAGGAGTGCCAGACTAGTTACTTAGCTGTATGCTAGCCACAATGTACTCCGATGGAATGGATGAACAAGTGGAACTTCCAGCTGGTATGCGGGTATCAAATAGTCACCCGGACTCTTATCTTATAAAGATAAACCCTCTGACAAGCAGGGTTGTTGTCACACCCCGTGTGCTAGAGTTTAAACAGAAGACTAAAGCTTTATTTTGTGCCTGTAACAGACTCGCTACTCACGGAAGTAGTTTTCGCTTTACATTGGAATACTGGTAAATGGATGCGGTACTGTTACGTGTGAGGCGAGGATAATTTAATGAACATTACATTCAGCATATATAGCTGCCATTTATGTCTGATTAACTGATTAGCCATCCTATTACCTTGTGAAAATTACTGCCGGCGTTGTTCATAATTATTTGGAGTTGCACTCCCCCGTATGATACTGCCTACCTCATCACGCTCAACGTAGCAGCTCATCAAGAGCATATTTATGTGCATAATTATTATGTACACTACTTGTAGGAATATTTTCCTCCAGGCCAGCTTCCTAACAGCCAGTGCTGTTATGTTGCCTTATACATGTATTGTTATTGTTTGTTGGATGAAATGGATATGTAATGCATGTGATACATATTGTTTTTATTCTTGACCAATGGCAATAGTCATAAATCTTCTACGATGCCCAGCTGTGTTTCTTACTTATCTCCTTGTTCCATCGATTGTCACATATGAGCTGAGCATATGATGAATTGACTGTGTGACGAGCTGAGTGTGTGGCGGGTTGAGCGTATGGCTGTGTGACGAGTTGAGCAGAAGACGAGGTGACTAAATTAATTTTAGTCAAACGAATTTGACATCAACTGAGCCAAGCTCGAGTAGAACTGGTAGAGTGAATTAGCACGTACTTGCCAACCGGTCAAAAGGATATTGTGGTAACACACAGAGAATAGACAATAAAATATTTATTAGTAACAATAGACAAATAAATACTGGAGGAGAGAGCGGAGCATCAAATAGTGAGGCGTTATATATATGTGTGTACTATAGAGACAGACTAGCGAGGAGTGGTGAGTATTCATGAGGGCTGTTCATGACAAGAGAGCACAACTACGCCGTAGACTAGCTGGCAAGATTAACTGAACACAATGAAAAATATCTGCATCGTAGTTTCAGCCATGTTGGTTGTTTTTCAACCTAAAATGATCTGATTGGATAAATACCTAGAGCTACTGTAAACATTGCTTGAGCGAAAAACTGGCTGCCCATTCGAAAGTTTCTCATTTTCGTGTTAGTCTCGGAATAGCGGGTGGTGCGAAGCGCTGGAGCCAGTGGATAAATAGGTCAAAAGAATTATCTGCTGAATGTCTTTGAATCATCTCCACCTGCATTCATTGCAACAGCCTCTTCCTCGGGAATGGTTGTGGCTTGGACTAGGAATCGCAGACATCAATCTACAACAGCAACGAAAGCACCAACTGAGTAGAATGCAATCATCCAAGTTGAAACATTCCAATCAGGTAAGACTGTGAATCAACAATTCTATCATAGATCAAACTTTAATTGGCCATCGATGAATTTAAGGACCAACAAAGTATGCATGGTGTCATCAACCCATCGTTTTTGTCATTAGCTTCTTACAGGAAATTTAAAAGAAGCTTGGCCTATCGATGACACAAAGTTAAGCAGGCAAGTCATTTAGGATTTTATCATAGGATGGATATTTCTCCATTTACAATTGAATTTACTCATTCGAAAAGCATTTTGTAAACATGTTATGAGTTTGTTTTTTACGCTCATTTTTCGAAATATTTCAGACGTGCACTACATCAAACATCTGATTGGCTTGCTTTGAAAAGCCAACTTTATGAAAGTTAAGAAATATGCATCATTTTTCGCTTTCTGGTGACTAAGTTTGAATATTAAACTAGAATTATGCACTCCTGATTTAAAGGTTAGCATTGGCTCCAAATGCAGATGTAATGGCAGCAGGCGCAATTGTTTTTCATCAGATATGCATTGGTTTTATTCGAAGCTCATAAGCAACACTGACTGCTTATTCGCTGGTCATTAGCAACACTGACAGCTTATTCGCTGGTCGTTAGCAACACTGACTGCTTATTCGCTGCTCATTAGCAACACTGACAGCTTATTCGCTGCTCATTAGCAACACTGACTGCTTATTCGCTGCTCATTAGCAACACTGACAGCTTATTCGCTGCTCATTAGCAACACTGACAGCTTATTTGCTGCTCATTAGCAACACTGACTGCTTATTCGCTGCTCATTAGCAACACTGACTGCTGTTGTCATACCTGGACACTGCCGAAGGCGCACCCATGAACAGCCGAAAGCAGAATAAAACATGTAGTAACATTTCAAACCATATAACGCTCCGTTGTATGTATTACCAGCCTGCTCAGTAACAGTTTCAAATAAGGAGGCACAACTCCATTTAACAGTTGCGCTCTCCTTCAAACTAAAGTTTCAAGTAGGAGCCCAATTCCCTTAGCAATTGTGCCCTCCTCCAAACTACAGTTTCAAGCAGGGTAATGACAATTCCACAGTATGGTCACACATTGATCCCGCATGATGTTTCCATAGTTGTAGGCACTCAATATTTACCTCCCCATACGTGTATGAAGTAATTTCTAATCAATGTCCAAATTCTTTTATAACCTGACAATGTTCGTATTAAAAGCAAAAAATGGTACCAGTAGCAACTTACAGTAAAATATAAAACAGACAAAATTTACCAATTAAGTTAATTTATATTGTATCTAGTGAAAGGTATAGTAAATTACACCAGATATTTCCACCATTTACTCCTCAACTGAACTCAAGTATTGATTCGTCTACACGTCTGCGTCTTTAGGGTAAAGTAACAATAGAACACCCCTCTTCACTTCATTTAGTTTTTCTATTCAGTTTCTTACAAAGTTTTACATAATGCATTTGTTTTAATACTATAATACGTCATTCCTTGATGCATTCATCATTGTTCTCGACTCCGAAACAAATTAAACAAAATAAAATGCATTGAAAATAAAAATATTGGCTCCAATATACGATGGTTTCGACGTGTGAAGCGAATACCGCAACACATTATCTTCCTATGCCAGAGTTTAGTAGTGCCCTACGACTCGGTGAATCAGACATTAGAATGTTGGGAAACTGTGTGAGCATGAGCTGTTACAGAGGTAAATAGTTTGACAAGAGCTCATTGTTACTGTTATGTAGCCCAAGTGTCACACGAGCAGACTGAGAACTCTATGTAATTAGTGATGTATTCTCACCTAATTGTTCTTCGTATTTCAGACTTATTGCTGATAAAATTGTAGGTACGCTGTTATACAACCTAACATCCTTGGGTACAACTTAGTAATTGTAATAAGTTTGCTCTCTATTATTATGAGTCGTCCCATCCTGTGCCATTTGAAAGTCGGCCAGGTTTATACCTGCTCAATTTTAACACTTATGTTAATTAAACCACTTAGTTCTTATTTTATTTGGTGAGTTGCTATGAAAACATCCCAAATTCTCACATTTTTACTGCATGCTATCACGCATGCAGCAATTCAAAATAAGCAGCGCTTGAACGCAAGATCAAGCAAAAAGCAGGGTAATCTAAATTTAGCTTTGGCATACAAATTCGCATGTATATAGGTGTCTTTACGCTGGCTTTTAGAAAATTCTCTGAAATGTTTGAGCACCGATCGAGGTGAGCAGAGAAGCTGTATGTAAAACAGATATTTCTGCGGTCACAATACAAAATCTAGAGGAAATGTAACTCCAGCGATGACTTCACTGACCCTCATCAAACTATTATTACAAATGTATCCTTTTTGCATATTTTACTAAATATAACTCTACCTTCCAGTGACTAATATTTCAAACGATTTGTGTATGGTATTTGAAGCCTGTGCAAGAGCATGAGGAACAAGCAGCCCTCTCACCCACCCGTAGATTGTTTGGAATCCCCATCGCTATTCACTGAGCTCAGGCTATTCATTGAGTCGTTGAGATGATTCTTGGAGGCAGATCTTCGATGAATGGGCCCGCCTACTGCATCTGCAGAGCCACCAATGACCTCCGCCACCCTTTGCTTGTTACTGTCGTTAGCCTAGAATAAACATTTGTGAGGTATATGAATTTGATTAGTAGAAAGAAAATGGAACAAACTTTCCTGCATGTATGAATATGACAGCCAAATAAGGTCTACAAGACATCAACACTTTAGCTCTTCCATTCTCTTTCCTGGTGCCTTTTGACACGCTTGTACGTGTGTGGTGATCAGAAAACTGTTGACCTATACTCGAGAACCTTTTCTGTAACACACTGCATGTGTAGGAGAAATGACAGCAGTAATATACGAGTATTACCAAGACTGGTCAGCAGAGAATGACTGACACATGTTTAATACCTCCATTTCCTCTAAAACTGCAGCCTGTCGTACAACCTCTCACTATGGTCCCACATCCCTACTACAAGAGTACCACACAACCATCACAGAAGCACCCACTCGCTATCACAAGGGCAAGGTTTATACCTACTCAATTTTAACGCTTCTTTTAACCAAAACACACAATCAAGCACACATGAATAACCAACCACCATATAGCTACAACAAGAGCATCTCATTGCTACCACATGGGCACCACATGTCTACCGCATGGGCACCACATGTCTACAACAAGAGCACCACATATCTACAACAAGGGCACCACATAGCTGCGACAAGGGCACCCTATAGCTAGCACAAAGACACCAAAGCATCTTAATATTGCTAGGATGGTATGAAAAAAGAGCTTACTGCTTTTCTGGCTTTCATTGCACACTCCTCTAGCGTCTCGGCCGCCTCAAATTTTCCCTGACGCCGGAAAAGTGCACCCAGGTTCTTTAGGGTTGTTGTTACAGTTGTCCTGTAAAATGAAGTGCACCTGTCAACTGTTGCCATGGCCACAAGCACATCCGTGACAACCCAATACCATACGACAACTGCATGAGCAAACGATATACCAGCGGAAAACTCGGGCTAACATCAGGGGAGCTTGGGATAGGAGTGAAAAACTTAACCTGAAGTTTGGGATTGCAGAAGAGAGCTAAGATGTCTAGTAAGAGCCCATCCCGGCAATGAAAGCATAGGCTAGAACAAGGAAGCACTGAATATAAATTATTCTACTCATCCAAAGGTAACCAGACCTTAAGAATGTTCACCGTGTATAGAGGGAGTCGTATGCTCAAGGTCAGGTGGATTACTTACAGATCAAACTTAGCAGCTTTGTGCCATGCTATGAAGTCAGCTGTGTATGTCCTATCTTGCTTTTTGTCTTTGTTCGCTTGCCGCTCTTCAGCCAGCATCCAAATAGGTCGGTTCTTTTCCGTCGTAGGGCCAAACTCTCGTTCATGAGCGCGAGTGAGGACCTCTTTGAAAAGCTGCTCAGCGGCATCGTACTTACCCTGCTTGAGGTAAGCAGACGCCTGAAATCGTAAAACAAAGCTATCACACTATTTTGTCTCCTCAACAAGAGACCTAGACAATCTTTCTATAAAAACCATTGCACCTCCAACAAGAGTTAGGTTGTTAGTGTAAACTTAGCCTGAGCAAGTTGACGCAGGTAGCCATGTATACACAGCTAGATGTATATACCAAACTACTACATTCCACCAATCTGTTTATTACTGTCGACTACTATAACCCACCCTCTATATCTATCACTACTCACAAATGCATGCATAGTCTACACATAATATCAACATTACACAGATCATAGCCAACTCAAAGGTGGGGAACCTTTGCATGAAGATGAAACAAGCAAAAGCAATGGATAAACACAGTCAAACCTCTATGTACGACACACAGATTTTCAAACATTCGAAGTAGAAATCCAGCAAATATTTGTTTGTGTACGAAGCAATTTCCAGCATACGATGTTTGAAGTATCTCGAAAATCCCAGTTTAGTAACTGAAAGTGAATAGGTTGGTGAGAGTTTAAAGGAAACACTTTTTTAAAATTCTTTTTTACATATATTTATTTATTCACGTTTAGTCATCACCCAATCTTATATAATGCAATTGTTTCAACGCTGTGTAACTGCCCGCAGCATCTATTCAAGAGTCATTGTAGAATTTTGGGCTGAGGAACAAATTAAACCAACTACAACATACTCTAATAGGAATGTTTGCTTTGACATACAAAAATTCCAACATAAAAAGCAGATCTCAGAAGGAACTTCGTATGCAGAGGTTTGACTGTAGAATGGTTACAAGCTTTCTCACAATATAGCCTCGGAACCTACCAAATTGTTTTTTGTCTTCGAGACATTAGGATCATCTCCTCCTAACTTTTTACAATATATTTCTAGCGCTCTCTGATAATACACTTCAACCTGCGAAACAATAAGGTAGCTGAACAACAACGAAAGCTAAGAGTATTCTACATAGGCAAGACAACTCCGAGTAAATATGCTGTCAAGCCTAGGTAGAACGACTCCCACGGGCGTACGATATACACATGCTGTTAGGAAATGCATCTAGGTGCAGGAGAAATAATATCCATCTGTGTAACTTCCAGGGCACATGCCTGGTAACTAAAGACTATCACAAGGTGATAAGCTTGGGTTAAACAACCAACGGCTTGCACAACATTAATGTCTGGTAATCGCTGCCGCCTGGCCTTACCAAATTGTTCTTGGTTTTGCCTACGTTAGGGTCATCTAGACCCATAGTGTGCTCGTATATCTCGAGGGCTTGTTTATAGTACGACTCGACCTGAGCAACAGCAAATAAGCAACAGATATTCATTAGATTCTGGAAACCAGTCATAACTTGATAGAATTGGACAGTTCCTACACATCGTCACCATGCACTGTCTTCTATTTGATAACAATACTCACCGCATATCATCAGTTTTAAGGCTTTGACTAACAGCAATTCTCAACTATGCAAGACAATAAATCACCAAATACATCTAATATATATATATAATATTATATAGATATATAGATATAATATATGTATATATATATATATATATACACACATATATATATGTATACATATACAGTCAAACATGGATAACTTGAACTTCATGGGACCGAGCGAAAGTGTTCGAGTTATCAGAGCGTTCAATTTATCAGAGCACTGTCACAAGTCCATTTATTTATTAGTAGATACATGTACATATACAAACTATAATATAAATCAAAAGCATAAATGGCTTGTTTCAAATTAAATGCTTCTAATGTAAAGTTTAAAACTTTTTTATCAAAAAGTATAGAGATTTTACTATCACTTGAAATTGGTTTGTTGTTTGAGGTGATGTTAATGCCAGGACGTGTTTTAGATTAAAATTGGCAAAACTTGATCGTTGTTGAAATGCTCAGAAGAAAAGACATCTTTTTCTTTTGAGCGTTTTAACCGAGATCAATTTTGCCGATTTTTCTTGAAGTTTATGCGAAGGTTACCTCACTTTTCCTTGCTTCCGAAAGGCCATCGCTAGCCGGATGTTTGGTAAAAATCAAATTTCACCAAACCTTTAGAAAAGTCGTTGACAAAAATATTTTGTTGATGGTGGTAATAACGACGCCTATGAATTACGAAAAGTGGAGGTTTACCTCTATGGCTTGGAAAAAAGTGATTTTCTAAAGCGATAACAACCGTTTCAGTAGCCGTTGGGCAAAAAACTGTTCGAATTAACAGTGTTGAGGTCGAGTTATCTAAAGCAATTTATCATTACGTGGGAACAGACCAATGAAACCGTTCGAGTTAACCATGTGTTCGAGCTATCCGAGGGCGAGTTATCCATGTTTGACTGTATATAAATGTATACATATATATATATGTATACATATAATATATCATGCCAAAGATTGTTGACAGAGTATAAAACTTGAGTTGTTATACTCTGTTGTTGTACTAAACAGTGTATGTTATACTATGCAGTGTACCACAAGTAGAAGAGCATGACCTCAGTGTATACAATGTAGTCTAATACTTATAACCAACCAGTTATAACTGTACAGTGTATCGACATGTATACTATACCAACATGTATACTGTACAGTGTATTGACATGTATACTATACAGTGTACCAACATGTACACTGTACAGTGTATCGACATGTATACTATACAGTGTATCGACATGTATACTGTACAGTGTATCGACATGTATACTGTACAGTGTATCGACATGTATACTATACAGTGTACCGACATGTATACTATACCAACATGTATACTGTACAGTATACCAACATGCATAATGTACAGTGTACCGACATGTATACTGTACAGTGTAATGACATGTATACTGTACAGTGTACCGACATGCATACAGTACAGTGTATCGACATGTATACTATACAGTGTATCGACATGTATATTGTACAGTGTATCGACATGTATACTGTACAGTGTATCAACATGTATACTGTACAGTGCACCAACATCTATACTGTACCAACATGTATACTGTACAGTGTACCGACATGTATATTGTACAGTGTATCGACATGTATACTATACCAACATGTATACTGTACAATGTACCAACATGCATAATGTACAGTGTACCGACATGTATACTGTACAGTGTAACAACATTTATACTGTACAGTGTGCCAACATGTATATTGTACAGTGTACCGACATGTGTTCTGATTAAAATGCACTCCATACCTCCTCATACTTTCCCTGGTTCTGGCAAAGCAGTGCCAAGTTGTTCAGCTGTTTGGCCACATCTGGGTGGTCCTTGCCTAGTACCTTTACCCGAATCTCCAGAGCTCTTTTGCACAGTGGCTCGGCCTCTTTGTATTTGCCACGCTTTCCATATAGTACTGCCAAGTTATTTAGGGTGGCAGCCACCTGTATAAGGTTTAAGATATGATTAGCCATCAGTTGATGCCTTTACCAAAAAATGACTGTTACAGAAGATAAAAGCCTTAGCTGACAGATACATACATGCTATTGTTATGTATGATCAGGCATTCTGGGGTCCTAACCATGAACAATACACGAGACCAGCATTTATACACACTTCACTTCTTTAGCTATAACATCGTAGATCTTGGGTTTTGAATGTAATGAGAAGAAGGATATATAAGTACATACTGCAGGATGGTCTACCCCGAGTGTTCTCTCTCTGATGCCTAAAGCATCATTCAGCAGACTGGCAGCATCTTTGTACTTGCCTTGATCCCTGGAAGTAGAGATACATTTGTAAAACAATGTGAGTTCATGCATCATCTGTACTAACCAATACTAATTTCTGTACTATCCACTAGCAGGTATGTCGTGTAAGGTTGTGACCTTGACAAGGATGAGAAAGGGGTGTCACAAAAATGGGGAAAGAAAGGGAGGTAAATGAACGAGAACTAGAGACTGGTAAAGACGCAGGGAGGGTTAGAGGAAGAGACAAAAAACCGTATATACTACGTGTGAGTCACCCAACAATACATGGTGTCATGGGTGGTATTGGACAGATAGTGTGTTTTGTTCAGTGATTGGTTAAGTGCGGAATTTGCTGACTGTAAGTGAGAGAGAGATCGATGTACCGAGTAAAATTTTTGTAGCTGGTGTTACTCATATGGGCACCAGAGAAGCGATTTACTGGTTAGATATAGATGGAAAGATGGTGAAACATATGCCTAAAGTAGCTGTGCTACTCGGCGTTGCACAAGTATTAAAATCAGCTTATAAACAATGAGAGGTAATGAGAGTTGCCTGCCACTTGCTATTAGCTTGGCATATTGCCATGAATAATTTGAGTAAGCTTACTAATAAAAACTAACGCTTCTCATGATGTTACGCCATAACGCCATAACGCCATAAACGGTAGCGTATTTGCTCCCATATAGCGACATATATTGCTTAATGAATTCATCAAGCTTGTGGAGCTGAATTGGTAATCGGACTGGCAAACCGGAGTGTCCGAGATCAAATCTTCTGCGATACGGATTTTTTGTTCTAAAATTTTAATAGCTATAGCTGGAACGACACAATACTAACTTCGAGAAATAAATATATAGATTGGAATTGGAAAATGGGGACAAGCTGCAGTGCTGTACTCGTTTCGTGAAGACTTTTGAAAGTTTTACTGTACGTTCTGGTTTGAAATGTGGAAGGGACCATGCGGATAAAAAGAGCAAGAAGGCAGTAGCCGAGAGGTCCGAAAGAAAACTGAGAAAAGCAGCCTTATTTTTAGAGGGCATGGGAAAAATAGGTATGAATATGTTTGACTCATGCGATATTGAAGTGAATGAGATACAGTATCAGGTGTTGAAAGAGAGGTTCACTATTCATTTTCAGGATAAGAAAGTTATAGTGACCGTGAGGAAGAAGTTTTTGTACATGGAACAGAAAAAAGAGGAGATAAATGATAGATTCATGGAAAAAGTGGAGAGTCCCAAAAAAAGGACTTCCAAATGGGAGGGGTTTGCTGAATAATGTAATGGTACAAGTTGTTATCAAAGGAATGTCCAATGAATGAGTGAGATGTGAATTGTTAGGCGAATGAGACCTTACTACGGATTGGATGAGTGCGACCTAAATGAGATTTGAGTGTGAAAGAGTGGCATCTGCGACCATCAATTGATACTTATGATCGATATTGTTATTGTAGAGGATAAAGTGAACACACAGTGGGGCAATGATACTTCTAATGAAGCAGGAAAGATAAAAAGAAATAATTATAGTACCACTAACAGAAGATGCAGTAACTATCACATGAGAAGATGTGGCAGCCACTGCTGAAAAAGTATGGAATGAGGTAGAGGTTGCTATAGCTGTAGAGGTAACCATTTGGCTAGGAATTGCTGGCCGGCCAATTGAGACAGCTCGAAAGTGCCGAAGACAGGTTGCTTTTTTTGTGTGAAGGCCATCCTATCAGAGAGAATGTTCAAAGAATGATCAAGAAAAAGAGGCTTCAGGGAGAGTGAATGTGGTTAGTGGCGAGTTATTGGACAAAGATGAGTCATTGTGACTAGCAGAAAGGAAACCTTTCTTTAGAGATGCGCTTGAGGTGAAAATAAGGTGTGCAGATAGGGAGGTAGGTTTTAGAGTAGATACTGGTGAAGATGTGTCCATAGTGACTGAGAAGATTGCTAGAAGATTGGGTGTGACAATTAGGAGAATTTCAAATATTTTTACTGCGGCAGATGGACAGAGATTGGATGTTATGGAGAAGATAAAGGGGGCCTTAGTTAAAGCTGTCCTTTATGTCCTTAGAGAGAGTTGGAATAAATTGTTAGGTAAACCAGAAATGCTGAGTTTAGGTATAGCGAAGACTGTGGGACTAGTGACTGACGAGGTGAGAGATGAGCATTCTAAGTTATTTGGGAAACTTGGTGTGCTACCAGAAGTGTTTAGGATAAATTTGAAAGAACGAATGGTTCCCTTATGTTTGAACGGATGCTACCAGGTGAGAGTTGGAAAGAATGGAGAGATTAGGAGTAATAGCAAACATGGAAAAGCCCACATTTTGGTGCTCAGGAATAGTGGTGGCCCCTAAAACGAATAGCAGAGTGAAGTCGTGTGTAAATCTGACTCGGTTGAATAAGATTGTCTTTAGAGAATTTTTTCCTCCGCTCTATTTGGAGGACATATTTGGGTCACTCGAGGGCTGTACAGTCTTTTAGCAAAATGGATGCCAATTCAGGGTTTTGGCAAGTGAGGCTGGCTGAGGAGTCCGAGGAACTCAATGATTCTATTACATCATTCGATAGATATCAGTACTGTGAGATGCCATTTGGGATTTCGGCTGCCCCAAAGTTTTTTCAAAGGCAGATGAAAAGACATTGGGTGATGAGAAGGGTGTTGTTTGTATGAAGGGTGTTGTTTGTATGATGACACAATAAGCGACTTGGAATGGTGTTGGATAAGTTGGCTGGTGCAGGTATGACATTGAATAAGGACAAGTATGAGTTTGAAAAGAAGAGTGTGAAGTTTCTCGGTCATGTCTTGAGTATGGTAGGTATTAAAGTGAACCCAGAAAAACAGAGAGTGATAAAGGAGATGCCGGCACCCTACAACATGAAGAACTTAAAAAGGTTTTGGTGATAGTAAATTATTTGAGCAGATATAACCCCTTGCTTTGGGAAGGTGAGGTTCCTCCAAGGGAGTTAGAAAAGAAGAATGATTTGTGTTGGACAGCGAGTCAGCAGAAGAGTTTTAAAGCTGTGAAGGCTGAGATAGAGAGGTCCTCCGTTTTGGCTCTGTTTGAGTATAGATGTAGGCATGGGGTGAGGGCTGATGTGAGCGCACATTCTTTGGGAGCAGCACTGCTGTAAGAGGCCCCAAATGGCTCTCGGCAGCTGGTAGCTTGTCTCAAGGAAGTTAACGGAACTGGAAAAAGATATAGTAAGATAGAAAAGGAGGCATTGGCTTTGACGTGGGCTTGTGACAAGTTCTTCTTTATCTGATTGGGAGGATTTTTGAGATCGAGAGAGATCATAAGCCATTGGTACTGGTTTTAAGTAATAAGGATTTGTCTGACCTGCCATTACGTGTTCACCGCCTCAAGATGCGACTAATGAGATACGACTTAGTTTTCCACATTCCAGGTGGTAAATGTTTATAGCGGATTTCTTGTCAAGACCCCCACCATGAAAAAAGATATGCTGAGAAAGTTGAATGTCATGCTCTCAGATATATAAGGGCAATAAAGAGCGTGTCTCTAGGGAGACTGAGAAAATTTGCTAAACAGGATATGGAGTATCAGTTGATTGTTCAAAGGATACATGGCACTTGGCCCACTAACCCAATGAACGAGGTTAAGAAGGTTGAGGCCAATGAGTGATAGCTCGTGCAAAGTGGAAGGATTGATAGTGATGAATTAAAGGATTTATGTACCTAAGACACAATCAGGAGATTTTGGGACCATTGCATGATGGGCATAAAGGTATTGTGAAGTTCACCTGTAGAGCCAAGAGGTATGGTGGCCAAGTATTAATCGGGACATTTGAGATCTAGTAAACAATTGTGATGCATGTATACGGTGTCATAGATTGAGTTATCTACATATCATCAATAGCAAACTGCCAAAAGGTCCACGGGGAGTGTTAGAAACAGACCTGTTTGAGTTTGAGGGAGTGTGGTAGGCGGTTTTTGTCAATTATTGTACGGAATAGATAGAGGTCATTCAGATGGCTAATCAAACAGGGTTTTTATTAGTGAATAAATTAGATTTCCATAATGGCGAGATATGGCTCTCCATTATGTATTCGGTCAGTTGATGGCCTTTGCTATGCGTTGAAAGAGTGGAAGGAGCTATTGGAAGAGTATAAAATCAAGAATGTGACTAGCATTCCTCGCCGCCAACAGAGTAATGGGATGGCTGAGGGAGTGATAGAGACTGTAAAATCTATGTGGAGAAAAGAATCGAATAACCAGAAAGCCTTGTTGTCATATAAAACATCCCCATTGGAGAGTTCATAAAGGCCCGATGAGCTGATGTTTGAGCGGAAGTTGAGGTGCGGCTTGCCATGTTTACACAGTGCTAAGGACTTTGCAGAGCTTTACTGCGCTGACAAGCGATTGAAGTTGAGACATAAGAAATTTGATAGAGGCCGCAGGTCAAAGGGTAAAAGCCCTAGTCAAGGGAGATGACATATGGGTCAAGTTTTACCACAAAGACCAGAGAAAAAAGGAGTTGTCAAGTATGAGGCTGAAGAACCAGGTAGCTATTGGGTGGAGAGTATTGAGATCGAGAATTCCCTTGAAGAAAAGCATGGGTTCTGGTACGAAGGATGGTGACACCAGGGTTGATAGGAATGATAGAGCGGGTGTTGAGGCTGACAATGCATATGCCAGTAGTGTGGGAAGTACTCATGTGATTAGGCATAGCAAGCGAGGTAGAGTAACCAAGCTCCCTGATGACATCTGTCAATATTATTAATTTATATTTTTAGGTGACAGCAGTTAGGAGGTGATAACAAGACAGATTGAGATCGACAGTTAACAGGGAAGTGGATCCACTTGTGAAAGTGGATAGTGTGACAGATAGCAAAGAGATTTTATTGATTAGCGGCAGATCACATACATGACTGATAGCTATGAAGAGTCAGGTAACCCTTATTGGTAATAGCATTGTCGGGTACTTGAAGGTCAAACGCGCCATAGTTACTTGCCAAAGAGACACTAAACTAAAAAGTATGAATACTCTGAAAAAAACCACGAGTTTGAAATTGATATTCAGCGGGCTCCCGGATCTTTATAATCATGCTCCGGCTTTATGGTGGCTCCAGGATCTCCTTATATGAGAAAGATCTCCTTATATGAGAGGGATCTTGATGAGGCTGTTTCAAAGGTCGGTGTTGTATTATGTCCTTTTTATCCCGAGAACGATAGCCTCACCACCAGTGACAGATTATAATGTGAATAAGTAGGCGAACACGCCAAGTAAATGCAGAGGAAGGGAAGATAGCTCCACCTTTATTTTGGAGGGTAAGTGTAGGAGCCTCTAGTGAGATGTCGGATATTTTGTCATCTTTCCTTCGGAAGAGACGGAGGGCACCTTGAAGTAGCACGCAAGTGATAGTTAAGAATGATGGAGGTATGCAGGATCATAGTAGAAGGGACCTTACAGAGAGCATAGACGCTGAGCAAAGGGTATTAGTTGCCGGCGAAGGCACATTTACAAGAAAGAGGAGTGGCAAACTTTGTTACAACCTTCAAATTCACGCAGCGGAAGAGGACATTCAGGTTCTCACGAGTGACTGAACCAGAGATGGACAGAAACATTGTGCCGGTGAGGAGAGAGTTTGTCAAGCCCTGTACTTATACCTTTATGTTTATATTATTTGATTTTATAACTTTGTCAACTACGTCAAAGGGCCAAAAGAGACAGTGAAAGGATTCAATTAATGATGTCAAAGGGACAAGATCAATAGTGAATGGATACCTTATTAACAAGGATGGATGAGAGCAAGTGACAGATAGAATGAGAATGGAGTGTACACGTAGATGGACTGCAAAAAAGGAAAGATAGAGGAGAGATATCATGTAAGGTTCTGACCTTGAAACGGATAAAAAAGGGGTGTCACAAGAGATGCGGAGAAAAAGCAAGGGAGACGAACAAGAACTACAGACTGGTAAAGAAGCAGTGATGGTTACAGGGAGAGACAAAGAACCATATAGACTACACTAACAATACACTGTGTACTATCCAACCGCCATTGAGGAGATGCAATGAATTCTGAAATTCTGAATGAATTCTGAATGACTAATGAGAACCAACCTGTAGACAAGTGCAAGAATATTGAGCATGGTAGCTACGTCTGAAATTCTGAATGATGAATTCAGAATTTGAATTCTGAATGACTAAGAGAACCAACCTGTAGACAAGTGCAAGAATATTGAGCATGGTAGCTACGTCTGCGTGGTTGTGACCACTCGTCTTCTCCAGGTCTTCCAGAGCTTGTTTGCACAGAGGCACAGCCACCTAGAGATACGATACGCTCATATGATATCTACTTTAAGCTAAGTTATTAACTATCTCAAACTTGCTCCGGAAAGCGCATCATGCACCCACATGATACCTGCTCTGGGAGCACATCATGCACCCACCTCATATCTGTTCTAGAAGGCACATCATAGCCCTTCTTATATCGACTGAGAAGCAGATTAAACCCACATATTGTCTAATAAGTGTGTGTTGCACCTCCCTTTATCCATCTAAGAACATGGCTATACCTTTGCACAGAAAAACTGCATAAAGTATAGAGGCAAGGCCAACTGATATAATAATGGGGAACATGAAAAAAGCTATAGCTCATAGCTGAGTCGTGAGAACAGAATTACTTACTGGTATGCTACACCTTGCTATCTATTTATGATCTAGCAGCATTGGATAGTCTATTTATAAATTCATCTTATGGTCTTCTAGGAAAGCATTGATTGGTCTGCCATCACATATGCTATGACAGCAGACCAATCACTTCAGACAATGTTCAACAAGGTGTAAATGTAGCCACATGCCTAAACCCTAGAGACATACTGTATGCCTACATAGACTGCACCGAGCCACCTCATATTTATCTAGGGAGGCAGATTGTATGACTACATATACCATGGCCACCCACCTCATATCTACCCTGGGAGGCATACTGTATGACTAGATTGTGTAGCGTTCGAAGTCTTGCAGGAATTTCATATCCTGTCGTTGAAGCTGTAATGGCATTTGGATTCTGAGAAGGTGATATCGCTACAAAACAATTCATATTTGGAGTTGCCTACTTTTATTAAGCTGCCATGAAAATACAACTCTGATACTTTGGTCAGCAGGCATCATGACTTACTGGCGGTGCAGCTAACTACCTTGCATAAATCATGTGGGTTGAAATAGAAGGAATGACGTAGCAGAAGAGAAAACATGCAAAAACAGCAAGAGACTGCAATAAGGGATAGGTTGAAACTTGAAAGAGATTTACTAACAATCAGTGTTGTTCGGGTCCTCATCGGGAAATCCCAAGTCAAGAGGTGCATTAGCTTGAGTTCCTTCAGCAGTAGGCTGATCCTCATCGGGCCGGTCTGCATCATACTGTCTCATCGTCTTCATAAAGGCCAACTGTTCATTCTCCACTTCCATGATGGCCACCTTCTGCTCAGAGCAAGCAGAGCACATTCTATCAGCAAGATTTCATTCTAGGGTATACTTATGGCCTTGACAGACAGCGTTGACTTTGAATAAATACAGCCTATAAGGTGCTAGTTTAGAGTGTGTTCGTGTGATACAGAACTAGTGGCCATGAATCTTTCCAAAAACATGGTTGACGTCTATTGAATGAATAGGAACCAGTTGCCATCATGACCGACCTGGGCTACAGCCAAGGTCAAACAGGTGCTGCCTAGTAGTCAAACAGTGACACTGTAGGAGTGAAGTTTACCTATTAGCTATCAATAAAACATCGGCAGCAGTGCTACCAAATCTTGATTGGCTCAATCATAAGCCTTTGAGCTCCTCCAGAAACAAGAATCTAGAGACTATTGTCCCATCATTACATATCTGCTATGTTGAACTATCGGTGGTGCTGCCTCAAAACAATGAGCACCGCTTTTTAGTAAAACATGATGGCTTCCGAAAGCCGACCAAGAAACACTCATGCCAGAGCTAGATATAAAAGGAAAAAAGTAGGAAAAGAAGCAAATACTGGAAAGAAATAAAGTTACATAGCCAGAGACCTGCTCACTCTGCTGAAGCTTCTGCTGGGTGGTGGCCAGTTCATCTCGAAGCCACCCATTCTCCTGGCACAGTCGTTTCACCTGCACCCGTAGCTTCTGCTTCTCAGCCTCGACTTGCTGAAGGTGCTGAGCGAGGGCCATCATTACTTGCGCCTCGCCGAGTCCTAAGTCTATGTTTTCTAGTGACTTGCGCATGAGACACGCCTTCTCATCGATAAGGAGATGGGGAGTTGTCTCGGAGCTAGACTGCCCTTGAATGGCGGAGAGTGATGCCGTTATGCTGGCAAGAATCTGTAACGTAGTATGAGACATGGAAGAACGTATAACTGAGACACGGAACTAAGGCCATATTCCAACAGGAAGCCACAACTGAATTTGCACAAGCGAAAACAGAGCCTTAGAAGGGAGAGACAACTCCCATATTGAAATCAATACACGGGTGAAGGTGAGAATTTCAAATAGGTATCATGCTAGTCTTGCTTAAATACACACGAACAGGACCTAAATACTGTTGTACAAAGCCACTTGAGAGAAATCAGAATGGCATAAGCCAATAAAGATAGCGTGCTTAAATGACACATTTTGGAAGCATTCCACGAGTGAGTGGCCATATGGCTCACTCCAAAACAGGCGAACTACTAGTGAGCTTCTTTGTGTGCAAAAAGAAAACCCGTATGCAAGACTCGTTTGATTAAAGACAGTGTGCTCCTAGGTATCTGGTTATAACGAAAAGAGGAAAATAAGGTTTCTCGGGTACCTGATTATGCTCGGCTTTAAGAGCCTCCAAGCCCTGCAGAACAGTCTTTGTACTGGATACAATTTCCTCTTGCGTCATGGCCGTCATTTTACCGATTTCTTCTATTTTCTTACTGCAATAAAGTAATGAAATAGATTAATACAATAGAATAATACAATGGAGTCATACCATAGAGTAGTAACATAGAGCAGTAACATAGAGTAGTACAATAAGGTAATACCATAGAGCAACAAAGGAGAGTGATACCATAGAGTAATGCAATAGAGTGATCCTATAGATTGATATTATAGAGTGATACCATGGAGTAATACCACAGAACAGTACAATAAAGTATTACAATATTCCAATGTTGTAACAATTTAATAGATTAGTATAACATAGTCAGTATGTGGTAGAAGAAAGCCAACTTTCAAACCCTTTCTAAGCATTACCATAGCTAACAGATGCATTGCTGCTAATCCATAACCGTTCTAATAATCATATACATAAGATATATTTTGGAACATAAATGTCAGTTTAATTATATGTTTTGCTTCCTAGTCCACATGTTGCTGTCTGTTGTGTTGTCAGCACTCACCAAACGCAAGTATACACCCTCGACCAAACATTAACTACTCAACGTGAATGCGGGATTCGTAGATCTTAACAACCAGATGAAACGTAGCAGACACTAAGCCGGTTTGTTATCAAAAAGACGCGATTCATTTTTACTCCTTCGACTATATTTGCCACTTGCAGATGCTGGCAGAAAAAGACATTTTCAAACTTGAAAGAAAAATATTTAACTGAACATTTGATAGGAAAAAAAACATGTATCCGATAATCCCATAACATGTATAAGACACTCTCATAACATGTATCAGATACTCCCATAACATGTATCAGATACTCTCATAACATGTATCAGGTACTCCCATAACATGTATCAGATACTACCATAACATGTATCAGATACTCCCATAACATGTATCAGATACTCCCATAACATGTATCAGATACTCCCATAACATGTATCAGATACTCCAATAACATGTATCAGATACGCCCATAACATGTATCAGATACTCCCATAACATGTATCAGATACGCCCATAACATGTATCAGATACTCCCATAACATGCATCAGATACTCCCATAACATGTATCAGATACTCCCATAACATGTATCAGATACTCCCATACCATGTATCAGATACTCCCATAACATGTATCAGATCCCAGAGCTGCTCTCAAATCATGGTGATTTGAATATTTGAATATTTGAAACAAATCATACTGTACTGATTTGACACAAATGGTGATTTGATTTGAAGTTTCGGGCTGATTTGAAGACTTGATTTGAAAAATAAATCAAATCACATCGCTATCGATAGTCTTGTCTTCTGTAATCGATCGAAACATTTTTACGACGTTTGCGAAGTTAGCCCAAACTTTGGCAAGAAATGCGCACCATCGATACCGAGACTAAGCAACCGCGTGCGTGTCCCTCTACAGAAAAAAGAAAAAGGCCGCGTGTCGTGTGTGTAAAAGAAATCAACATGAGCAGCTCTGGTAAGTTGAGGAAAAGGCATGTTTGTAGTTGTGGTTCTGGCATTGAATACTTTGATATCAATTATTTGATTGCTAGAAATTGGTTGTGACTATCCCACTCTAACCTCACAGTCACTAGTCAAAATAAAAATTACTTGTGCTGTGCCTACGGCATTAATGAATGAATAGAGTATTATAATATATAATATTCTATACAATACTATTCCATGCCGCGGACACAATCAATATTCACAGTAATGACAATGTTCATGAATATAAATATGCATTATATTATAATTGGGTAGAATTTAATTAATAAAATAAATTAAAATTTTATTTGTTATATCAAATTTATTAGAATAATATTAAATAGAATTTTGATTTAATTTATTATTTTAAATTATAAATGAATAGCATAACAATAACATTCTATCCAAGTAAGTATAATAAATGTAATAATTATATATCATACATAGTTTAAACGTTACCATTTATGTATACATTATTATTATATAATTAATTATATTATATGTATAATAATATAATTAATAATAATTTATTCACAGTCACTTACTAATTGAAGTATAATACTTAAAACGGGATTTCGATTAAAAAGGACGATGTACAGAAAGGGGAAGTCACATGCACTCAGCAAATACAAATCTGTGATAATGAAGATATGTTCGCTGATTTTTTGAATAGAGCACCTTTAGCTGGTACAAGTAACCTGGATTCAGTAAATCAGGAGATTGAAAAGTATATGGCAAAAAGCAGATCTTCTTGTAACACTCTAAGCTATTGGCAAGGTGAGACACAGTTACTGAGGCTTAGCAAGCTGGCGCTGAAGGTCCTTTCAGTGCCAGCTTCATCAGCTCCCATAGAACGGGTTTTTAGTAAAAGTGGCTTCATCATGAGGCCACACAGGAGCTCCGTGACATCTGAAAACTTGCGCAAGCTAGTTTTTCTAAAATGCAACAAGTGTATTTAAGTGAATGTGTTAATATTATGTAACTGTTAATTATATGCTCAATGCTTAGTTTCGTCTCTTTCAAGTTCAAGCCTCAGTAACTGTGTTTCACTTGCCAATATTTTCAGGTTTTATCTTATATTTATATCTTATATTTTCTAACTTTAAACAAGTATCTAAAGTTTTTTTTTACATTTGTACATTCTTGCTTAAAAGCTTCAATAAAAGCTCAAAGTCACAGCCATGACCATAAACTGTTACATAACCCTCCCTCATTCATTGATGTATCGAGCCAATGGTATGATGTGCTCTGCAATGATGTTTTAACATACCTCGTAGAACAAAGAAAAAAACCGTATCTAGTGATGAATTTAGCATACATAATACATACAGTGGTACAGAGATACCGCTATACTATTCCTATCCATAAAACCCAAAACGGGCAGGGGGGCAATCCCCGTAACCCTTTCCCCCTGGTTCAGGCCCTATGGATAGGAGTACAGGCTACGCCGCTACAGCTATACTGTAGATTGATCATACTATGCAACAATTGAGCGAACAATTTGAAAGAGTATTTCAAATCATTCTCAAATGATTAAGGGTTTGAATTCGTTATTGGGCTGATTCGATTTGATTTGCTTCGAATCTGCTGACAAGGGTGGGGGATTTGATTTTTAGTTCGCCGGATATGATTTGATTTGAGTCATAAAAAAGTCATTTGAAAGCAGCTCTGTCAGATACTCCCATAACATGTATCAGTTACTCCCATAACATTTATCAGATACTCCCATAACATGTATCAGATACTCCCATAACATGTATCAGATACTCCCATAACATGTATCAGATACTCCCATAACATGTATCAGATACTCCCATAACGTGTATCAGATACTCCCATAACATGTATCAGATACTCCCATAACATGTATCAGATACTCCCATAACATGGATCAGATACTCCCATAACATGTATCAGATACTCCCATAACATGTATCAGATACTCCCATAACGTGTATCAGATACTCCCATAACATGTATCAGATACTCCCATAACATGTATCAGATACTCCCATAACATGTATCAGATACTCCCATAACATGTATCAGATACTCCCATAACATGTATCAGATACTCCCATAACATGTATCAGATACTCCCATAACATGGATCAGATACTCCCGTAACATGCATCAGATACTCCCATAACATGTATCAGATACTCCCATAACATGTATCAGATACTCCCATAACATGTATCAGATACTCCCATAACATGCACCAGATACTCCCATAACATGTATCAGATACTCCCATAACATGCATTAGATACTCCCATAACATGTATCAGATACTCCCATACCATGTATCAGATACTCCCATAACATGTGTCAGATACTCCCATAACATGTATCAGATACTCCCATAACATGTATCAGATACTCCCATAACATGTATCAGATACTACCATAACATGTATCAGATACTCTCAAAGCAAGTAGAGAGTGATGACCACCTCTAAGCAGTGTCTTAATCTATTGTTTTTGACATCTAAATAAACCTGGTGTTGTCAAAGTAAACACTGAGACTATCACTCAATCATGACTACAACTTGTAGGTAAACATCACCATTACTCTGGACAGGTTGCGACATCAGTTTTAAAATTGACATGTCAGCATGTTTCTAGACATAGGAAACTTGCAATACTCTATCAACACAAGATCACTAGTAGCAGACTGGTAAGCCATTGATATAATTTCATGAGAAGTGCTTTATCAGTCACACATCTACGCTAGAAGCAATATATCAGACATACACCTTAGATGTACAACAGCTAGAGTGTAACTAACCTTACTGAATACAAGAGGTAGACTTACAGCTATACTGGAAGGCTAGCGCGGAGTGAAGCCTTCACACAACAGCTGCTGCCACCAGGAGCTGAGTCACCTAAGACTCCACCTTATCAATAAGTCTATTGATCGCTGCTGACCCGCATTGCCAGCGCAGCAGGATTAAGGCAGCGGGAGAGGCTCCCTTGGGAGCCCTGTCTGAGCACTTTATTATTAGATAGAATATGGACAGTTTACACATTGTAAGTCATGTCAAACTTAGTGAAAATCAATATCACTGAGTCATAAGAGTGTAGAGCAGAACTTAGACTATACTGGCCGGGCTTCTCGACTTTAGGTAATCAATATATTACTGGGGATAGGAGCTGAGAATATCAGGGAGAGAAGCAACTCCTAACAAAAGCACTACTGCCCTAAAAGAGGCACTACAACTTAACGAAGACTACTACCAAGGAGACAGAAGACAACTCCTAATTCATATGAGCATAATTATGACAAAAACTAAACTACATCTACCACAGGCATCATGATTATGAGTCCATAAAAAGAGCCTTGGCTTCAATGGATCTGAATCCGAGACAAATTACTTTACAATAGAAAGATTGCTTTCAGATTCCCTACACATCTCTAAATATCCACCATTTACGGGCACGAATGCTGAGACCTCCCCATGTGTATCTACAATCTAAGACTAAATATCCACCATTTACGGGCACGACTGCTGAGACCTCCCCATGTGTATCTACAATCTAAGACTAAATATCCACCATTTACGGGCACGACTGCTGAGACCTCCCCATGTGTATCTACAATCTAAGACTAAATATCCACCATTTATGGGCACGACTGCTGAGACCTCCCCATGTGTATCTACAATCTAAGACTAAATATCCACCATTTACGGGCACGAATGCTGAGACCTCCGTAACTGAGACCTCCCCATGTGTATCTACAATCTAAGACTAAATATCCACCATTTACGGGCACGACTGCTGAGACCTCCCCATGTGTATCTACAATCTAAGACTAAATATTCACCATTTACGGGCACGACTGCTGAGACCTCCCCATGTGTATCTACAATCTAAGACTAAATATCCACCATTTATGGGCACGACTGCTGAGACCTCCCCATGTGTATCTACAATCTAAGACTAAATATCCACCATTTACGGGCACGAATGCTGAGACCTCCGTAACTGAGACCTCCCCATGTGTATCTACAATCTAAGACTAAATATCCACCATTTACGGGCACGAATGCTGAGACCTCCCCAACTGAGACCTTCCCATGTGTATCTACAATCTAAGACTAAATATCCACCATTTACGGGCATGAATGCTGAGACCTCCCCAACTGAGACCTCCCCATGTGTATCTACAATCTAAGAGTTATTCTCTATATGAGTATTTCAACAAAATGTGATTGATGAGGTATCATTGTATAATATTCACAATGATCCATGAACGTATCTACTGATAACACTCGCTATACGGTATCATAGTCTATAAATATCAATTTTGACTAACATCTCAAGCTATGCGTCAATACAGTCAAATCTCGATATTAATGGAAATCTGTTCCGATCTTTTAGTAAAATTTGTAACTATCGTGTCCAAATTCTCCCTTTTCTTTTATCTCAGGCTTTCCTTTCTTCACATCTCTTGCACCTTCTTCCTACCTGTCATCCCTAAATACCTTCCTACAGTTTTTAAAGAATTGCCTTTTCATAATTTACTGCTTTAATTCTAAGGAAACTGTTTACTTTTTTTTCTTTAACCAACAAAACCACTCACACAAGTCTGCAAAGAATCCAGGATTTTAAAACTCTAAAATATATGATGAACCGTCAACCATTATTATAGTGTCATAGAGACAAGCTAGGTGAAAGTAAACTACATGTATGTATATATGCACCGAGTTATGAAACTACCACACTTTGAGAAACAGTTGCTCAAACTTTACATCGTATGTTAAAAGGTTTGTATGTTGAGGTGGTGATAAGTCAAGGTCTGACTGTACATCTATACTTCTACTATCTAGCTATGTTCCAAACAGGAAAGGGAAATTTCCAAAGGTTTCCTCTAGTGTTGGCTCTATTAAACACTCTCCGCACTCCTCTAGCCTTCAAGATATCTTTAAATAAAATTACAGAAAGAAACCATTTGCTTAAAGATAAACTTAAACAAAATTTTAGTAGAATTTATAAGAAAATCTTTCTATCATCTGCGATTGTTTTTGATGTTTGAGGTGATCTGACTGCCAGGATGTTTCAATATTAAAATTGACCAAACTTGATCCCAGTTGAAATGATCAGAAGAAAAATGTGAGAAATCAACGTCGGATCAAGTAAAAATTTGACTATGACATCTGTAGTTGCAAATAAACAAACAGAACAGAGACGCGTAACGCTGCAACTTGAACGCAATATCCGATATCAACTATAGCAACGATAGCGACTAGTGACTTTATTTCTCACGTATTTTTCTTCAGAAAGTTTTAACAGTGATCGAGTTTTGTGCAACTTAATCTTGAAACATTCTGGCAGTCAAATCAAACATGAAAAACAATCACAAATGATAGAAAAATACCGATACTTTCTGATAAACTCTACTAAAATTTTGTGGAAGTTCATCTCTAAGTCAGCCCGACTCTGGTCAGAGGTCAAAGGGCAAGATGAGTTCACATTGGTTGTCATTCACATATTATGTACATCTGGTTAAGGTGGGCCTTGCACACACCTCTTTACCATATTTTTAAAACTATCAGATGTCCACAGGCTACATCAGTTTTTAATAGGTAATTAACAGCCAATCAGATGTGAGTCAACAGAAATGATTAGTTTTAAGATAAGTGTAACATGTGTTTGTTAGGTAGAGTTTGGCACATTACGGTCGCCACTCCTGAACAATAAACAAGCAGGCTCTGTATGGCATTCCATTACATTATTGAACATGCCATAGACATAATTTAGAACTATCCTAGCATATCATCACACCTCACTCAGAGAGCTTGTAACTGGACCATAAAATCAATAGCTGGTAATTGTAGCATACGGCCAACATTGTCAGAGCAAGAGCTGGAACAGCAGATAACAGCGCTGATCATTGGCCCAGATGTGAGCAGCTATACAATGGTGAGGATAGAGTATCACTCTCTCACAGCAGCCTCAAGTTTACAAAGTATGGTTTGTCGAAGTTGTCATACCTTTGATGTAAAACTGTGACCATAGCAAAGCAGAAGACCATATAAAGTGGAGGTATCTTAGCTATGTTGGAGGCTAGCATATTACTCTGCTGTTGACCGATTCTGTGGGTAGCAAGCGATCAGTTGTCATCCTAGTTAGGTTCAAACCATAACTGTCACATACAACTTTTATCGTATTTACTAGGTAAATCAGACACGCTGATTCCGATTTTGTACTCAAAATAAAGATTAGTCCAATAACTTTCAGAGTAATGAAGGCTTTTTATAGCGTTTTAATATTGGTCTCGAAAACAACACGATCGGCATAACAAGCTCCGCCCATAAATACGTGACGTAATCTAGCTTTTTAAGAACAGAAGTTACGTAGGGATGTTTAGACCGATTTAGAATAATAGAGATGGGTGTTTAAAATCCATTAATATCTAAATTCAGTCCTAAAAATAATATCAGTCTTTTCTGAAAGGTAGATAAGCTATTTAGCATTGCATATTTAAAAAATGCGCGATAACAACGCTAGCTCGTGATAAAACCGCGCTTTTTGAGCTCATTTTTCTCGGCG
The DNA here is from genome assembly GCF_963576615.1 of Watersipora subatra. NCBI lineage: Eukaryota > Metazoa > Bryozoa > Gymnolaemata > Cheilostomatida > Watersiporidae > Watersipora > Watersipora subatra. The sequence continues at coordinate 65,663,761 of NC_088712.1, read as the reverse complement.
TTCAGCCCATTTAAACGCCGTGTAACAAGCTACGAGCAATTTTAAATAGTTTATATACCTTTCATAAAAAAACTGAAATTATTTTACAGGCTGGATTTAGATAATAATGGGTTTTAAGACACCCATCTCTATTATTTTAAATCGGACTAAACATTCCCAACTTCCGTTCCTGAAAAAGCTAAGTTTGGTCACATATTTATGGGCGGAGCTTGTAATGCCGATTGTGTTGTTTTCGAAACGGATATTGAAACGCTTTAAAAAAGCCTAAATGACTTTGAAGGTTAGTGGACTAATCTTTATTTTGAGTACAAAATTGGAATCAGCGTGTCTGATTTACCTAGTATATACGATAAGAGTAGTTCATGACAGTTATGGTTTAACTTGTTAAGAAATGAAGCCCTCATATTCATTATATTAAATTACGATTACAGCAGACTACCTTGAATGCAACCGAAAATCGCTGGCAGAAGTTAACTTGACACATTCCAATAATATCAATGATATTCGTTGAAACACAACCTGCGTCAAATAAACAAAGCTCATGAAAATGCTTCCTTCAAAACTTAGAACATCCACACTTTCGCACGAATCTATTCATAGAGTGATGCGATGAATGACCACTCATTGAAGCGTGGAAATGCTTGGAGAAGCTTCTATCTCTAACAACCATCGGGAGTATAAACTGTAGAGCTCAATTCAATGTACTATAACTAGTGAAGTTCTCTTACTAGCTTGAGATCGCATGAGCTAGTGATCTCAAGCTAGTAAAAGCCTGAGATTGAGTAGCATAAGCTAGCGCATTGGCTAAAAACTTGATCATTGATTTGAGCGGAAACCATTAAAGCGCAGCTGGAGTGTGGATGTCCACTTGTGAGGTGGTCGTCTGCTACTAGCAACTCTGAGATGAGAATTAAAAGAACCCTTTGAGGGGAGGTCGTTGTGAATAGTAAATAAGCCTGGAAACACGTAGAATTTCGAGATCGGAGACTATCCCAATGCTACTCCAGAGCAGCGTTATTGACCTGTAATTAAGCTAATCTCTCTCCAAAAGAGCTCTGTGCTAATCACCCTCTCTGCTAATTGCTATTGCTAATGAGAGGCCTAGCTGATAACACACTACTAAACGGTCTAGCAGATACACAAACTCGCTCTATAGAACCATCTGAGGGCAATCCCTCCAGCCAAGTTTACTCCTTCTATAGAACCATCTGAGGGCAATCCCTCCAGCCTAATTCAACAAAGGTATGCAGGGGTCACAGTAATGATAATAAGTAACTGAGTTTACTCATAGAACTCACCAGTGAGTACATCTCCCGGCTGACTTACATATACCAAACAAGAGTGTTAGATACACTAGGAGACCGATGACCTAGATATACCGAATGAGTGACCTAGATATACCTTAGACAGACTAAGATATGTCTAATGACTGACACAGTTGCACCAGATACACAAAGAGTGACCTAAATATATTCATATATTGACCTAGGTATACACGAAGACTGACCTATTTATGCCAAGAAACCGACCTATATATGCCAAGAAGCCGACCTATACAAGCCAAGACACTGACCTATATATGCCAAAAAACCGACCTATATATGCCTGGAGGCCAACGTAGCTATACCCCGATACTGACCTATATAACTAAAGCAACCACTTAAAAAAAATTTCAACTCAAACTTACATCTTGTAGGCTCTGAGCGTTGCGCTGACTGACATGAGGCTGCCGGGGGTGGGCATCTCCCCAGAGGTTGGCGTAGAAACAGGAGTGCGAGTGCCTGGGGTGACAGAGGGTGAGGTTAGCTCGTCTCCAAAATAATATCCTTGATACGTGGGCATGATGAAAGTCCGATGTTATGAAAAGTAGTTGAGAAAAGAGAAGTCTGATGGAAGGAAAGGAGTCAGAAAAGAGAATGTAGCTAGGCAGCAGATGCTGACTCTAATGAATGAGTCAACATATCCTTTAAGCTTAGGAGACTCAGAAGAACAGGATGTGAGAGAGTGCTAGAGAGAAAGGATAGGGTGAATAGGATACGAGACGACATACTCTGTTTGCTTAGTCTATTGAGGCCCACAGGCTAAGGAGATGCAATCTGCTCGTATGTATGTTAAAATCAATACGTCTACTGACAGCAATACTATAGCTATTACCTACTGGAGGAAAAGAGTCGCGAGGCGAAGCAGTAGCTTCCTACTATGGGTCTAGAACTAGGTATAGGATAAGCACTGTGACAAGCCAAGCCAGATCCTTGTTTAAACCATAACTGTCACGTACAGCTTTTATCGTATTTACTAGGTAAATCAGACACGCCGATTCCGATTTTGTACTCAAAATAAAGATTAGTCCACTAACCTTCAAAGTCATAAAAGCTTTTTTAAAGCGTTTCAGCATGTCTCGAAAACAACACAATCGGCATTACAAGCTCCGCCCATAAATATGTGACGAAACCTAGCTTTTTCAGGAACGAAAGCTAAGTAGGGATGCTTAGACCGATTTAGAATAATAGAGATGGGACATAGTAAACACAATAAAAGTTGTACGTGACAGTTATGGTTTAACTTTATATCTCCTGTCATTAGCACGAATCCACACTCGGGGAGAATTGGTAAAGCTACCATGAAACATGAACACACAACTCCAACAGCAACTGCTCTAAAAAGCCTGAACGCCTTGAAAGCTATAAATTTCAAGTGTTTTGGCAACTTTTTTAAATTACAGGCTAGGTAGGTGAGCTAAGCCACAATAAAGAATGGAGTGTTTTTCTGTGTGTAAAACCTGTAGAATATTAGTGATTAAAACACATGCAAGCTCCGTGATAATCAGATATTTGGGTACAAACTAAATTAACTGATCATTCAGAGATTATGATAATCAACCAATCAGCAAGGTGCTAGATAATATGTTGAAATTCAACCTGGTCGTTTTCAATTCACAGTCAATATTACGCTACAATATGCAATCAGAAAAGGCTCTATCCAGTAAGTGTTACTTCATTCAATAGCAAACAACTAGTTTAAATTTGGTACAGCCTCACCACAAGTATTTTAAGCATTATAGGGTAACTGACAGAATTTTAAAGTTACATTTATAAAAAATATAATCATGGTATTTTGTTTGGTATGAATGTAGGTAGAACAAAAAACCTGCTTTGAAGACTTAAAGGCAAGATCTTGGCTGGGAAGGAGGAAATATTCTCGACATACAATTTATGTATTCATATGACATACGTACTCATATGACATATGAATACATAAGTCATATGTATTCATGTGACTTATGTATTCATATGACTTATGTATTCATATGAAATATGTATTCATATGAATTATGTATTCATAGGCCTATGACATATGCATTCATATGACCTATGTATTCATATAGCTTGTGTAGTCATATAACTTGTGTATTTATATGACGTGTGTATTCATATGACATATGTATGTATATGATTATGTATTCACATGCCTTATATATTCATATGACCTATGTACTCATATAACCTAGGTATTCATATGACTTATGTACTCATACGACTTGTGTATTCATACGACTTATGTATTCATATGACTTATGTATTCATGTGATGTATGTATTCATATTACTTATGTATTCATATGACTTGTGTATTCATATGATGTATGTATTCATATGATGTATGTATTCGTATGACTTACACATTCATATGACTTATGTATTCATATGACTTGTGTATTCATATGACACATATATTCATATGACACATATATTCATATGACTTATGTATTCATATGACATATGTATTCATATGACTTATGTATTCATATGATGTATGTATTCATATGACTTATGATTCATACGACTTGTGTATTCATATGAATTGTGTATTCATATGACATGAATACGGCTCGTGATTCTTGACTTATGTATTCATATGACTTATGAATTACCTGTGTCAAAGCTATGACCAGTCAATACTTTAGAAATACCTGAGACAAATGAGCTTATGTAGCCATTAGTGCCAATATTATTAATGTCATTAGTGTCAATATCACTTGTGATGCATTTTGGCAATCATATCGTGACATCAATCTTCTGCGAATACTGGGCAAGGTAAAGGCAGATGGCACAAATAAAAAAAAATTCTGTATCACATGCATACATCCGACATTAGCATGGGAACGTTAGTTATAAAACTGCATTAGCCAGTTTGTATGTCATTCTCTAGATATCACTAGCAGTAAATTTCTCTTTTACGCAGATTCCAAATTTCAAAATTGTCTGTAATAAGTAGCTACTGTTATGAGTCATTTAAAAGGTTGTCAACGCATGAATAAGAATTTTAAACAGACATTGTTCAGATGATCTAGCTCAAATTTCACATACTAATTCCGAAAACCATCAACACTCAGTCACTATAAGAAGTCCACTGGGAAATGCATGGGCTTCAACAAACACTATCAAATATAGCTACAGCTATAATGAGGCTAGCGCAAGTGTTATAAATTAAGAAAGAAGGCGATAGTTACATGTATCTTATAATCGAGACAACAGACAATAGAGAAATATCTTTTAATGGATTCTTTAAACAATTTATGAAGCCAATGTAGCTATTATAGGAAGGGAAGTAGAGGGTGATGCGGAGAAAAGGAAAGTAGAGGGTGATGCGGAGAAAAGGAAAGTAGAGGGTGATGCGGAGAAAAGGAAAGTAGAGGGTGATGTGGAGAAAAGGAAAGTAGAGGTGATGGGGAGAAAAGGAAAGTAGAGGGTGATGTGGAGAAAAGGAAAGTAGAGGGTGATGGGGAGAAAAGGAAAGTAGAGGGTGATGTGGAGAAAAGGAAAGTAGAGGGTGATGTGGAGAAAAGGAAAGCAGAGGGTGATGTGGAGAAAAGGAAAGTAGAGGGTGATGCGGAGAAAAGGAAAGTAGAGGGTGATGCGGAGAAAAGGAAAGTAGAGGGTGATGCGGAGAAAAGGAAAGTAGAGGGTGATGTGGAGAAAAGGAAAGTAGAGGGTGATGCGGAGAAAAGGAAAGTAGAGGGTGATGTGGAGAAAAGGAAAGTAGAGGGTGATGCGGAGAAAAGGAAAGTAGAGGGTGATGCGGAGAAAAGGAAAGTAGAGGGTGATGCGGAGAAAAGGAAAGTAGAGGGAGATGCGGTGAAAAGGAAAGTAGAGGGTGATGCGGAGAAAAGGAAAGTAGAGGGTGATGTGGAGAAAAGGAAAGTAGAGGGTGATGTGGAGAAAAGGAAAGTAGAGGGTGATGCGGAGAAAAGGAAAGTAGAGGGTGATGCAGAGAAAAGGAAAGTAGAGGGTGATGTGGAGAAAAGGAAAGTAGAGGGTGATGTGGAGAAAAGGAAAGTAGAGGGAGATGCGGAGAAAAGGAAAGTAGAGGGTGATGTGGAGAAAAGGAAAGTAGAGGGTGATGCGGAGAAAAGGAAAGTAGAGGGTGATGTGGAGAAAAGGAAAGTAGAGGGTGATGCGGAGAAAAGGAAAGTAGAGGGTGATGCGGAGAAAAGGAAAGTAGAGGGTGATGTGGAGAAAAGGAAAGTAGAGGGTGATGTGGAGAAAAGGAAAGTAGAGGGTGATGTGGAGAAAAGGAAAGTAGAGGGAGATGCGGAGAAAAGGAAAGTAGAGGGTGATGTGGAGAAAAGGAAAGTAGAGGGTGATGCGGAGAAAAGGAAAGTAGAGGGTGATGTGGAGAAAAGGAAAGTAGAGGGTGCTGTGGAGAAAAGGAAAGTAGAGGGTGATGCGGAGAAAAGGAAAGTAGAGGGTGATGTGGAGAAAAGGAAAGTAGAGGGTGATGTGGAGAAAAGGAAAGTAGAGGGTGATGTGGAGAAAAGGAAAGTAGAGGGTGCTGTGGAGAAAAGGAAAGTAGAGGGTGATGCGGTGAAAAGGAAAGTAGAGGGTGATGCGGAGAAAAGGAAAGTAGAGGGTGATGTGGAGAAAAGGAAAGTAGAGGGTGCTGTGGAGAAAAGGAAAGTAGAGGGTGATGCGGTGAAAAGGAAAGTAGAGGGTGATGCGGAGAAAAGGAAAGTAGAGGGTGATGTGGAGAAAAGGAAAGTAGAGGGTGATGTGGAGAAAAGGAAAGTAGAGGGTGCTGTGGAGAAAAGGAAAGTAGAGGGTGATGCGGAGAAAAGGAAAGTAGAGGGTGATGTGGAGAAAAGGAAAGTAGAGGGTGCTGTGGAGAAAAGGAAAGTAGAGGGTGATGCGGAGAAAAGGAAAGTAGAGGGTGATGTGGAGAAAAGGAAAGTAGAGGGTGATGTGGAGAAAAGGAAAGTAGAGGGTGATGCGGAGAAAAGGAAAGTAGAGGGTGATGCGGAGAAAAGGAAAGTAGAGGGTGATGTGGAGAAAAGGACAGTAGAGGGTGATGCGGAGAAAAGGAAAGTAGAGGGTGATGCGGAGAAAAGGACAGTAGAGGGTGATGCGGAGAAAAGGAAAGTAGAGGGTGATGCGGAGAAAAGGAAAGTAGAGGGTGATGTGGAGAAAAGGAAAGTAGAGGGTGATGTGGAGAAAAGGAAAGTAGAGGGTGATGCGGAGAAAAGGAAAGTAGAGGGTGATGCGGAGAAAAGGAAAGTAGAGGGTGATGCGGAGAAAAGGAAAGTAGAGGGTGATGCGGAGAAAAGGAAAGTAGAGGGTGATGTGGAGAAAAGGAAAGTAGAGGGTGATGCGGAGAAAAGGAAAGTAGAGGGTGATGCGGAGAAAAGGAAAGTAGAGGGTGATGCGGAGAAAAGGAAAGTAGAGGGTGATGTGGAGAAAAGGAAAGTAGAGGGAGATGCGGTGAAAAGGAAAGTAGAGGGTGATGCGGAGAAAAGGAAAGTAGAGGGTGATGTGGAGAAAAGGACAGTAGAGGGTGATGCGGAGAAAAGGAAAGTAGAGGGTGATGCGGAGAAAAGGAAAGTAGAGGGTGATGCGGAGAAAAGGACAGTAGAGGGTGATGCGGAGAAAAGGAAAGTAGAGGGTGATGCGGAGAAAAGGAAAGTAGAGGGTGATGCGAAGAAAAGGAAAGTAGAGGGTGATGCGGAGAAAAGGAAAGTAGAGGGTGATGCGGAGAAAAGGAAAGTAGAGGGTGCTGTGGAGAAAAGGAAAGTAGAGGGTGATGTGGAGAAAAGGAAAGTAGAGGGTGCTGTGGAGAAAAGGAAAGTAGAGGGTGATGCGGAGAAAAGGAAAGTAGAGGGTGATGTGGAGAAAAGGAAAGTAGAGGGTGATGTGGAGAAAAGGAAAGTAGAGGGTGATGTGGAGAAAAGGAAAGTAGAGGGTGCTGTGGAGAAAAGGAAAGTAGAGGGTGATGCGGAGAAAAGGAAAGTAGAGGGTGATGCGGAGAAAAGGACAGTAGAGGGTGATGCGGAGAAAAGGAAAGTAGAGGGTGATGCGGAGAAAAGGAAAGTAGAGGGTGATGTGGAGAAAAGGAAAGTAGAGGGTGATGTGGAGAAAAGGAAAGTAGAGGGTGATGCGGAGAAAAGGAAAGTAGAGGGTGATGCGGAGAAAAGGAAAGTAGAGGGTGATGCGGAGAAAAGGAAAGTAGAGGGTGATGCGGAGAAAAGGAAAGTAGAGGGTGATGTGGAGAAAAGGAAAGTAGAGGGTGATGCGGAGAAAAGGAAAGTAGAGGGTGATGCGGAGAAAAGGAAAGTAGAGGGTGATGCGGAGAAAAGGAAAGTAGAGGGTGATGTGGAGAAAAGGAAAGTAGAGGGAGATGCGGTGAAAAGGAAAGTAGAGGGTGATGCGGAGAAAAGGAAAGTAGAGGGTGATGTGGAGAAAAGGACAGTAGAGGGTGATGCGGAGAAAAGGAAAGTAGAGGGTGATGCGGAGAAAAGGAAAGTAGAGGGTGATGCGGAGAAAAGGACAGTAGAGGGTGATGCGGAGAAAAGGAAAGTAGAGGGTGATGCGGAGAAAAGGAAAGTAGAGGGTGATGCGAAGAAAAGGAAAGTAGAGGGTGATGCGGAGAAAAGGAAAGTAGAGGGTGATGCGGAGAAAAGGAAAGTAGAGGGTGATGCGAAGAAAAGGAAAGTAGAGGGTGATGTGGAGAAAAGGAAAGTAGAGGGTGATGCGGAGAAAAGGAAAGTAGAGGGTGATGCGAAGAAAAGGAAAGTAGAGGGTGATGCGGAGAAAAGGAAAGTAGAGGGTGATGTGGAGAAAAGGAAAGTAGAGGGTGATGGGGAGAAAAGGAAAGTAGAGGGTGATGTGGAGAAAAGGAAAGTAGAGGGTGATGGGGAGAAAAAGAAAGTAGAGGGTGATGCGGAGAAAAGGAAAGTAGAGGGTGATGCGGAGAAAAGGAAAGTAGAGGGTGATGTGGAGAAAAGGACAGTAGAGGGTGATGGGGAGAAAAGGAAAGTAGAGGGTGATGTGGAGAAAAGGAAAGTAGAGGGTGATGGGGAGAAAAAGAAAGTAGAGGGTGATGCGGAGAAAAGGAAAGTAGAGGGTGATGCGGAGAAAAGGAAAGTAGAGGGTGATGTGGAGAAAAGGACAGTAGAGGGTGATGTGGAGAAAAGGACAGTAGAGGGAGATACGGAGAAAAGGAAAGTAGAGGTGATGCGGAGAAAAGGAAAGTAGAGGGTGATGCGGAGAAAAGGAAAGTAGAGGGTGATGAGGAGAAAAGGAAAGTAGAGGGTGATGCGGAGAAAAGGAAAGTAGAGGGTGATGTGGAGAAAAGGAAAGTAGAGGGTGATGCGGAGAAAAGGAAAGTAGAGGGTGATGCGGAGAAAAGGAAAGTAGAGGGTGATGCGGAGAAAAGGAAAGTAGAGGGTGATGCGGAGAAAAAGAAAGTAGAGGGTGATGCGGAGAAAAGGAAAGTAGAGGGTGATGCGGAGAAAAGGAAAGTAGAGGGTGATGCGGAGAAAAAGAAAGTAGAGGGTGATGCGGAGAAAAGGAAAGTAGAGGGTGATGCGGAGAAAAGGAAAGTAGAGGGTGATGCGGAGAAAAGAAAGCTGGCAATGACTGAAAGTGAAGAGACTGGTATCAATGCACAATGATATATAAAAATAAAATATAAAACATTTATATCGGTTATTAAAACTTAAAATGTTCCCAGGGTGTGAATTAGATCAGCTCCATATCTATATCATCAGCTCTACCTGCACACCCTCGTCTCCTCACCAAGGCTACACCGCAATTTACATTTTCAACAAAAACAAGGAAACTGATTGTTGATTGATTGTTACTCATGTATTTGGTTTTCTGAATATAATATAGTGCCTTATATTTGTTTGCCAAATAGTTTTATCTAACTCCATGGTTTGTTTTCCTGCTATATGTGATTACATGAGGAAAGTTTTTAGGCTCTCACAAAAAATAAATGAAATATATTTTCATATATGAATTTTTGCTCTAAACTATGGTCTGGAAATAGGAAGCAATTGCTGTACAGTCATACTTCGACAGAATATACCTATACAAGAAATTTGAGATACAAGGATAAATCCGAGCAAATTTTTGTTTTGAGATATGAGACAAATTTGAGATATCAGCGTACGAGAAAGTTTCCCGTGCAGCCACTATGCGACCGAATATGTGAAAGGACGCTTACAAGAACAGCGTTCTATCTTACTCATCGAATCAGTTGAAAAAGTTTTATAAAGGTCAGCTAAAAGGGAAAGTGAAAGCGAGGCAAGAGCCAGAAGAAGAAAACTAAGCCAGAATCAAGTGTGTAGCGTAAGACTGAAACATAGGTTTAAGTGTGTGTATAATATACTAAGTTCATTTAAGGTCAACTTAAAGTTTATGTTACGCATCATCACAAAAGTATAGCGTAACCAACGTGTTCCCATCAAGCCTCTCTCACAACGCAGTTAGCCGCTAGAATCTGTATTTGACGGTAAGAACTCCATACAGTACTGTACATAATAATGCCACATTTAATTGCAGATCATAACCACTAGATAGGTATTTGTTACTTTGTGAGCGTATGTAGTAAATTCGAACAATTAAAAAATTTCCCATCGTAATATCCAGTTTTTAGGTGGTTTTTGAGAGTATAAACCAATCAATTGGCAATTTGTTATGCTATATAGCAGTGGTTCCCAACTACCTTGAAGCAATGGACCCCCTGAGCTTCTTATCTAAAAATCATGGACCCCTTTATAAACATCATAATATATGGTGTTTATAACAATGCACTGTAAATTGGTGTACATTATAAATTAGAATAATATAAGAGTCAATAGATTTGACATGTTTCTATTTATTTACTTATATAAAGCACTGCTATACTGAACTGCTGTGATTTTTAATTTTCAGTAGTCAGTTTGTTAGTGGGATAGATTGTATTTCTTGTTTTTCACCAAATTCTCAATATTTGGGGAAATGGATGACAAAGCACATCGCATGTCGTTTTCAAGTCCCAGTCGGTTTCGTTGTTTCGATTTGAGAACAACCATGGAGGAGAAAGCGGACTTGCATAAGTATGTAGACACAAATGGGAGCAGAGTTCGAAGGGCGTGTTTAGCTGTCTGTGGATATGAATGAATCACAGAAGGCCAAAATTATTCAATGGTTTTGTCTTCATAAACTGATCTGCTAGTTTCACTTTGTTGCCAAATAAATATAGTTGCCAAACATTGTCACAGTTATGATCAGTCAGCTGCCATTAACAAGCATTCATGATATTAATAGTCGTCATTGTGAAATGACCCAAATTTGGTTTTAGATTTTGAGTATGAAAACTGCACTGCACAGCTTTGCCTGCTGTCCCACCTTATTGGCCAGGTCAAACGAATTGACAGCGACAAAAGCCTTTGTCATTTTATATTAAAGGTGGCAAAATATTAATTAATACTAGGGAAAAAAGGCTGTTGTTCAGGTGATTTAGGGTAAATTATATTTAACTTTAAGCACATACTAAGACCCCTACCAATCTTAAAATTGGTAAAAATAGGTAAGTTGAAATGTTTTATTTTCCATGGATCTTAGTATATTGCTGAGATTGAAGAGGGAGAGAGAGAATTACATGTTTGCTGGTTACAGGTTTTGTTGTTTTGTACTACTAACCGGAAATCAGGTACTACCCAGCGATTGACGAACATAGATGATAAAAGTCTAGACCCAGAGACCTAACAAGACAACGTAACCACCCCGCGTAAATTGCATTAGCCCTGAAACCCAGGCTAGCACAATCCCAACATAGCTCGATCATTAAACCCCGGCCATATGATAACCGTCACCTGTCCTTTTAGGGTTTTATATCATTGATCCAACCACTATAAGACAGAAATAGCTGTAAATAACTAGCTAGAAAAACCAATACTGGCACCAGCCGGTGAACCTCTTCAAAACCTTCTGTGGACCCCTAGGGGTCTATGGACCACCAGTTGGGAACCACTGCTATATAGGACATGTTGATTTGAGAGACGAAAGAATTGACATACGAACTCGGTCCTGAAACACACCAAGCTCGTATGTGGATGAATGAATAATGGATTACCTAAATGTACATATATCGATGTTTGGTTATGTCTAGTAAAACTAAAAGGTTTATCCTAGCTTTAAAGAAGGTCACGCACACAGACAATAAGCAAGATCATAGAATAAATTTCATCTGTCCATAAATAATTCGGAGCATGAACACCATGCATGTCCCCAAAAAGATAAAGTTGTCTCCCCAATAACATAATAGCCAAAGGCGTGACAACTCCAAGTATCAAGTAGTACACACGACTGGCCTGTCATAGTGATAGCTTGAGCTGTAACAGCCAGAAATCATACAAGATGAAATACAGTAGATGCCCTATAAGGTAAACCTTTTTTACATAAATTCTGATCAGGGTTGTGACTATTATGAAAAAATAGTAACTGCTCATTGGTAAGTACTTACCGAAGGCCAGATATAGAAATCACTGCGGATACAGTAAACTTTTGATATATATATATATGTATATGTAGCTGCATTACAAGTACAATAGCCGTGGTAAGCATGTCACAGCCACGCAGGATAATTGCATCTCTCTCCCTTACTACTGCTCAGTACACAGCATACATGCAATAATACAATGGATTCTTTAATTCGCAGTACGCGGTATCGGCGCTGTGGTGGAATTATCTACTGCGCAATGTGCAGTGCTGGACGCAGTCGGATAGTTGATACTGCCGAAGGTAGTACATAAACTACATATTTATATACACTTCTACATAAATTCCACTTAATATCAAGAATTTATGTAAGGTTTCTGCATCGTACTACGTGAAAAATTCCACAAAATGGAGCATAAAGTCTGTGCAAATTCTCAAATGCTATTCGAATAACCAGAGTCGCATAGTTAGCCTTAACGATAAGATTTTTCTCTCTTGTCTCATTTAGGAGAGAAAAGACATAGAGGGTATCTATCATGCATGGATATATATTTTTTGACTTTATTGTAAACAAATAAAAAATTTTTTCTTTCTCTTGACAGCATAGACCTTACTGTAGAGAAAAAAAAACTGATTTAAATTGACATAAAAATGTGCGCTCCTTAACTTAATGTAAAATTACCGTAATCATGACCCCTAAACCATGCGTAATAAAGTGATAAAAAAAGAATAGTTGTTGATACAAACCAATAATATCTCAGTTACTGTACAGTCACTAAATTAAGAAGTTAAGTCCAGTTTTCAATTGCAAGGCCAAATGGGTGAGTTTGGGTCTCGGCGGGGCTTTTTTATTTTATTCACCCTAAATTATTGTCATATTTGATTAATTGATTAGGCTATTTATGTGTATTTGAGGCTTCGTATAACATGAAATCGATATTAAGTAAACTTTCTCAGAATTGATTAGTTTCGTTGTAGGGGCATCACTGTACTACGTTTCTTCCTGTAGAAATCTACACAGGCATCATTAGCGGATAGTGACGAGAGACAAAAATTGACTTATTGATCTGAAGTGCTGTCCGTTTACATTGAACAGCGAAGAAGAGCAAGGATATGGAGGGAGAGGCTTTATTGAAGCTATACCGACTCTAGCACCTCTGCACTGTTTGATAATCAATATTGCACTGAAGGAACCTCAAGTGGGCTATTCTGAACATTATGAAATCAAAAACCACTCATAAATTTCACTTTCTTATTCAAATTTGCTGTTCACATTATTGTAAAACTTAATACCACACTGAATAAAAGAATATCGTAGAAACACTATTGAAAATATTAAGGAAGCAATAGGGAAGAAATTTTGCAAAATGTTTAAAATAACTCTCCAGTTAGAAGCTAATTGAGAGAATTTTAAAATTTCATCATTTTGTAACAATACAATCATGGTATTTTACTCTCCAGCTATAACTTTCATGTTGAAGGAGTGAAAAACCAGTTTTAGAGACAAAAACACTCGCCATGCAAGATCCAAGCTGTGACTTAAAAAGATAATTTTTGCAGCATATGACATGAATAACCAATGTCAAGGCAATAGGCTAGTCAATGCACAAATGCTTAAGTCAGCCTTTGTTATAATACATAATAGGAGGCATTTTAACAACTTATAATTCACATCAAATCAATACGATTATCACTAGTAACACCGTAGTAGTGCTGCTATAAGCTGTCTGCCTGTAGTTAAAGGTATTTCTATGTTCTGCACATGGAAAGCAAGGTGAAAGCAGATTACACAAATATTGAACAAGACTGTCTTGTATTTAGATGTCCCGTATTAGTTTAGGAGTGGTGGTTATGAGATTAGACCAATTGGATTGCGTGTTTATAGACTTGTGAAGTACCTTAGCACTAAATTCCTCTTCTGCCCCAAATGAAAATATCTGAAGTTATATTTAAACTCTTATTAACCTAAGCTCTCTTTCACGATGAAGGATTTTGAACAGACGATTTTAACGTCTGAGCAACTTTCATGCGATAAAATAGCGTAGCGGCTGTTTCTGCTCGATATTATGCGAAAATCTTGAATCTTTGTAAAACCTGATCTGAAATGCATAACATATACTATATAATGTATTATATTACTGCATTATCATACATATATAATTACTATATACCATATTATCCTTATTACAATATTATTGAAACCATAATTGGTCGAGTTATCTGTTACTGTTAAGGTATGAATTATTAGGAGCCAAGCGTGATTATAAAGTGATCAGGCGTTAAACCTCAGAGCTTATGGTTATATACCGACCCATGACCACCTGTTCACTACGAGCTAAAAATGATAACAGAAAGCGAAGTTCCTGTAGAGATCATTGTCTCCGATAACATGGTAATAGTCGTAGGTAATAATAATAGTCGAAAGTACGCCAATCCAACGGAAATAGATGGTCGATTGTCATTAGCTCAACACGACACACAGCAAGCTCTCGTGATCATAATAGATGCACGGAAACCCAATTGAATTTGATTATGTTAACCTTTGATTATGTTAACCAAGTCAAGAACCGAGTCAAATAAAATTAGAATATGCTTAAAGCCAAACTACACTGAACCAAACCATATTCTCGAGTCTTCCCTCTATGTAATACAACAGTAGTACAGTATGTTTTACCCTCTTACCTAATGTACAGAGGTAGTCAGTCTTCCCTCTATGTAATACAACAGTAGTACAGTATGTTTTATCTCTTACCTAAGGTACAGAGGTAGTCAGTCTTCTCTCTATGTAATACAACAGTAGTACAGTATGTTTTATCTCTTACCTAAGGTACAGAGGTAGTCAGTCTTCTCTCTATGTAATACAACAGTAGTACAGTATGTTTTATCTCTTACTTAAAGTACAGAGGTAGTCAGTCTTCCCTCTATGTAATACAACAGTAGTACAGTATGTTTTATATCTTACCTAATGTACAGAGGTAGTCAGTCTTCCCTCTATGTAATACAACAGTAGTACAGTATGTTTTATCTCTTACCTAATGTACAGAGGTAGTCAGTCTTCCCTCTATGTAGTACAACAGTAGTACAGTATGTTTTATCCTCTTACCTAAGGTACAGAGGTAGTCAGTCTTCACTCTATGTAATACAACAGTAGTACAGTATGTTTTATCTCTTACTTAAAGTACAGAGGTAGTCAGTCTTCCCTCTATGTAATACAACAGTAGTACAGTATGTTTTATCTCTTACTTAAAGTACAGAGGTAGTCAGTCTTCCCTCTATGTAATACAACAGTAGTACAGTATGTTTTATATCTTACCTAATGTACAGAGGTAGTCAGTCTTCCCTCTATGTAATACAACAGTAGTACAGTATGTTTTATCTCTTACCTAATGTACAGAGGTAGTCAGTCTTCCCTCTATGTAGTACAACAGTAGTACAGTATGTTTTATCCTCTTACCTAAGGTACAGAGGTAGTCAGTCTTCACTCTATGTAATACAACAATAGTACAGTATGTTTTATCTCTTACCTAAGGTACAGAGGTAGTCAGTCTTCCCTCTATGTAATACAACAGTAGTACAGTATGTTTTATCTCTTACCTAAGGTACAGAGGTAGTCAGTCTTCTCTCTATGTAATACAACAGTAGTACAGTATGTTTGATCCTCTTACCTAAGGTACAGAGGTAATCAGTCTTCTCTCTACGTAATACAACAGTAGTACAGTATGTTTTATCTCTTACCTAAGGTACAGAGGTAGTCAGTCTTCTCTCTATGTAATACAACAGTAGTACAGTATGTTTTATCCTCTTACCTAAGATACAGAGGTATTCAGTCTTCACTCTATGTAATACAACAGTAGTACAGTATGTTTTATCCTCTTACCTAAGGTACAGAGGTATTCAGTCTTCACTCTATGTAATACAACAGTAGTACAGTATGTTTTATCTCTTACTTAAAGTACAGAGGTAGTCAGTCTTCCCTCTATGTAATACAACAGTAGTACAGTATGTTTTATATCTTACCTAATGTACAGAGGTAGTCAGTCTTCCCTCTATGTAATACAACAGTAGTACAGTATGTTTTATCTCTTACCTAATGTACAGAGGTAGTCAGTCTTCCCTCTATGTAGTACAACAGTAGTACAGTATGTTTTATCCTCTTACCTAAGGTACAGAGGTAGTCAGTCTTCTCTCTATGTAATACAACAGTAGTACAGTATGTTTTATCCTCTTACCTAAGGTACAGAGGTATTCAGTCTTCTCTCTATGTAATACAACAGTAGTACAGTATGTTTTATCCTCTTACTTAAGGTACAGAGGTAGTCAGTCTTCCCTCTATGTAATACAACAGTAGTACAGTATGTTTTATCCTCTTACCTAAGGTACAGAGGTAATCAGTCTTCTCTCTATGTAATACAACAGTAGTACAGTATGTTTTATCCTCTTACCTAAGGTACAGAGGTAGTCAGTCTTCTCTCTATGTAATATAACAGTAGCACGGTATGTTTTATCTCTTACTTAAGGTACAGAGGTAGTCAGTCTTCACTCTATGTAATACAACAGTAGTACAGTATGTTTGATCCTCTTACCTAAGGTACAGAGGTAGTCAGTCTTCCCTCTATGTAATACAACAGTAGTACAGTATGTTTTATCCTCTTACCTAAGGTACAGAGGTAGTCAGTCTTCTCTCTATGTAATACAACAGTAGTACAGCATGTTTTATCCTCTTACCTAAGGTACAGAGGTAGTCAGTCTTCCCTCTATGTAATACAACAGTAGTACAGTATGTTTTATCTCTTACTTAAGGTACAGAGGTAGTCAGTCTTCACTCTATGTAATACAACAGTAGTACAGTATGTTTTATCCTCTTACCTAAGGTACAGAGGTAGTCAGTCTTGTCTCTACGTAATACAACAGTAGTACAGTATGTTTTATCTCTTACTTAGGGTATAGAGGTAGTCAGTCTTCTCTCTATGTAATACAACAGTAGTACAGTATGTTTTATCTCTCACATAATGTACAGAGGTAGTCAGTCTTCTCTCTATGTAATACAACAGTAGTACGGTATGTTTTATCCTCTTACTTAAAGTACAAAGGTAGTCAGTCTTCCCTCTATGTAGTACAACAGTAGTACAGTATGTTTTATCTCTTACTTAAGGTACAGAGGTAGTCAGTCTTCTCTCTATGTAATACAACAGTAGTACAGTATGTTTTATCCTCTTACCCAAGGTACAGAGGTAGTCAGTCTTCTCTCTACGTAATACAACAGTAGTACAGTATGTTTTATTCTCTTACCTAATGTACAGAGGTAGTCAGTCTTCTCTCTACGTAATACAACAGTAGTACAGCATGTTTTATCTCTTACCTAATGTACAGAGGTAGTCAGTCTTCCCTCTATGTAATACAACAGTGGTACAGTATGTTTTATTCTCTTACCTAAGGTACAGAGGTAGTCAGTCTTCTCTCTACGTAATACAACAGTAGTACAGTATGTTTTATTCTCTTACCTAAGGTACAGAGGTAGTCAGTCTTCTCTCTACGTAATACAACAGTAGTACAGCATGTTTTATCTCTTACCTAATGTACAGAGGTAGTCAGTCTTCCCTCTATGTAATACAACAGTAGTACAGTATGTTTTATCCTCTTACTTAAGGTACAGAGGTAGTCAGTCTTCCCTCTATGTAATACAACAGTAGTACGGTATGTTTAATCCTCTTACCTAAGGTACAGAGGTATTCAGTCTTCTCTCTATGTAATACAACAGTAGTACAATATGTTCTATCTTCATACTTAAATTACAGAGGTAATCCAACACAAGTGCTACATTATAATGAGTTGCTCTCAGATATTTGCACTTGTATCTTGGGGAAACTTGAGGAAAACATTCAAAAGAATTTGTAAGATAGGAGTAAGCCTTCCCCACAAATAGTTGATCTCACTTTCAACACAAATAGTTTCACCTCTGACCTTTATGTCCTCAAAAAACTGAGTTCTAACAATCGTGAAGCTTATTTAAATGATCAAGCATGTTCAGGATTCATATTCCCACTGTAAATACAGATTAATCCATGAGTAAATGTCTAGCTATTCCCACTGTGAATACAGATTAATCCATGAGTAAATGACTAGCTATTCCCACTGTAAATACAGATTAATCCATGAGTAAATGACTAGCTATTCCCACTGTAAATACAGATTAATCCATGAGTAAATGTCTAGCTATTCCCACTGTAAATACAGATTAATCCATGAGCAAATGACTAGCTATTCCCACTGTAAATACAGATTAATCCATGAGCAAATGACTAGCTATTCCCACTGTAAATACAGATTAATCTATGAGTAAATGTCTAGCTATTCCCCAGGGCAAGAGTCAATGTAGCTACTGCTCGTAGCTACTTGACTCTTGCCCTGTTTAGATAAAATTAATAAAGCTACACACTGATAATTGGTACATAGACACAAAGACAACATGTGACTGATAGATCTAAAATTAGCTGTGTGGAATTGTGCAAACCGGTTTTAGTAGTCCAGTAAAAACCGACGTAGCTGGGATAAAAAAAGATCAGATTCTTAAATTTACAAACTCCAGAATTAAACTAATTCTTTTTAGCCCAAGCTGTTTTAAATGAGATCATGTCAGACAGTATTTATAGAACTTCACCGAAACAACCATTTATATATGAACAAACATAAGTGATGACCGCTAGTGTCCATTGAAACTGCTCTCCTTGAAAATAAACACTGAACAAAATTTTAATAAATCTACCAGAAAGTATCAGTATCTTTGCATTATTTGCGATTGTTCGGGATATTTGAGGTGATTCGATTTCCAGGATGTTTTTCGACAATCTGGCCGATTCTCATTTGTCAATATATATTTGTCAATGCATTGTGATGTTTAGTAGTGCCAGTATGAGTAGTTGAAACATAACTTTACAATGCTACTTTAGGAGCTGTACTGCTGGCAAAGAAATAAGATTTCAACCTGCAAACACTTGTACACGCTGCCACTGTTAGTCAGTAAACCTTAAAGGCCTTATACAAGCAACATTCCTTATATTCAAACATGAACAAAGACTAAATTAAAATTCGTCTCTTTGTGGTACATTTAGACATTGCTAACTACAGAGTTTTACAGCTGGCCAAAACAACTACTTATGTAAATCTGATGAGCATTTAAAAAATTAACGAGCTTGTATATTCCTGCTGCAGTTAAAAATACATAAGAAAGATGATAAGTTGAAAGATAAATGCTGTGCTTTTATCTTTCATATTAGTCAGCAGGTTTTATTAAAGTACTCTAATTCAAAAGTCTATGAATCAACTCTGCTGACTTGAAGGATTACGATGTTGATATATTGTGGTTGACAATGAGCGGCAGAGGCAGAAAAAAATATGTTATTCACTGGTGCAGACATGTACAGCACATGTAATAATATAGGTAAAATCCATTTTCTTAAAATAGCACATGTAATAATAAGTAAAATTCATTTTCCTAACATAGTACATGTAATAATATACATGTAGGTAACATAGCAAATGTACAAATATAAGTAACTTAGCACATGTAATACTATAGGTAACATAGCACATGTACAAATATAGGTACCATGGCACATGTAATACTATAGGTAACATAGTACATGTAATAATATACATGTAGGTAACATAGCACATTTATACATATATGTAACATAGCACATGTAATACTATAGGTAACATAGCACATGTAATAATATACATGAAGGTAACATAGCACATGTACAAATATAGGTAACATAGCACATGTACAAATATAGGTAACATAGCATATGTAATATTATAGGTAACATAGCACATGTAATAATATAGGTAACATAGCACATGTAATACTATAGGTAAAATTCATTTTCCTAACAAATATTACACAACCTTAGACAAAGTTCTATGAATACCTTAAAAATACCAAGAGAGGAGACGTTACCAGCTATACATTATTGACCCGCATAGACCATTTAGCAACGCTGAAGATCAGCATTTTGCAATGAATTGCTCCAGTTTAAAATAATGGCATAAGCCCAACAAGTGCTTTTGGAAACTGCTCCTTCCCACTTGTTTTAAAAGTCAACACATTTGATGTGGTATAAAACCCTTGCTTTTATAGTGCCAGGTATTGATTGTACTGATAATATTGATTTTATTAATTGTATTGATCGATTGTTGCATATACACAAGCAAATTGGTTCATAGCACAAATAAAAGATCAAGTTTACTCAGAAACTGACAAAAGATTTGTAGCCTTCAACTGTAGCCAGTTATTTTATCCTAATAAAACAATTCTCGAGTCAGCAAGTTAGGCTTCGTATAACCCTCTTCTTGACCACTCATTTTATTTGCTCACAGAACTAACCTATTGCATATATACATCGACACTCACCCAGTGGTGTCAGGATAATCTAAGGATGGCTCCATATTCCATGTTAACACAGGCAGCTAGACAGCATGAATACGGAAGTCTCTGAGGTAACCTGTTAACATTGGTTTGAACATAACTTCATTTTCAAACAAATCAACACTGTGGGTTATACAGTGGTTGTTTCGTATGACTCACCAAGGAATCATCAATAATATTAATGATTATAACATTAATAGTAAAGTTTTACCTTTTAGCTAAATTTATATTTAACTCAGTGTTAGTTTAGCTTTATAATTTTGTATTAGCTCTAACAGCTAAATATATGCTATGTTGTGAATGCTGTTCCATAAAAATACTTCACACACAATATTAATAAGCATGAAAACTATTTTTTCTAATAAAATTTGCGACACTGGTTTAATAATAATATATACCAGTACAATATATTGTTTTTTTTTATTTAAGACCCAAGTTGCTGGGCAAAATTAGGTTTGTTGGAAGCTACTACCACTTTATCGACATGTTTATTTGTTTTATATTTGTTTATGTGTGGCCCTTTTCAGAACTGTAGCAAAATGATAGTGTGATAGTACAACACAAGTCTTTTCAAAAGTCTTTCCATTTTGACTAATAGTCTATGAATTTGACTAATAGCCTGCTGGCAACAATGATTTCAACCAATATGTTTTTGACTAAACCTCCATTCACCCTCTGATCAACTTACTAAACATGATCACCAAGGAGTAGAATTAGTTTCCCCAACAGTCAAGCATACATAGCCACATTTATTGCTATCTGATACAACAAACTTGCTTCACACCTCTAATTATATAATTCTAGTATTTAAGGTATTAGTCTTTGCATTATGTGTTACAGCCTGCTGCTTGGTCTCATGATGCACAAGATGCAAGAGCTTAGCTGTGGAAATAGAATTCAGAAGTACTTATGGGTTAGGGATTTTCCATCTATTATATTGAAAATGAATGTTGCCGGTTGTTCTGTATGCTAAATATATGTAGAAAAACAACATCTCTGTAAGAATCAATTCCGCCAATCAGCGTTTTAAAGCTATCCAAGTGCGTGTACATTAGTAAGCTTTAACTTAGCTCCATGTAACTTGTTGGTAGGCGAGAACGCAGAAAATCTTCCTTAAAAATCCAGTTGAATAAACTGAAAGCTCAACAAAGACAACCATTTCTAAAGAGTAAATAATAAATTAGCAGCTTTTAGCAGAGGTGAACATGCTCATACACGATAAGAAATTTCGGCAAGATAAATTATGACTACAGATGAGATATGATAAAGCTGTTTTTTTATTACCAAAAGTTTATAAGTTTAAACACTAAATTTCATTTAAACAGAAGACGGGTGTAACATCAGGCTTGACTACTACCAATATTTGTTTGTATCGTTTGACAGAAACAATTGAGTGTTTAAGCGATAAAGGAACTAACTTTGAGTAGGGGTGAAATCCCTCAACCGAACAACCTTTCAGCGATCCTAATAAAATCAATAACACATATAAAACATCTGGTACTATTTGCGAAGTCAAATAAACAACAGTTTATGATTGGACAGTTTCATAATATATAGACCCGTATGCCGACGGCAACATAGCGTAGGCTGTGATTGAAACTGCAGCGGTTCAGTAAACATTGTACAACGATAATTCGTTAAGAGCTAAGTCTAACCGGAAACTGAAAAAAGCAAACCATCGTCTGACTAGTCGAACCGTAATTATATGATAATTATATGGCAAATTCTCATAAAAATAGCGTACAAAAAAGAAAATATATCATGTAATAGTAGATTTTTTTGCTGCAGGAAATTGTTACGTCATAAGTAACAGGATTGGCGTCATAAGTAACAGCATTTGTATTCCTAAGTACTTCTCTTACCTCTTCTTCTTTCGAACACCCGAGAGCAAATACAAGCGATGTGTCTTTTAAATAATTCCTAATAGAAGTATAGATGTTATTAGTGCTAATTATCTTATAGTACGTATTGATACAAACTGTCTAAAAAAATTTTTAAATATACATGTTACATATTTATGTTCATTAGAATAGTTTGAAGGCTTCTTAATTTTAGTATATTAATTATGCTGTGCCTTTTGTGTCATAATATTTTGTCTATGTTTTTTTACTGTCTAACCTGTTTTATTGGCATCCTTTGTGTTGCTATGTTTCCGGAGTTATCCGCTTTTTATTAGCGTTTGTGTTGTTCACGATAGTACTAAAACCTGCAACAGTTACATCAAACTCATGTAAAGTTTTCCACTTGTCAACACTACTTCTCTTACAAGTTATGCTAGTGGAATGTTGCTATCTTCATCTTTACATTGGCTTAGGTTTATTGCTCATTCACCATGCTGGTAGACATACTTGTAAACTTATTTTATGCACTTACCTGATCGGTGATAGTTGGGGGAAGATGTTTTCAATTTTTTGTTTGCTAGTTTAGTGAGTAAAAAAACCAGAATAGATACTGAGCTGTCAATGGAATTTCAATGGAGCTGTCAATGGGCACTACTTAGCGGTGTGAGGTCAAGTAGGACTCTGCAAGAGGAATTTAATGTGAAGCGTAATATATACATAGCTAGGCAGTTTAGTACTGTTTTATTTTTGTGATTGCATAAAATGCTCTGCAATTCTGTAGTGACACGGTAGGTGTGCTATACTGCTAACAATTCAGTTTTGACAAATTAAGATTAAAGTGCACCTCTCCAAAATTTAATATGAAGAAAAGATAATAATGTAGCCAGGATTCACCGAAGTTTTGTTTTCAGTACAACTTTCAGTGAATCTCTGCGATCACACAAGTTCGGCATCTGCTTGTCCGCATAAGACCACTCTGATCTGCGCTAATATTGAGTGTGCAAAACTACGAAGTGTGAATATAGAAAAACTAAAATGTCACACTGAGTAACAATCATCTTGGCATACTGCCAGGTCTCCTCGGAGCTGACTCATTTTTTGATCAGGTTGTTAGTTGATCATCAATATGACTGAATTTGATAGCATAAAAACTATCTATAGTCCTAGTTGCTTAATTGTTAACAAATCCATAAAAGAACTGCAAAAGAACACTTGAATAAATAGCAAATGGGATGCTAGATTCATGGATAACTTCTTGGAGTGATTTCGGTTCATCTACTGATTTGTTTAATTTGTGTAATTAATTATAAGCATTATTAGGATTTAGGTAGACAAAATTATGTTTAATTGTGGTTGTTTTTTTCCTTGTTTCCTGGAAGTCAGCCTCAACACTTTCTCAGTTTTAGATCGATGTCTCCTAAAGAGTTACAGATATTTGTCATGATATTTATTAACAGAGACTATTAGGCAGAGTATCATGTTATAGCTTTGATAGTATACAACCTAGTAATCATAGGTAGCGTATCATGTTATAGCTTATATGATATACATTCTAGTAATCATAGGTAGAGTATCATGTTATAGCTTAAATGATATACATACTAGTAATCATAGGTAGAGTATCATGTTATAGCTTAAATGATATACATACTAGTAATCACAAGTAGAGTATCATGTTATAGCTTAGATGATATACATACTAGTAATCATAGGTAGAGTATCATGTTATAACTTAAATGATATACATACTAGTAATCATAGGTAGAGTATCATGTTATAGCTTAGATCATATACATACTAGTAATCATAGGTAGAGTATCATGTTATAACTTAGATGATATACATACTAGTAATCATATGTAGAGTATCATGCTATAGATTAGATGATATACATACTAGTAATCATAGGTAGAGTATCATGTTATATCTTACATGATATACATACTAGTAATCATAGGTAGAGTATCATGTTGTAACTTAGATGATATACATACTGGTAATCATAGGTAGAGTATCATGTTATAACTTAAATAATATACATATTATTAATCATATGTGGAATATATGATCATACTGTAAATTTAATACAAGAGATCAACAAAACCAAGCTATATGTTATTTTGCATTAACAATATACTAACCTCTTTTTCTAAAGACCTGGAAGTTGCTGGTAGTTTCTACAGCAGTTGTTGGTCTTAGCCAGTCTGTTCATCAAAAGCATTAGACTAGCAAATCTTTTTAAAAGAACATATTCTATCTGTAGTAATGGAACCCAAGTCTCCCACTCGCATCCCTCCACCTGTTGCTCCTAAGCCAGCAGCCAAACTGATAGCTTTAAGGAGTTCCCAGTCAGAAGGTAAACCCTAAAGCTATGTCATACGTTTATGGACTCATGTTGCAGGTGCTTCAGAAGATTGAATAGGAAATTGACATTTCAGCCGATGCTTTGTATATCAGCATCATTCTATAAAAGTCATCGGAAGTTGGCATTAGTTCTGGAAAAACGTTTCATTCATGCAATAACCAAGTTATTGCAGGCCAAATATCTGGTCCAGACTAACTCGCTTATTCCTCAATATCTGACCAGCGACAATTTTGCGGTTTCGACCACATGCTCTTTTGTGGCTAAAAGGAAAATGTTCTTGGCAGGTCGTATTCTAGGATTTCTCAAATTCTTTCACCTCAGTGCACTTATGAGTTTTTAACCTCCCTAGATATACAGCCACCACTCCAAACGAAATGCAGTACAATTGTCAATGTCGGTCAACTACAGCAACCTCATGCCAACCAAGTACGTCTCCAGCAGTCACCTACTAGCCCACCACATAGTCAGCTACCGTTTGCAAACCAGTCACAATTGTCAGAGCCTCCTTTCAAACAACCAGCTAAGACATCTAGCAAAAAGGAGCTGGCAGACCTGACGAGTCAACTACTTCTGAACATGGAGAAGGTTTCCTCGGAACCAGAATTTGCTGGTTGGTTCACAAGAATAGATTGTAGCATGATAATATTATCGGGGAATTTAGCAACTATATACATGTACATATTATGTGCTGTATCTATAAATCTCAGTGTTTGTATATCATTCGTCTGCTCAGTTGTGGTAACAAAAAGTCACCTCCGTACTGGATATGAACTCGTAACATTCAAATCGTAAGTCTAATTATTATTCAAATCTATATAGTCTTTTCGCGGTTGCACAGGTAAATGTGAACTTTTTATTATTAATTAATCTTACCTTTTGCGTTTGTTATCTTTGAAAGGTAATTTTTTACTATTACCCATTTTTTCAAATCATAGTTTTGAAATGTGTCATTTCAATTTCAAATGTTACTTTACACTCCTACATGTATTTACGGTTTTTCCTAAGGTTTGATCGCTAAATCATTAAAGGCTAACTACTTTTCACATAGACAATTGCATTATCTCGAGTAGGAATAGCCTCTACATTCTCTCTTTGTTCGGTCAGATGAAGTCTCAGGCAAAGACACTCTGATATCTCATTTTTACGTTTGTACCAGTATTGAGAGGGACCATTATCGTTGTATTTAAAGTTTGGATGGATGGTTTCTGCTGCAACAGTAACCTTTTTATACACCCACTTCTATGTACTCACTGTTATTATTTATTCAACATGTTCATAATTTTTATTTTGTTTTCTCAGTTCATATTAATTGTATCAATACCTAATCATTTATTATTGTAATCGTAGCAAAACAGTCTTCATGTAGCCATTACATGCTAATTATTTCACATTTAAACACCTTTACAGCTGTTTTATGTTTTTTTTCTCAATTTATTTGAACCGCACAAAACACTTTTCTCACGATATGAAGTTGCAAAGTTATGATGGTACCTGGTGTATACAGCATTCAGCTAGTGTATATAGGTAATAGGTGTATATATATATATACCGTAAAGCCTCTAATTGAACACCACCTCTATTTGAACGCCACCTCTATTTAACTGCCACCCTGAGAGAAGGGGTGAGAAATAGAGCGCCACTCTCTAATTGAATGTCACCTTCATCTTACCGCCGCTGAAACATTCTTTGATCTTTATGACCCCATAATATCAATTGATCAGTAGAAAAGTGTCCACAAAATCGTATTAATATTGAATCGTTTGCATCAATAACAATTAATTCTCTCATTGTCGAATTCTAAAGCTTTTTGTTTCTCTTTTTGTTCAAATTTTGATAGCAGCACTATAAAAATAATTAATAACTGTCTCAGGCTGATAGTAGTTCCTTTTTTATACTTCGAAGTACAGTACATGCATAAAAAAATGGTTTACATTTACGATGCTTTGGGCCGAAGGTTACATTTAGCGAGCAAGACTTTTACGCGTTGCATTTGTGCTAAATGCAACGAGTAAAAGTTTTGCTCCGCCAAAAATTTGTATAGACACCAGTGTCGATTAGTTCAGCAGTGCGAAAGAAAAGTTGAGGTCAGAAGACATTGTGGAAGATATTGGACAACCAGAAGAAGTTTGTTCCACGGAAAGCAGCAATCAGAAGCAGCTATCCGAGCAAACGATGCAAATATTTTTGTTTTAAAAATGTTAATTTTTGTTTATGCGTGTAATATAAAGTATGGGTTGTTTAGATCACTTGTTCATGAATATATATATAACTAGCTGTACTCCCTGCATTGCCCGCGTAATAGAGAAGTCTTTGCGCAGAAAATCTATTTGTATTTAACATATAACAACATTTGCCATTCTAACTTTCAAACTACATATCATGAGAGAAGTGTTTTGTGTAATTGTAATAAATTAAGAGAGAAAATAAAAATAATTAAAGGTTTTCAAACTTCGTCAAACAACTTTTAAACTTTATACCATGAGGAAAATGTTTTGTGCAGGTCAAATAAATTAAAAAAATAAAACAACTATTAAAAGGTTTAGATGTAAATGTGAAATAATTAGCAAGTAATAGCTAAATTACGTGTAAGTCGGTTTTGCTACGATTACAATAAAAGAGGATTCAGTAATGATACAATTCATATGAACTGAGAAAACAAAATAAAAATCCTAAATTTGTAGAAATAATAACAATTTTTGCATAGAAGTGTGTGTGTATGAAAAAGATTACTGTTCCACCAGAAGCTATCCATCAAATCTTTGAATACGACGATGCTGGTACTAAGGTAAAAATGAGATATCATACTGTCTTTGTCTGACCAAACGCAGTGAGAACCTTCCTACGGAGATAATATAATTTTTCGCGCGAGAAGAATTGGCCTTGATCCCAGATATAGTAATTGAACCTTACGAAAAATATTTCTTGGCATTGGTAAAATAATCACTGTGCGCCATAGCCGGATGGACACACATCCATACACAGATGCTTTGAGAAATATACATATATATAGAGTATGTAGCATTTGATTGATTATCATTATATCTACTATATAAATATGCAGATTTATAGCATATTATTTAATAGCATCCTTGCAGTTAGCTTAAAACTGTTTACAATGGATCAACCCTCATAACTCCTCTTCTATTGTACATAACAAACTAGTTTTGGCTGCAAACTGTAGCAAAAACATCAATGAGTGCAACGAGCTTTTATTCAACATTGTTAAATATAAAGATAAAATAAAAATATGCCTTCAAATTTAGAATGAAATAAGATTTGAAAGCTTTAACAAATTTCGACGCAAGGCACAGGCTATAAGATCATCGCAGGTTAATTGCAAACAATAGATATCAATTGGTAGAGATATTTCTTGGCTCCTCAATGCATATTTTATTTTGAGATCTTTGACAAGTGGAGGTAAGTTAGCAGATTTATTGCATCCAAAAGGTTTAGCATTGGTCCACCAGAAAAATGGCAAAATATGGGCGACATTTGCTTCGCTTGTAAAAATGCTAAATTTATCTTTCCAAAATTCTGACGTACCATTTGAAAAATAGAACGCCAGCCTCTATTGGAATGCCGCGTCCAATTCCCTTCCACTATAGAGGAAGGGTTGAAAAATAGAGCGCCATGGCGTTCAATTAGAAGTTTCCAATTTCTCCTAGAAAATACTGGTTTTTCAGTTAGAACATGCAGTGTTTAGCAGTAATCAGCCATCGGGACCGAAGTTTGTAAACTGTATGTATTACAACTTTTACTCTGAGTTTAACTATGTAGCTTACAGGTAAGTACATCGATTATAAATTCAAATAAGTTCCTGCAATCTGAATTTCATCGCAATAGGCCAACACAGAGCCATGTTTTAGGCGAATATGTATATAGGATTGGTTATCATATACAATAGATGTAGTCAACGTTACAGATGACTTGGTTGACTCTCATATAGCCATAGATACTTGCATCTTTTAAGGTGTGTGCAGTCGGTGCCACGTCATAATCAGATCATCGGAAGAAGGATGCACAGCTATGGACAAGTTTTATCATAGTGCCTGCTTTACCTGCGAGACTTGCAGTAAGTAGAGACAACTCTTGTGTAGGGACACCATAGGTTATTTGTTCTTCGTTCTATCTATTCCAAAGCCAATGAAAGGTAAAAACAGTTTAGCAGCACTGGCAACGACAAATAGTCTAAGATGGTATTGCAATTTTAGTTTTCCAGTACTTGTGGAATTCTATTTCAGTTTATAACTATTTCTTGTTTTGCAGCGTATATTGTAAGGTAAGAGTGCTCTCCCCTCTCTCAAGGTCACCTCGGGATTACACAGTTACTTACTCATAGTTACGTGTGTTGGTCGTAAAGATCATTAGATTGCAAAAACTTGTCTTTTTCAAAGATGTAGGAACTAACAAGTCAGTGAAGTTGAAAATAAATATTAACGGTGTTCAGTCCTGTATGTCAAGACCTTGCTGGTGAAAATAATGGGTTTTGATGGACCTTTTGCCGCAAGTAATATAGAGGAGCTTTCAATGAATACTGTTGATAGGAAACTGATTTTATTTTGATTTCCCATACTGATTTCTGCATCAGATGTTTAAAAGAGAACTATCATAATTGTATATGAAGAAAGGATGGTGATACTGATGAACGTGAGAGGATTCAGATGGAAATAATTCTTTTCATTTTCTATTGCCTTTTTATTGTCATATAATATTTCATGTCTTCTGATATTGTCTTATTTGTTATAGTTCCCTTTTTGTGTTAACTTTGTTAACGTAGCACTAACATGCTGTCTCTTTGTCACCTCTCACTCTCTCTTTGTCACCTCTCACTCTCTCCTTGTCACCTCTCACTCTCTCCTTGTCACCTCTCACTCTCTCCTTGTCACCTCACACTCTCTACTTGTCACCTCTCACTCTCTCTTTGTCACCTCTCACTCTCTCCTTGTCACCTCTCACTCTCTCTTTGTCACCTCTCACTCTCTCCTTGTCACCTCTCACTCTCTCTTTGTCACCTCTCACTCTCTCCTTGTCACCTCTCACTCTCTCTTTGTCACCTCTCACTCTCTCCTTGTCACCTCTCACTCTCTCCTTGTCACCTCTCACTCTCTCCTTGTCACCTCACACCCTCTACTTGTCACCTCTCACTCTCTCTTTGTCACCTCTCACTCTCTCCTTGTCACCTCTCACTCTCTCCTTGTCACCTCACACTCTCTACTTGTCACCTCTCACTCTCTCTTTGTCACCTCTCACTCTCTCCTTGTCACCTCTCACTCTCTCTTTGTCACCTCTCACTCTCTCCTTGTCACCTCTCACTCTCTCCTTGTCACCTCTCACTCTCTCCTTGTCACCTCACACTCTCTACTTGTCACCTCTCACTCTCTCTTTGTCACCTCTCACTCTCTCCTTGTCACCTCTCACTCTCTCCTTGTCACCTCTCACTCTCTCCTTGTCACCTCTCACTCTCTCCTTGTCACCTCTCACTCTCTCCTTGTCACCTCACACTCTCTACTTGTCACCTCTCACTCTCTCTTTGTCACCTCTCACTCTCTCCTTGTCACCTCACACTCTCTCCTTGTCACCTCTCACTCTCACCCGCTCACTTCTCCTATCACACACTATTCTCCTTCCACCTTGCCCTATGCTGGTCACTCATCCAATCACATATTACTCTGCTCTCTCTTCATATCGCATCATATATTGGCTTGCTGTAACATGTATTTATTTATGTTGCACTCTCAAGTCTCGCCTTGCAAACATTCATTTGCTTAGTTTTTGCATTGAAAGGAGTAAGCAACTCCCAGTTACTCACAGTCTCCGCTGACTCTTTCACTCAATTTCAAACTGTTTTTTATCTGTTCTGTTCACATTCTTATCTATCCACCCCGCAGGCCGAACTTTATCCGGGCACTCCTTCTATTCCCTTGAGTCCCGTATTCTCTGTGAGGGCTGCTATGTCAACACTCTGGAGAAATGCATTGAGTGCAAGCTCCCTGTGACGGAGAGAATCCTTCGGGCTACGGGTGAGTCATAATCTAAACTAGCCATATATTGAGAGATGACCTTATAATCTGGTTTTATTGGATTTGAAGCTTGATTTGGTCTTTGTTTCCTGTTACACAACAGATTTTAAAATACTGCAGCTAAACCTAATTGTTGGTTTACTCACATTCTGTCATAAGCTAGTTGTAGCTGGTCATCTCCTCACCAAAGGTAAGACAACCCTTCCACACGAGTACATTCACCTCACAGCTGACCCACTTCTCTCAATAGTTCTAATATAAAGTGAGCAATGTTTAGGTAGGAGTAAATGTCTCATCTATGATACTTTACTGTTCAGTAGTTAGCCCTTCACACCTCCGCTTGTAACTTTAGCATGCTCTTCTTACAGGTAAAGTCTATCATCCCGAGTGTTTCACTTGCATACACTGTAATAAGAGTTTGGATGGAGTTCCATTTACAGTTGATGCCCACAACAAAATACACTGCGTCGATGATTTCCACATGTATGTTAATTACCATATATTTTCTGTACTCTGTAAAGTGATGTACAGTTGTGTGCGAAATACTTGGGACACCTATGCAATTATGCTATAAATGCTTACATAATGTTTAAATTGCTCTAGACTGAGTAATATTGAAGTTAATCTTATAATTGTACACATCAATGAAAAGCTCAGAGTGTAAGGAATGCACTCATCTTACTTTCGACAAGATAAATTAAATTACTGATATGTTGTCTCCATGTTTGGAGCACATGGACCATAATCTCCTTTCACTGTTTAGACCTGTTCTTCAATTCATTTGGCTCTCTAATTTGGCTTTTGATGCGAGTGGAAATGTCAAAACTGAATTAAAGTTATCTCAAAGACATTCTTTTATCTCATTTCTGTGCATTGTTTATCGTAACTCTCTCAGACATTTACAGTTTTCGTATAAAAGGCTGAGCAAAAGTTTGATAAATTCATTTGATTTCATCATGTCATCTCTTCGCGACAAGAAGTATTCTGTGGTGCACCTTTACAGTAAACAGAACAAGACTGTGAGAGAAATTGCTGCAGAATTGAAAATTGCAAAGTCTACAGTGCATAATATTATAAAGAAATGGAAAGAAGTTGGAACGATTGATGACCAGAGAGCGGGAAACAGTGGACGGAAACGAAAGTCAGATTTTCGCAGCGATAGGGTCTTGCGTAGACTGGGTCGAGGCAGCAGGCGTAAATCCTGTGCTGAGTTAGCTGTTGACTGGAAAAAGTCAACAGGTGTGGAAGCAAGCAGGTTTACAGTGACGAGAAGGTTGAAAGAAGGTGGGCTAAGCAGACGCCGTGCCAGGAAGAAACCATTGCTTTCATCTGTTCAGAAGGAAAAGAGATTGGATTGGGCAACAGCACATCAAGACTGGAGATTCAGACATCGGATCTGAATCCGATTGAAAATTTGTGGAAGACACTGAAAAATATCTTGAGGAAAGATGGAAGAGCTTCAAGCAAACTTGTACTGAAAGAAAGGATAGTGAAGGCCTGGCACAGGATGATATTTCAAGAAGAACTTCTGAGACTGATTGAAAGCATGCCCCATCGCTGCCGCATGGTTATTTCCAGCAAAGGTGGTCCAATTAAGTACTGATGTACCACTACACAACCCCAATGGCCCTTTTCAGGGCCACCAACATATGCAAGAGTTGTTCATTAGATTTTATAACCCATTTAGTGACACGAAACACAGTTCGAATTATGAACTAAATTGTGGAAAAATACAGGTTTTCTGTAGTGATGAGCTTTGAAACCCAGTATCTCATGAGAAATTGCAATTAGTGCAATTATTTTATTATTATTAGATTTCTAACATTCTGAGGATTCCAAAAATGTGTAGGTTCATATATATGTAACAGGAGTTTGATACAAAAATGATGTTTTACAGCTAAATATTAATATTCTGCTTTGCGTCCCAAGTATTTTGCACACAACTGTATATTGCAACTTGCATCATTTGGTATGTCGCTTCCTTAAGTATGCATATATGTGATTACTCCTGATTCATTTGTTGTTCCTCATTGTCACTCAACTCTGAGGCACCCCCAACAATGGCACACCAGGTGGTGGATTTGTGTTCTTGCAGGAAATATGCTCCTCGGTGTAGCGTCTGCAGAGAGGCGATACTTCCCGCTGCAAACGGAGTTGAGACTGTCAGAGTTGTAGCTTTAGATAGGAACTTTCACGTCAACTGCTACAAATGTGAGGTTGGTATTTACCACAATGTACTTACTGCAATGTACTTACCTCATTCATAATTATTCTCCTTGTTGACAGTGGTTTCTTTACCACAATGTACTTACCTCAATGTACTTAGTTCAGTCATCATTCTCCTTGTTGATATTGGTTCCTTTACCACAATGTACTTACCTCAATGTACTTACTTCAGTCATCATTCTCCTTGTTGACAGTGGTTCCTTTACCACAATGTGCTTAGCTCAATGTACTTCAGTCATCATTCTCCTTGTTGGTAGTGGTCCCTTTACCACAATGTACTTACCTCAATGTATTTACTTCAGTCATCATTCTCCTTGTTGACAGTGGGCTATTTACGGCAGTTCACTTTATCATAGCCAGTCTTGTAATATTTCTGGTTGGTCTCGCAGCTTAATTTCATTTTATCCTGCAGGACTGTGGTGTGATCATGTCTACCGAATCCCCAGAGAAGGGATGCTTCCCCATGGATGGACAACTCCTCTGCAAACTTTGTAATGCCAGTAAAGCGACTAGAGGCTCCTCCATGTCTTCTGATATGTGACCTTTGACCTGTAAATTATATGCCAACCTTTAATCATTGAACCCCATTTCCTTTCCTATAACCTTTTTTGGCACATTTGAATATAGTTAGTGAATGTGTGACATTTAGTAACCTCCAGTTCATGTGATTATTTATGCCACCAAGTGTACCCAGTTGACACGTGTTGACAGTTGACACGTGTTGACAGTTGACACGTGTTGACAGTTGACACGTGTTGACACGTGTTGACAGTTGACACGTGTTGACAGTTGACACGTGCTGACAGTTGACACGTGTTGACAGTTGACACGTGTTGACAGTTGACATCAGTGTAGTATCTGTGTGTATCAGTGGTGTATCTTAGTATATTATACTGTTTATATCTTTGTATCCAGACACATGGTTCTGTTTACCAACCAATACGCAACGTCTGGCACTCCTCGCGAACACATGTTTGTTTCATGGGGTCCAATGCGCTCACATATTTACTTTATTTTATATATGTAGTAGGTATTTAGTAACCTGTCTCTACCCCATTATGTCTTACGCTAACATGGTGCTAGTACTTTATATGGTTTCAATACACAAGAGTTATCTACCCCTGTCTTTAGCACTCTCATTTCAAGGACATCACAAATCAAGTCTATCAACTTAATCTTCTTTTACTAGACATATTGTCAAATCTTTGCTGCTTTTCTTTGCTCTTATCAGTCTATGTGTGCTTAGTTGTCTATGGACAGTCATTCCACTAAGGTGATTTGTTGACTCAGTCACTGAAGTGAGTTATGACACAGTCTGTCAGAAAGCTACTCCACATAACAGCCGATTGGACTTGTCTATCAAAATTTTCAAACTGAATGTTTAATCGTTTTTACAGAATTGCCATGAATAGCTGTTAATTTTCAGCCAAAAATGAAACTTGGGTATCTGCCAACTTGATCTGGAATAAACTTTGGAAAATGAAGTATTCTAGCATCGTCATATAGCCAATGTGGATGGGTTAAAAAAACGTGAATACTATTTGAGTTCCAAGAAGTATCGAACTCTGGTTAAGTTATAATCTACAGAAGCAAAACGTTCATTCAGCTCTTCAGAAGAAAGATAAGGTTTTGTTGGAGAATTTTCCTGTTTTTTAGCATTCCAACCTCTCCAGTTTTATGCACCCACTAAAGTTGAATTCTTTATCGAAAGCTTGACCAATTTTTCTGGTGAATTAATTTGGTGACATACATGTACATTGAATTTTGTAGGTGTTTTTTCCTTCTCTTTCAGCTTCTCAAATTGTTCTTTCCTGTTGAACAAGACACCATTCTGATTGACATACATGTATCTAAACACACATGTACCTACCTATACATATATTCTATGGTTCGAAAAACTGAACTCTGCCAATTCTATAGTCATGTGAAACTATGTACTGCTAATTTGTGTTTAAAAATGTCGCTGCAATACTTTCTGGGGTGACATTTAAGTAATTATAGAATTACTATTTTTGTATCTGCATTTCTGGTGACACATTGGTTTAGTCATGCTTCATATTATATAGATAGGTTAAATCTAGGTTTCCATGATGTTGTAATTCATAACCTTAGTGTAATTGTTCATAACTTTTATTTAACTGTTCATAACCTTGATGTAGCTGTTCATAGCCTTGATGTAACTGTTCCTAACCTTGATGTAGCTGTTCATAACCTTGATGTAAATGTTCATAACCTTGATGTAACTGTTCATAACCTTGATGTAGCTATTCATAACCTTGATGTAGCTGTTCATAACCTTGATGTAAATGTTCATAACCTTGATGTAACTGTTCATAACCTTGATGTAAATGTTCATAACCTTGATGTAAATGTTCATAACCTTGATGTAACTGTTCATAACCTTGATGTAGCTATTCATAACCTTGATGTAGCTGTTCATAACCTTGATGTAGCTGTTCATAACCTTGATGTAACTGTTCACAACCTTGATGTAGCTATTCATAACCTTGATGTAGCTGTTCATAACCTTGATGTAACTGTTCATAACCTTGATGTAGCTATTCATAACCTTGATGTAGCTGTTCATAACCTTGATGTAACTGTTCATAACCTTGATGTAGCTATTCATAACCTTGATGTAGCTGTTCATAACCTTGATGTAAATGTTCATAACCTTGATGTAAATGTTCATAACCTTGATGTAACTGTTCATAACCTTGATGTAAATGTTCATAACCTTGATGTAACTGTTCATAACCTTGATGTAGCTATTCATAACCTTGATGTAGCTGTTCATAACCTTGATGTAGCTATTCATAACCTTGATGTAGCTGTTCATAACTTTGATGTAAATGTTCATAACCTTGATGTAACTGTTCATAACCTTGATGTAAATGTTCATAACCTTGATGTAAATGTTCATAACCTTGATGTAACTGTTCATAACCTTGATGTAAATGTTCATAACCTTGATGTAACTGTTCATAACCTTGATGTAGCTATTCATAACCTTGATGTAGCTGTTCATAACCTTGATGTAGCTGTTCATAACCTTGATGTAACTGTTCACAACCTTGATGTAGCTATTCATAACCTTGATGCAGCTGTTCATAACCTTGATGTAGCTGTTCATAACCTTGATGTAGCTGTTCATAACCTTGATGTAAATGTTCATAACCTTGATGTAACTGTTCATAACCTTGATGTAGCTATTCATAACCTTGATGTAGCTGTTCATAACCTTGATGTAAATGTTCCTAACCTTCATGTAACTGTTCATAACCTTGATGTAGCTGTTCATAACCTTGATGTAAATGTTCATAACCTTGATGTAACTGTTCATAACCTTGATGTAGCTATTCATGAACTTGATGCAACTGTTCATAACCTTGATGTAACTGTTCATAACCTTGATGTAGCTGTTCATAACCTTGATGTAAATGTTCATAACCTTGATGTAACTGTTCATAACCTTGATGTAGCTATTCATAACCTTGATGTAGCTGTTCATAACCTTGATGTAAATGTTCATAACCTTGATGTAACTGTTCATAACCTTGATGTAAATGTTCATAACCTTGATGTAAATGTTCATAACCTTGATGTAACTGTTCATAACCTTGATGTAGCTATTCATAACCTTGATGTAGCTGTTCATAACCTTGATGTAGCTGTTCATAACCTTGATGTAGCTATTCATAACCTTGATGTAGCTATTCATAACCTTGATGTAGCTGTTCATAACCTTGATGTAAATGTTCATAACCTTGATGTAACTGTTCATAACCTTGATGTAAATGTTCATAACCTTGATGTAACTGTTCATAACCTTGATGTAGCTATTCATAACCTTGATGTAGCTGTTCATAACCTTGATGTAAATGTTCATAACCTTGATGTAACTGTTCATAACCTTGATGTAAATGTTCATAACCTTGATGTAAATGTTCATAACCTTGATGTAACTGTTCATAACCTTGATGTAAATGTTCATAACCTTGATGTAACTGTTCATAACCTTGATGTAGCTATTCATAACCTTGATGTAGCTGTTCATAACCTTGATGTAGCTGTTCATAACCTTGATGTAACTGTTCACAACCTTGATGTAGCTATTCATAACCTTGATGCAGCTGTTCATAACCTTGATGTAGCTGTTCATAACCTTGATGTAGCTGTTCATAACCTTGATGTAAATGTTCATAACCTTGATGTAACTGTTCATAACCTTGATGTAGCTGTTCATAACCTTGATGTAAATGTTCATAACCTTGATGTAACTGTTCATAACCTTGATGTAGCTATTCATAACCTTGATGTAGCTGTTCATAACCTTGATGTAAATGTTCATAACCTTGATGTAACTGTTCATAACCTTGATGTAGCTATTCATAACCTTGATGTAGCTGTTCATAACCTTGATGTAGCTGTTCATAACCTTGATGTAACTGTTCACAACCTTGATGTAGCTATTCATAACCTTGATGTAACTGTTCATAACCTTGATGTAGCTATTCATAACCTTGATGTAGCTGTTCATAACCTTGATGTAAATGTTCATAACCTTGATGTAACTGTTCATAACCTTGATGTAAATGTTCATAACCTTGATGTAAATGTTCATAACCTTGATGTAACTGTTCATAACCTTGATGTAGCTATTCATAACCTTGATGTAGCTGTTCATAACCTTGATGTAGCTATTCATAACCTTGATGTAGCTGTTCATAACCTTGATGTAAATGTTCATAACCTTGATGTAACTGTTCATAACCTTGATGTAAATGTTCATAACCTTGATGTAAATGTTCATAACATTGATGTAACTGTTCATAACCTTGATGTAAATGTTCATAACCTTGATGTAAATGTTCATAACCTTGATGTAACTGTTCATAACCTTGACGTAGCTATTCATAACCTTGATGTAGCTATTCATAACCTTGATGTAGCTGTTCATAACCTTGATGTAAATGTTCATAACCTTGATGTAGCTGTTCATAACCTTGATGCAGCTGTTCATAACCTTGATGTAACTGTTCATAACCTTGATGTAAATGTTCATAACCTTGATGTAGCTGTTCACAACCTTGATGTAGCTGTTCATAACCTTAATGTAACTGTTCATAACCTTGATGTAACTGTTCATAACCTTGATGTAACTGTTCATAACCTTGATGTAGCTATTCATAACCTTGATGTAGCTGTTCATAACCTTGATGTAAATGTTCATAACCTTGATGTAACTGTTCATAACCTTGATGTTTAAATACTTCATTTGACATAATTTTTTTTTATATCTATATCTGGTTGTCTGGGTTTATGCTTGCTTGTTTGTTTGTCTGTCTGTCTTTCTGCTTGTCTTGTTATTGAATCCCATTTGCATTACCTATTTGTTATACTAGAACAAACATGATCAGCTTATTTTTCTGGAATTGTTGCAAATAGCTAAATCTACATACCGTATATTGAAAATTGATTAATCACAATCATGTCAGACCAACAATGGTATGTCAGGACATTTCGTTACAATGAAGATCTTGCCCCTTCTATGACTACTTACACTGAAGTGTCTTCCGTGCAATGATGTTCAGCATACATGTAAACGAGTGCAATAATGTTCAGTATAAGCTAGTGCAATAATGTTCAGTATAAACTAGTGCAATAATGTTCAGTATAAACAAGTGCAATAATGTTCAGTATAAACTAGTGCAATAATGTTCAGTATAAACTAGTGCAATAATAATATTCAGTTTAAACTAGTGCAATAATAATGTTCAGTATAAACTAGTGCAACAATAATGTTTAGTATAAACTAGTGCAACAATAATGTTTAGTATAAACTAGTGCAATAATATTCAGTATAAACTAGTGCAGTAATATTCAGTATAAACTAGTGCAATAATGTTTAGTATAAACTAGTGCAACAATAATGTTTAGTATAAACTAGTGCAATAATAATGTTTAGTATAAACTAGTGCAATAATGTTCAGTATAAAGTAATGCAATAATATTCAGTATAAACTAGTGCAATAATATTCAGTATAAACTAGTGCAATAATGTTTAGTATAAACTAGTGCAATAATAATGTTTAGTATAAACTAGTGCAATAATAATGTTTAGTATAAACTAGTGCAACAATGTTCAGTATATACTAATGCAATAATATTCAGTATAAACTAGTGCAATAATGTTCAGTATAAACTAGTGCAATAATGTTCAGTATAAACTAGTGCAATAATGTTCAGTATAAACAAATGCAATAATGTTCATTATAAACTAGTGCAATAATGTTCAGTATAAACTAGTGCAATAATGTTCAGTATAAACTAGTGCAATAATGTTCAGTATAAACTAGTGCAATAATGTTCAGTATAAACTAGTGCAATAATGTTCAGTATAAACAAATGCAAGTAGTATATAGAGAGCAGATCTACACATAAAAGTGACGGATCCAGCGGGGGGATAGAAAAAGGGGGTTGTGAATTAAATTGGCTAGGGGTGTAGATTGAATCGTGTGGAGTTGAATGAGATGTTGGGGTTTGGGGGGAAATTGTGGTGTAGAGTAGGGGGTTGAATTCGAGGGGTTACGGATCCGCTTCTGGCGTAATCGGCGGATTATCTGTGGATGAGTCATCGGATTAGCGGGGGATGAGTCATCCGATTGAACGCGGATTATCGCGGGATTAGTCGGGGGAATCGTCGCGGATTAGTCGGGCGAATCGTCGCCGATTATCGGTGGAATAGTGGGGGTGAATATCTGGGACATCGAGGGCTGGATGGTTTTCCGGAGTGGATCTCGCGGATTATCGAGGAGAGCGAGAGATTACCTAGCGGATGAGTGAGGGGGTTAATATCTGGGACACCGAGGGGTTGATTTTCCGGAGATTGTTATATATTTGAAACATTGAATATATATGAGAAAGTGTTTATGTACAAAGTTATTTTTTGAAGATTTGATGATTTTGTAATGTTGAAGCTCTTGAATGGTTAAGAATTTTAAGGAATTTATTTTCGGTTTTTTTTTTTGTATTTTTTTGTATGTAAGATTGAAATTTGTTGGAGAAATTAATATGTTGAATGAAAGATCAGTTTTATTACAAAATTATTCACTTTAAAAGATATATTTATATGTATTATTCATTATTTCCATCATCATTTTGTTTCAATAAAAATAAAATAGTTTATGTTTAACTTGAAATATATGAAAATATTCAAGTAGATAGGACACAATAAAGATAATATAGTATAAATGAAACATTGAATATATACATAAGAAAATGTTCATGTACAATCTTTATCAGTACTTTATAATAATTGTACATATACTTATTCTCTGTACTTTATTAACACACCTGATGATCTCTTACAGCACTTTATAATAATTGTACAAATACTTATTCTCAGTACTTTATTAACACTCCTAATGATCTCTTACAGCACTTTATAATAATTATACATATACTTATTCTCTGTACTTTATTAACACACCTGATGATCTCTTACAGCACTTTATAATAATTGTACATATACTTATTCTCAGTACTTTATTAACACACCTGATGATCTCTTACTACACTTTATAATAATTGTACACATACTTATTATCTGTACTTTGTTAACACACCTGGTGATCTCTTACAGCACTTTATAATAATTGTACACATACTTATTCTCTGTACTTTATTAACACTCTTGATGATCTCTTACTACACTTTATAATAATTGTACACATACTTATTATCTGTACTTTGTTAACACACCTGGTGATCTCTTACAGTACTTTATAATAAATGTACATATACTTATTCTCTGTACTTTATTAACACCCCTAATGATCTCTTACAGCACTTTATAATAATTGTACATATACTTATTCTCTGTACTTTATTAACACTCTTGATGATCTCTTACAGCACTTTATAATAATTGTACATATACTTAATATCTGTACTTTATTAACACTCTTGATGAACTTTTACAGCACTTTATAATAATTGTACATATACTTATTATCTGTACTTTAATAACACTCCTGATGATCTCTTACTACACTTTATAATAATTGTACATATACTTATTCTCTGTACTTTATTAACACTCCTGATGATCTCTGACAGAACTTTATAATAATTGTACATATACTTATTCTCTGTACTTTATTAACACTCTTGATGATCTTTTACAGCACTTTATAATAATTGTACATATACTTATTATCTGTACTTTATTAATACTCCTGATGATCTCTTACAGCACTTTATAATAATTGTACACATACTTATTCTCAGTACTTTATTAACACTCCTGATGATCTTTTACAGCACTTTAGAATAATTGTACACATACTTATTCTCTGTACTTTATTAACACTCTTGATGATCTCTTACTACACTTTATAATAATTGTACACATACTTATTCTCTGTATTTTATTAACACTCTTGATGGACTTTTACTACACTTTATAATAACTGTACACATACTTATTCTCTGTACTTTTTTACCACACCTGATGATCTCTTACAGCACTTTATAATAATTGTACATATACTTATTCTCAGTACTTTATTAACACTCTTGATGATCTCTTACAGCACTTTAATGTAATTGTACATATACTTATTCTCTGTACTTTATTAACACTCCTGATGATCTCTTACAGCACTTTATAATAATTGTACATATACTTATTCTGAGTACTTTATTAACACTCTTGATGTTCTCTTACAGCACTTTATAATAATTGTACATATACTTATTCTCAGTACTTTATTAACACTCCTGATGATCTCTTACAGCACTCTATAATAATTGTACATATACTTATTCTCAGTACTTTATTAACACTCCTGATCATCTCTTACTACACTTTATAATAATTGTACATCTACTTATTCTCAGTACTTTATTAACACCCCTAATGATCTCTTACAGCACTTTATAATAATTGTACATATACTTAATATCTGTACTTTATTAACACTCTTGATGAACTCTTACAGCACTTTATAATAATTGTACATATACTTATTATCTGTACTTTGTTAACACACCTGATGATCTCTTACAGCACTTTATAATAATTGTACATATACTTATTCTCTGTACTTTATTAACACCCCTAATGATCTCTTACAGCACTTTATAATAATTGTACATATACTTATTATCTGTACTTTGTTAACACACCTGATGATCTCTTACAGCACTTTATAATAATTGTACATATACTTATTCTCTGTACTTTATTAACACCCCTAATGATCTCTTACAGCACTTTATAATAATTGTACATATACTTAATATCTGTACTTTATTAACACTCTTGATGAACTCTTACAGCACTTTATAATAATTGTACATATACTTATTATCTGTACTTTGTTAACACACCTGATGATCTCTTACAGCACTTTATAATAATTGTACATATACTTATTCTCTGTACTTTATTAACACTCTTGATGATCTCTTACAGCACTTTATAATAATTGTACATATACTTATTCTCAGTACTTTATTAACACTCTTGATGTTCTCTTACAGCACTTTATAATAATTGTACATATACTTATTCTCAGTACTTTATTAACACTCCTGATGATCTCTTACAGCACTCTATAATAATTGTACATATACTTATTCTCTGTACTTTATTAACACACCTGATGATCTCTTACAGCACTTTATAATAATTGTACATATACTTATTCTCAGTACTTTATTAACACTCCTGATGATCTCATACAGCAATTTAGAATAATTGTACACATACTTATTCTCTGTACTTTATTAACACTCTTGATGATCTCTTACTACACTTTATAATAATTGTACATATACTTATTATCTGTACTTTGTTAACACACCTGATGATCTCTTACAGCACTTTATAATAATTGTACATATACTTATTCTCTGTACTTTATTAACACTCTTGATGATCTCTTACAGCACTTTATAATAATTGTACATATACTTAATATCTGTACTTTATTAACACTCTTGATGAACTCTTACAGAACTTTATAATAATTGTA
Organism: Watersipora subatra; assembly: GCF_963576615.1. Lineage (NCBI taxonomy): Eukaryota > Metazoa > Bryozoa > Gymnolaemata > Cheilostomatida > Watersiporidae > Watersipora > Watersipora subatra. The sequence continues at coordinate 65,621,083 of NC_088712.1, read as the reverse complement.
CATATACTTATTATCTGTACTCTAATAACACTCCTGATGATCTCTTACTACACTTTATAATAATTGTACATATACTTATTCTCTGTACTTTATTAACAATCCTGATGATCTCTGACAGCACTTTATAATAATTGTACATATACTTATTCTCTGTACTTTATTAACACTCTTGATGATCTCTTACAGCACTTTATAATAATTGTACATATACTTATTCTCTGTACTTTATTAATACTCCTGATGTTCTCTTACAACACTTTATAATAATTGTACACATACTTATTCTCAGTACTTTATTAACACTCCTGATGATCTTTTACAGCACTTTAGAATAATTGTACACATACTTATTCTCTGTACTTTATTAACACTCTTGATGATCTCTTACTACACTTTATAATAATTGTACACATACTTATTCTCTGTATTTTATTAACACTCTTGATGGTCTTTTACTACACTTTATAATAATTGTACACATACTTATTACCTGTACTTTTTTACCACACCTGATGATCTCTTACAGCACTTTATAATAATTGTACATATACTTATTCTCAGTACTTTATTAACACTCTTGATGATCTCTTACAGCACTTTATAATAATTGTACATATACTTATTCTCTGTATTTTATTAACACTCTTGATGGTCTTTTACTACACTTTATAATAATTGTACACATACTTATTATCTGTACTTTTTTACCACACCTGATGATCTCTTACAGCACGTTATAATAATTGTACATATACTTATTCTCAGTACTTTATTAACACTCTTGATGATCTCTTACAGCACTTTATAATAATTGTACATATACTTATTCTCTGTACTTTATTAACACTCTTGATGAACTCTTACAGAACTTTATAATAATTGTACATATACTTATTATCTGTACTTTAATAACACTCCTGATGATCTCTTACTACACTTTATAATAATTGTACATATACTTATTCTCTGTACTTTATTAACAATCCTGATGTTCTCTTACAGCACTTTATAATAATTGTACATATACTTATTCTCAGTACTTTATTAACACTCTTGATGATCTCTTACAGCACTTTATAATAATTGTACATATACTTATTCTCTGTACTTTATTAACACTCTTGATGAACTCTTACAGAACTTTATAATAATTGTACATATACTTATTATCTGTACTTTAATAACACTCCTGATGATCTCTTACTACACTTTATAATAATTGTACATATACTTATTCTCAGTACTTTATTAACACTCCTGATGATCTTTTACAGCACTTTAGAATAATTGATAAAAGCTACTGAAGATACAATAAACAAAGCTAGGATTGTGCTAGTCCATGTTGATATACAAGTGAGCAGTGATTATAAATGTATATATAATATTAAAATGTGAGTAAGATAAAAACTACTAAAGATACAATAAGCAAAACTAGGATTGTGCTAGGCCATGTTGATATACAAGTGAGCAATGATTATAAATGTATATATAATAATAAAATGTGAGTAAGATAAAAGCTAGGGTTGTGCTAGTCCATGTTAATGTACAAGTGAGCAGTGATTATAAATGTATATATAATAATAAAATGTGAGTAAGATAAAAGCTACTCAAGATAGAATAAACAAAGCTAGGATTGTGCTAGTCCGTGTTAATATACAAGTGAGCAGTGATTATAAATGTATATATAATAATAAAATGTGAGTAAGATAAAAGTTACTGAAGATACAATAAACAGAGCTAGGATTGTGCTAGTCTATGTTAATATACAAGTGAGCAGCGAATATAAATGAATATATAATAATAAAACGTGAGTAAGATAAAAGATACTGAAGATACAATAAAACAAAGCTAGGATTGTGCTAGACCCTGTTGATGTACAAGTGAGCAATGATTTTAAATGTATATATAATAAAATGTGAGTAAGATAAAAGCTACTGAAGATACAATAAACAAAGTTAGGATTGTGCTAGGCCATGTTAATATACAAGTGAGCAGTGATTATAAATGTATATATAATAATAAAATGTGAGTAAGATAAAATCTACTAAAGATACAATAAGCAAAACTAGGATTGTGCTAGGCCATGCTGATATACAAGTGAGCAATGATTATAAATGTATATATAATAATAAAATGTGAGTAAGATAAAAGCTACTGAAGATACAATCAAAGCTAGGATTGTACTAGTCCATGATGATATACAAGGGAGCAGTGATTATAAATATATATAATAATAAAATGTGAGTAAGATAAAAGCTACTGAAGATACAATAAACAAAAACTAGGATTGTACTAGTCTATGTTGGTGTACAAGTGAGCAATGATTATAAATGTATATATAATAATAAAATGTGAGTAAGATAAAAGCTACTGAAGATACAATAAACAAAGCTAGGACTGTGCTAGTCCATGTTAATATACAAGTGAGCAGTGATTATAATTATATATAATAATAAAATGTATTATTATATATACTCACATTACTCACTCTCATTTTATTATTATATATATATTTATAATCACTGCCCACTTGTACATCAACATAGACTAGTACAATTCTGCTTTGATTATTGTATCTTCAGTAGCTTTTATCTTACTCACGATTTATTATATATATATATTTATAATCACTGCTCCCTTGTATATCAACATGGACTAGCACAATCCTAGCTTTGTTTATTGTATCTTCAGTAGCTTTTATCTTACTCACATTTTATTATTATATATACATTTATAATCACTGCTCACTTGTATATTAACTCTTTCGCTACCACGTTAATTGTTGACCAAACGATTATTCTGCCCAAGTTAATTCAAACTGATTTTCTAAAAAATCCGATATACCGTTAGTATTTAAGCAATATCTCAAAAAATGAAAACATATATCGTTTTACTTTTAAATGTATCTTATTCAGAACAAAATTCTCCACAAGATAGGTGTAAAATTGTTTAGCAACTCTTACTCTCACAAAATTCCTGACGCTTTTCTTTGCGTTGAACAAACTCGGTGTGTTTCTTATTGTCATGACGATAACGGTCTGGTTTTACCGTTTTTGAAAAAATAATTAGAAATGGAATTGTTGAACTAAAAATTTAGTTGCACGTCATTGGCAACAAGGTTGTTTCATTGGAAACAATTATTTCAACAACATGTGGAGATTACTGTCTTCTCTTTGCAATATTTTGGAGCAGAGGATGTTCAATAGAAGATTTTCTAACAGTTATGCTAAAAATTTCTGAAACAGATACACGAGATCATGTAGTTCGAAAAACTATACTAGATAGATATGATTGGAATGAAAAAAAAAAAATTAGTAAAAGTCTTAATAACGAAGAAAATGAAGGTGTTGACAATGTACATATTCAAGGAACTTCCCAAATTGTTAAATTACTAGAAGATCTGACATAAATTTTTTTTCTATATTTTACAATTGAATATACATATATACTTTATATCGAAATAAAGTTGGTAACAAATACAACCGAATATTATTTACTTTTTGATATAAGTTTTATATATTGATATACTCACACTGAGTTGGAGCTATCCTCAAAATAATCCACATATTAATCCATGTATGCCCCTTTACTAGTTCATCATCTTCATCTATTTACTGGTCGAGAAACTGTTATGGAATGGTTAAGCCAAACCAAACAGGAGAATTCCATAGGTAAACCTAGGAAAACAATCAAGTCGAATGCCAAGGCGCTTGTCCACACAACAGCCCCTGAAAACAGCGACACTCAACGAACTTAATCGCGAGTAGCCGGCTAACAGAATTCTAGCTGAAGCATACAAGCCTTATGGTATCAACACTCGATCGACCCAAATTCTCAAATATAAGTAGGTATCAAGAGATGGTTAATGAGGCAGAATATTCCATCAGATTATGCAATGCTTATATAGTGAATTGAAGAATGATGGGTGTGTCCAAAGGAATTAATGAAGCGAAAATAGTAAACAGATTTTCGCGAAATTGAATTTCGCGAAAGTGAATTTCGCGAAATTGAATTTCGCGAAATTACACATTATATATATTATATAGTCAACTTTCGCGAAAGTGAATTTCGCGAAAGTGAATTTCGCGAAATTGGATTTCGCGAAATTGGATTTCGCGAAATTACACATATATATTATATAGTCAACTTTCGCGAAATTGAATTTCGCGAAAGTGAATTTCGCGAAATTGGATTTCGCGAAATTGGATTTCGCGAAATTACACATATATATTATATAGTCAACTTTCGCGAAATTGAATTTCGCGAAAGTGAATTTCGCGAAATTGGATTTCGCGAAATTGGATTTCGCGAAATTACACATATATATTATATAGTCACCTTTCGCGAAATTGAATTTCGCGAAAGTGAATTTCGCGAAAACTGTTTAGCTGATTTTCAATTTCGTGAACATAAATTACACAAATTTAATGAACCATAACATTGCTTCTACTTACTATATAAGCAACGAGAAAGAATAAGTTTTTCATCTCATTTTATTTATAATAGTTTACAATGTGTGCTCGAGACAAAAACGTGGATAGACTCCTAACTCAGACAAATTGCATCGACACGTGTGTGGAGATATGGGGCTACTGCCCTTGGGGTAGAGAGGTAGATCCTGAAAAACAGAAGGCTTTTCGATTCAAGATCAAGCTTCAAAAGAAAGTAAGTACTACATTATAATATTTTACTAAATTATATTTTTGATTAAAGGAAACTTGAGAATATAAACTACATATTAAATATATTTCGAATTATAGGGTTTGCTTAAATGAAACAATTAAATTATACAAAGTAATTTTGGAAATTATTGTAGAAATCATTGGTCATGCAGCAGCAAAGAGAGGAGTTCTTTTGTAACTTCGATGTTACATTGACTTTAAAAGTAAGTATTACATTATATTTATTTCGTCTAATATCGTTGTATAATGATAAAACATGTAACTAAAGATCAAATACATTCAACAAAATTCACTCCAATTGGTATGTAGGAATGTTAAAATGAGTATCAATCTGTGAAAACAGTAATTAATATTTTGTATAACTCCACTTTAAAACAAAAGGAGTTGGAATTGAAATTCAAAGTAAGACCTGACTGTGTTTTAATTTGTCTGCATGTTCTACTCTGACTATAATCAATGCAATTGTAGGATCCTGGGCATCACCGAACTAAATATAGTCCTTTTCGGAGAAGGCTTTATGAATTTGAATCTTCAGTAAGTAGTACATTATATTTATTTCTTTATTTTAACTGAATATCCTCCTCTGTCTGTGTGTCCTAGTCTGACTATGTGATGTAACATATTTGTTTTTCTTATTGTCTGTATGTCCTACTCTAGCTGATTGCATATCCTATTCTGTTTGCATTACATCTTGCATATCATTCTATGATTCGATGACTAATGCAATTGAAATTTACAATTTAAGTTGGAGTCCATTGTGAATGTAGAGTCTACTATCTCAGCAAGGTTATAGTAATCCATCCTGACTGTAATCATTGCAATTGCAGGCTCCCGTATCTCAACAGGAAGATTCCATTCAGAAAAAGGATGGATCTTCTTCTTCTTCAGTAAGTATTACATTATATTTGATTTTTAGTTTGAATGAATGATCTAATCTGATTGTATGTCTTACTTTTACTATATCTCACTAAAAATAATGTATGTTTTGATTGTAGACAGTTCATTCTCATTCGACAATGAAAGAAGAAGAAGAAAATTGGGATTGAATGAAATTCAAGAAAGATGTATTCCAAAACTTTCCTTTTTAAAACGAATGACAGAATGATTTTGAATTTTTTGTAACATTTATAGTTTATATTTTATAATAAAGACTTATCTCTCATTCAACCAAATATATAACAATCTCCGGAAAATCAACCCCTCGGTGTCCCAGATATTAACCCCCCTCACTCATCCGCTAGGTAATCTCTCGCTCTCCTCGATAATCCGCGAGATCCACTCCGGAAAACCATCCAGCCCTCGATGTCCCAGATATTCACCCCCACTATTCCACCGATAATCGGCGACGATTCGCCCGACTAATCCGCGACGATTCCCCCGACTAATCCCGCGATAATCCGCGTTCAATCGGATGACTCATCCCCCGCTAATCCGATGACTCATCCACAGATAATCCGCCGATTACGCCAGGAGCGGATCCGTAACCCCTCGAATTCAACCCCCTACTCTACACCACAATTTCCCCCCAAACCCCAACATCTCATTCAACTCCACACGATTCAATCTACACCCCTAGCCAATTTAATTCACAACCCCCTTTTTCTATCCCCCCGCTGGATCCGTCACTTTTATGTGTAGATCTGCTCTCTATATACTACTAATGCAATAATGTTCATTATAAACTAGTGCAATAATATTCAGTATAAACTAGTGCAATAATAATATTCAGTATAAACTAGTGCAATAATAATGTTTAGTATAAACTAGTGCAATAATGTTCAGTATAAACTAATGCAATAATGTTCATTATAAACTAGTGCAATAATGTTCACTGCATATAGACTAGTGCAATAATGTTCATCGCATATAAACTAGCTCATTTCGGATTCGTATCACTTCATTCTTGATTCAAAACATTAATCTACATTTATGTATATATTTAAATCTTAGTTTGTGTGTGTGATTTGGTTTGTCCAGTTATAGCTATTAAAATCTTTAACTGAAGAATCCCTATCACAGAAGATTTGATCTCGGCACCTCCCATTCCCTAGATGATATGCTAAACCATTGAGCTATGAAAGATTGATGGATTCATTGGGCGATATATGTCATTATGTGGGCGAAAATGGCTGTCAGTTACCGTGCAACGTTATTTTATGCTTGCTCTCAGGCTCTTATTAGTAAGTTTACTAATAGGTTTACTAACTAGCTTGCTAAACTTAGCCATTGGCAATGTGCCAGGCTAATGGCAAATGGCAAGCAAGTACATTACCTGCCAATGTTTATAAGCTGATTTTAACACCTGTGCAATGCCGACCATTCGGCTAGTATCAGAATAAAACATAAAACGACAATTGCAATTTTTCTGCTGTGGGTTTGGAATGTATTTTTTCCTGTTTTATTCTGAATGATGCAAAGTGTATAAGTCAATATATACATTAAAATGTATATTCCTGTAAAACGAAGAAGCATAATTGATTATAATTTACTTGTTTATTATTTGATCAGCACGAAATATTTTTGAATTATTATAGCTTGTCTCATCAAGAGTAATTTTAGTTGCTCCAGAGTTGCCTAAAAAAGGTTTGTTAGATTAACTAGGTAGATGTAGTTAAAGTTTTGATAGGTTTACTAAGTAGATGTAGTTGAAAGTTTGTAAGGTTTACTAAGTAGATGTAGTTGAAGGTTTGTTAGGTTTACTAAGTAGATGTAGTTGAAGGTTTGTTAGGTTTACTAAGTAGATATAGTTGAAGGTTTGTTAGGTTTACTAAGTAGATATAGTTGAAAGTTTGTTAGGTTTACTAAGTAGATGTAGTTGAAGGTTTGTTAGGTTTACTAAGTAGATATAGTTAAAGGTTTGTTAGGTTTACTAAGTAGATATAGTTGAAGGTTTGTTAGGTTTACTAAGTAGATATAGTTAAAGGTTTGTTAGGTTTACTAAGTAGATATAGTTGAAGGTTTGTTAGGTCTACTAAGTAGATGTAGTTGAAGGTTTGTTAGATTTACTAAGTAGATGTAGTTAAAGGTTTGTTAGATCTACTAAGTATATGTAGTTGAAGGTTTGTTAGGTCTACTAAGTATATGTAGTCAAAGGTTTGTTAGGTTTACTAAGTAGATATAGTTGAAGGTTTGTTAGGTCTACTAAGTAGATGTAGTTGAAGGTTTGTTAGGTTTACTAAGTAGATGTAGTTGAAGGTTTGTTAGAACTACTAAGTATATGTAGTTGAAGGTTTGTTAGGTCTACTAAGTATATGTAGTCAAAGGTTTGTTAGATTTACTAAGTAGATATAGTTGAAGGTTTGTTAGGTCTACTAAGTAGATGTAGTTGAAGGTTTGTTAGGTTTACTAAGTAGATGTAGTTGAAGGTTTGTTAGATCTACTAAGTATATGTAGTTGAAGGTTTGTTAGGTTTACTAAGTAGATGTAGTCGAAGGTTTGTTAGGTTTACTAAGTAGATATAGTCGAAGGTTTGTTAGCTTTACTAAGTAGATGTAGTTGAAGGTTTGTTAGGTTTACTAAGTAGATGTAGTTGAAGATTTGTTAGGTTTACTAAGTAGATGTAGTTGAATGTTTGTTAGGTTTACTAAGTAGATGTAGTTGAAGGTTTGTTATGTTTACTAAGTATATGTAGTCGAAGGTTTGTTAGGTTTACTAAGTAGATATAGTTGAAGGTTTGTTAGGTTTACTAAGTAGATATAGTTGAAGGTTTGTTAGGTTTACTAAGTAGATACAGTTGAAGGTTTGTAAGGTTTACTAAGTAGATGTAGTCGAAGGTTTGTTAGGTTTACTAAGTAGATATAGTCGAATGTTTGTTAGATTTACTAAGTAGATGTAGTCGAAGGTTTGTAAGGTTTACTAAGTAGATGTAGTTGAAGGTTTGTTAGGTCTACTAAGTATATGTAGTCGAAGGTTTGTTAGGTTTACTAAGTAGATACAGTTGAAGGTTTGTTAGGTTTACTAAGTAGATATAGTTGAAGGTTTGTTAGGTTTACTAAGTAGATATAGTTGAAGGTTTGTTAGGTTTACTAAGTAGATACAGTTGAAGGTTTGTTAGGTTTACTAAGTAGATATAGTTGAAGGTTTGTTAGGTTTACTAAGTAGATACAGTTGAAGGTTTGTTAGGTTTACTAAGTAGATACAGTTGAAGGTTTGTTAGGTTTACTAAGTAGATATAGTTGAAGGTTTGTTAGGTTTACTAAGTAGATACAGTTGAAGGTTTGTTAGGTTTACTAAGTAGATATAGTTGAAGGTTTGTTAGGTTTACTAAGTAGATACAGTTGAAGGTTTGTTAGGTTTACTAAATAGATATAGTTGAAGGTTTGTTAGGTTTACTAAGTAGATACAGTTGAAGGTTTGTAAGGTTTACTAAGTAGATGTAGTCGAAGGTTTGTTAGGTTTACTAAGTAGATATAGTCGAATGTTTGTTAGATTTACTAAGTAGATGTAGTCGAAGGTTTGTAAGGTTTACTAAGTAGATGTAGTTGAAGGTTTGTTAGGTCTACTAAGTATATGTAGTCGAAGGTTTGTTAGGTTTACTAAGTAGATGTAGTTGAAGGTTTGTTAGGTCTACTAAGTATATGTAGTCGAAGGTTTGTTAGGTTTACTAAGTAGATATAGTTAAAGGTTTGTTAGATTTACTAAGTAGATGTAGTTGAAGGTTTGTTAGGTTTATTAAGTAGATGTAGTTGAAGGTTTGTTAGGTTAACTAAGTAGTTGTAGTTGAAGGTTTGTTAGGTCTACTAAGTATATGTAGTCGAAGGTTTGTTAGGTTTACTAAGTAGATGTAGTTGAAGGTTTGTTAGGTCTACTAAGTATATGTAGTCGAAGGTTTGTTAGGTTTACTAAGTAGATATAGTTGAAGGTTTGTTAGATTTACTAAGTAGATGTAGTTGAAGGTTTGTTAGGTCTACTAAGTAGATGTAGTTAAAGGTTTGTTAGGTTTACTAAGTAGATGTAGTTGAAGGTTTGTTAGGTTTACTAAGTAGTTGTAGTTGAAGGTTTGTTAGGTCTACTAAGTATATGTAGTCAAAGGTTTGTTAGGTTTACTAAGTAGATATAGTTGAAGGTTTGTTAGATTTACTAAGTAGATGTAGTTGAAGGTTTGTAAGGTTTACTAAGTAGTTGTAGTTGAAGGTTTGTTAGATTTACTAAGTAGATGTAGTTGAAGGTTCGTTAGGTTTACTAAGTAGATAGGATTGAGTCTAGCTTCAAATATTTTATAGTCAGTTTATTGTTTTGCTGAGACACTCTTACCAAATATATGGAGCATCAATCATCCTATAAATGTGTAGATAGTGCTAATCCCAGTGAGTTTCCTTCAGCTCTATAAATAGAGTTGATTATCCTGTAAACAGAGTTATCCTCTAATGCTTCTATAGAGTTAATCCTTTAATACATCTATAGACACAGTTATCTTGTAATGCCTCTTTAGAGTTAATCCTTTAATACATCTATAAACAGAGTTAATCTTCCAATGCCTCAATAGATAGATTTAATCATCTAATCGATGCTTGTATATATAGTTATTCATCTAATAACTCTATAGACACAGTTAATCATTTAAAAACTCTATTGATTGAGTTAGTCTTTTAATAATTCTTTAGATAGGGAGTTAATCATACATTAGATCTATAGATAGTGTTACTTTGTGTTACCATATCACTACCGTATTACTATCATACTACCACATCATATCTTTGTTACCCGGCGTTGCCTGAGTAATAAACAGTCTTTGGACAAAAAATGTATTTGTCCTTGACATATAACAACATTTACCATTCGTACTTTCAAACCACTTATCATGAGAGAAGTGTTTTCTGTAGTTGAAGTAATTTAGGAGAGAAAATAAAAACAACTGTAAAAGTTTTCAAACTTTGTCAAACAACTGTAACTTTCAAACCTTATTTCATGAGGGAATGATTTTGTGCAGAACAGGTTCTTTTCTTTGGAGGTATGTCGTCGCATGTCGTGTACCATATATCTGTCGGTTTTCTGGCTATATCGATATGACTTTGGGTAATATGATAGTGTTATTTTGTTTATTTTATATACCTATAGTTACAGTTCTGATCCTCCTATACATAGACAATTGTTCTAGTATCTAGTTGGGATGTATGGATGGCAACAAACGAATAGATATTCTAGTCAGTTAATCTGGTTTATTCACTTTATTTGAATAATTCGTTAAATTGTGCCAATAGTTAGGAGTTATCCTCCTAACACTAGTAAGACTTGCCCCAGTTTATGTTGCTGAGATATATTAAAGACTAGCTGCTGTGAATCACATGGCCAGTAAAAAGAATATTTATGAATTCAGATGTTCCTTATGATTAGAAGTTGGAAAACTGGCAAACTTTCAAGTAATCCTTTGAGGTGGCCTCGCAAATCAACTAGTGACTAGTGTTGGATGTTAAAGTGTTTATATAAGCTAAAGTCATAAATAATCTCAACGCTTGTAACAAAAAGGCTAAGCATGACACTGCTTGTAGTAAATCGGAAACGACAATGGCCCACCCAATAACAATACTGCACTCAAAATAACTCCATAGCTTGCAAATTGAAATAGTACCCTGTGTATGCATGTATGGGTGGGCAGGTATAGTGGTTGATGTGTGGTTTTGAGTGAATGTGGGAGTGCTTGTGGGCATTCTAGTAAGTGTGGGAGCATGCATGTGTTTTAGTAATCGGTAGACCATCCTCATAATCTATTTGTAGTTGTCTACTCTTGTAATAATTAAAATTAAATGCTAACAGAGTAAGCAATCATGCTATGAGGATGTGATGGAAAACATATTTTATCCTTTCACATTATAGTATATTGAAGACAATTTTTAAACATAAAAAATACACGTGAGCAGCTGAGGTTCAGCTGAAATTGCTGAAAGATATTGCGCTAACGGCAAATGCCTCTGGTGAAATAAAGGGAATTACTTTACATAGTAGTAAAAAGTTGCACTTGGAGTAGTAGCATAAATATGTACAAATAGAAAAGTATTATGAATGCAAATTAGAAAGTGGATGGCCAAAAGAAAATATAACGCACATTATGGCCTATAACCATAAAGTTAGTATTACAATATTATGCCTCTTACATAATTACACAAGTTGTTCAATTGGTCTTCGGTCCTTTCTCTACCTAATTTGCTGAGAAAAGACTGCACACTACCAATTATGTCTATGGGAACTATTTAACAACTACTTTCTCTTTGAGCCTGTTCTGTCATCAGGTCTGCGTTGGGGTGTACACTCAGCTTCCTTTCCCTGCGCTTTGTTCATTGCTTACCACAGAAAGCATAGAAGCATGCATCATACGGATCATCATCATATTTATATATAAAATCATTTCCATTCCAGCTACATCGCATCACTTTGATGCGTACTACCTTGGCTCTACATTTGGTATATCCTCCATAAGCCCTCACATACATGACTACTCCTACAGCCTGTGGCATTGCATCATCAGTCCAGAAAGGAACCTCCGCCCCGCAGCTGTTCATAAGAACACAGTCATCCATCATCATGGTGCCTAAGAAAGCAAGAACTCTTGAGTCAGTGAGTCAGCAAATAAGATCAAATCATATGAGGTATGAATTGGAGAAACATAATCAGCCATAAACTGAACCAAGGCAAAATTTGCCAGTTAGAAGTGACTAGGAAAAGTTGTTACATAATCGAACTGAAAGTTTACTAGCAAGCATACACAAAATAATGCTAAAACCCTATTATTGAAAAATAATCTAAATAGGTTTTGTGAGTTTGTTAAACTTGCAACAACCAAACACAGCAGTAGCTAGAATGCTAAGAGATTGTTATTTTACTCTACAAAGTTTTTATTCTACTATAGTATTTCAGTTTTGATAAACGCAAATTATTAATGTTCGCAAATTGTAACAAGACATTGGAAACACTTTCAAGTTTTTAAAGATTTTGCAAAAGAGCCTATTAAAAACAGCAGAGTCCACAAGTTTTGGCCTGTAGCGGGTGAAACACTCACAGCCGTACATTTTTCTTTCATTCATCCCTTAGGCTAACTGTATGGCTCTTATAAATATGGCAAGTAAGACATCTTACTTCTGTCAATATAGAGTGACGTCTATGCTCCTTCCAGTTTCTTTACTGGCATAACTGGGTATGCAAACATCTAGACACAAAACTGACCTTGGGAAAATCATGTTAGGGTTACGATCACAAAGGCCTACTTTACTTAGCATGATTAATTCTGTTTAACCATTGACAGTTTGCTCTAGCTATTCTAACCATGTACATACAATTATTATTTCTTACCTCCAGCACCAGAGAACCTAAACCAGGGACTGCCAGGATAAAAATCACATGCATAACCATTCATAGAGTGGTTTCCGCCTGGTTTAATAATGGAACCAAAATGATGCAGTCTCCAGCTCTGATTGAAGTCAGCTGCCATCAGACACTCAGTAGGAAGGGGCGAAGGTTTTTCTGTGGTGGGAGTGGTGATTGTAGGTCTAGTTGTAGTACTAGTAGTGTTTGCAGTAGTACTATTACTAGTACTTGTGGTGCTACTAGTACTACTAGTAGTAGTAGTAGTATTAATAGGACTACTAGTAGTAGTACAGGGAGTAGTTGTTGTAGGACTACTAGCTGTAGATGTAACAGTAGTAGGGGTGGTCATAGGGGTAGGGGTAGTAGTAGGGATAGAAGTAGGGGTCGTGGTTGAGGTTGAAGAGGTTTGCGTTGTCTGAGCTGTTGTAGTTACAGAATGATTTAAAGTTGATAGCTGGGTGCTGGTGAACGGGGTTGTTGCAGTTCCATCAGCTAAAAGATTTAAAAAATCAGAAGTAACCACATTATATTCTCAAATGCCAATATGTATCAGTGTTAGAGAGAGTTCTGATTACGCCTTTCTTATCACGCAGTCAACATATGACAAGCCTATGATTTGTGTGATAGGCGTTTTAAAGAATCATACATTATGAGTGTATGAGTTTTTATGACTTATATAGCATATAGCTAGCATATGTATGACTTTTATGTCGTGTATGTGGCTTGTATGGCTCACATATAATATATACATGACTAGTATGGTGGGAGTATGACTTATGTAACATATACATGACTAGTATGGTGGGAGTATGACTTATATAATATACACATGACTAGTATGGTGGGAGTATGACTTATATAATATACACATGACTAGTATGGTGGGAGTATGACTTATATAATATATACATGACTAGTATGGTGGGAGTATGACTTATATAACATATACATGACTTGTATGGTGGGAGAATGACTTATATAATATATACATGACTAGTATGGTGGGAGTATGACTTACATAACATATACATGACTAGTATGGTGGGAGTATGACTTATATAATATATACATGACTTGTATGGTGGGAGTATGACTTATATAACATATACATGACTTATATAACATGTACATGACTTGTATAACCTATACATGACTTGTATAACATATACATGACTTATATAACATATACCTGACTTAAATAACATATACATGACTTATATAACATATACATGACTTATATAACATATACATGACTTATATAACATATAAATGACTTATATAACCTATACATGACTTGTATAACATACAGCGCTGTGTAAAATTATGAGACCGCCCTCAATATTTTCAAAAATCATAAAATATTTGTATTTCGATCACTGTTACAGCCTTAAATTCATATTTAGTCCTTAAAATATGCATATTAATATACTCAGAATTTTATGCGGAAGAGAATAGTATAAGGTGCAACTATGCGCACTGTATATAGGCGCAAATATTTTTAGCTAATCAGTTTATCACACTTTGTGTTTTTTAAATGGCATGTTATTACCCAAATTGACATTAACTTGAATGGTCGGTAAATTAATATTTTATTGTTATATTGTAATATCATAAACATTTGAATAAATATGGTAATAAATTAACTAATTGTTTAATTTTAACTAATCACACTCAGCTTTGATTAGATTTGCCTTACTTTAATCTGGTGCCACTAATCTGTTGATTAGATTTAGTTAAATGGTTTAACACAAATTTATTAGATACCATTGTATAGAGCAAAAATTCTGCATTCATTAATATAAACATTGTTTTGACAATATGGTAAGTTGGAGGTTGGAAGCTCCTATAGAACTCTGCAAACAACTCAAAATTGGAGGTGGTCTCATATTTTAGCACATCACTGTATACATAGCTTGTATACCGTGTAAATATATGACATACCGTGTACATATATGACATATGTATGAATTGGATGACATGTACAGTGTATGTGAAGAGCCTCCTAAATCATGTAAACATTGAATGGTGTGACTGGTAGTTGTACAGGAGTCTGTGAGAGCATATTGAGTACTAGTGGTGAACTTTAACAATAGAGCAGGCAAAACTAAGCTAAATTAAGATAGTCAAATGCAGGTCCCTGCAGACAGTCTAGAAGACAATGAGTCAGTTTAAAAAGGGGGCTAGGAAGTTATATATAACATCTGAGAAACGTTTCTAATTATTAAGTAATCATCTGTATACTAGTAAGAATTTATAGAAGCAAAGCTTTCACTGTTGTCTGTTAAATTGCTGGATGGAAATGACTGCTTCTATCACTAGTTGTTACTAACTATCCTCAACACTGTACAAGAAGGAATGGAGGCCAACACAAATTGCATTCTAGCACAGCTAGATATCCAGGTTTAAATAGTGCTTTAGGTTGGAGGTGGTAGCACGCTGCCCTAGCATTGTTCCTTTTTAACAAGGCAGCCACAACAACAGCATTCTTGTTTGCGAAATGCTAGAGCGGGTTTATGAGTGTGGTTAAATTCATCACAGTAACAACATACCTGCAGTTGACGGTATCGTGAGGCCCATCACTGGCCCATCACTATAATCACTCCAACTACAACCACTAACATCACAGTAATAACATACCTGCAGGTGACGGTATCGTGAGGCCCATCACTATAATCACTCCAACAACAACCACTAACATCACAGTAACAACATACCTGCAGTTGACGGTATCGTGAGGCCCGTCACTATAATCACTCCAACTACAACCACTAACATCACAGTAACAACATACCTGCAGTTGACGGTATCGTGAGGCCCGTCACTATAATCACTCCAACTACAACCACTAACATCACAGTAACAACATACCTTCAGTTGACGGTATCGTGAGGCCCATCACTATAATCACTCCAACAACAACCACTAACATCACAGTAACAACATACCTGCAGTTGACGGTATCGTGAGGCCCGTCACTATAATCACTCCAACTACAACCACTAACATCACAGTAACAACATACCTGCAGTTGACGGTATCGTGAGGCCCGTCACTATAATCACTCCAACTACAACCACTAACATCACAGTAACAACATACCTTCAGTTGACGGTATCGTGAGGCCCATCACTATAATCACTCCAACTACAACCACTAACATCACAGTAACAACATACCTGCAGTTGACGGTATCGTGAGGCCCATCACTATAATCACTCCAACTACAACCACTGCGAATATTATGATTGAATATCGAGTGCTGCAGCGACAGTTTCTCTCATTTCTTCCTCCTAAAACAATGTTCTTATAATAACAGGGAACCAGTCTTTAACAATGCGATGAGAATGTGAAGTTATCATACTATGACTGTGGTCTTGAAAGGCGAGCAGTAAAGACACATCTGACATCTAACCAAACAAGGTATAGCAGAAATGAGCTATTGGTGTCAGTTTAGTTCATCTACTAGTTGAAAGAGATTTAAATTAGAACAGCTATTGAGGATGAACGTTTGGGACATCTGTAGCTGCCGGATTATAAGTAATCAACAAATAGCGATTACAATCTGTTTAATAAAGGAAAAATAAGTACAGTAATACTTCAACTTACGTGTGCTCCAACGTACGAGAAACTTGAGATACGAGCCAGCTTTTAAGCACATTTTAGCACTAACATACGAGCCATGTTTAAGATATGAGCACTTGAGTCAGTTGCTAAGTATGCCGGAGGTGTTTTATGAGAACAGCATCACTCTGTATTTGTTAATGGCTCAGGTTATAATACGTTTGTACCGTGTTTTTGTGTGCGATTTTCAGTGCAGAATTATGTGAATTAAAAGTACTGGCGTAGACCGAAAGTTTGCCAGTAAAATGAAAGATAATGTTAAGAAAAAGCAAATGATAACAATTGATAATAAACGGAAAATTATTGAAAAATATGCGAAATGTGTTGTATTATGGGATTTGTTAGGCTCAGGCTATATTGGTGTCTGAGCTCAAGGCAGTGCAGGTGGTCTTGGTAATTACAGTGAGTAAGTAAAGCTGGATAAAGCTAGTGGGTAAAGCTAGTAGATAAGCTAGTGTAAGGCAGTATAGGGGAGGATATAAGGAAGTGTAACGAAAGACAGAGGCTCTTCTTGATCTTCACATCAGTACATGTAAGTACATCAATTTATACAACATGGCGCAGTTGACGAAGCTCTGATTTTTTTTCTCTTTTGCGTTATCATTAGCAATAATTTTTCTGGTTACGGGTTAAGTTTAAATGGTTGATTAGACCCTTTCACGGGCGTGCAGGTGAGGTGACGTGAGGTAGGGTGGTGTTGTGAGGTGTTGTGGCGGTGAAGCATCGGTGTTGGAGAGGTGTAGATATTTATTACGTGTTCGGAGGTGAGAATTACATTAAATTTATACGAGTGGGGTAGAGTAAATTTGTGGCGAGAGATATATTGTGTTGTGTTGGGATGGAGAGTGATTTTCCAAAGCTGGTGTTCGGTGAGCATGGCGATGGCTCATGGGAACGATTTTTAGAGGGAATGAATTTGTGTATTGAGAGTGCTGTCGAGAGGAGAGTTTATGTAAATGATGAGGATGGCAATAGAGTACCTATTATAAGAGGTAGAGCTAGGTGGGAAACAGTCCCAACATCGACAAGTCCGAACCTAGACAAGTCTGAATCTCGACAGAGTTTGGTCCGAATCTAGACAAAGGTTGGTCTGAATATCAAAAAAGGCTGGTGCAGTTTTACAATAATTTTATCCCTTATTCTGGTGCTCTCACGCACTAATCTTCAACAAATAATAAATGCCTTTCGCAGTTCTGCCTTCACTTCAAAAAATTTCATTTCAAATAAAGTATACTGCTAGCATAACAGTAAACCATATTTATTAGGCCTGTTACTTATTTTAGCATTCGTTCGGTGTTTAAGTTGGGCAAAATATTGATAGGCCTACACAAGCTGGGGAGTACTGCAATAAATGGATCACAAGATATTTTTTGCGTAAATAAATCTTTTACATAAAAATTGCTCATTTACAATGAAAATAGTAAATGATAAAATAGTAAAATTGCTGTCGTGATTGGACCAACCGTTGTCGATATACAAACTCGTCGAGCTTCAAACCTGTCGAGGTTCGGACTATAAACCGAGCTAGGTTAGTGCCCCTATTGAGAGCTATTGGGCACAGTGGTAGAGAGGTATTGAGGAGTGCAGGGTTTAACGTAGATGGTGCAAATTCTACTTATGAAGAGGCGGTGGAGGTTTTGCAGGATTATTATGGTAGACAGGAGAGTATGTTCGTAAAGGGGCATAAGTTTCTTACGGCTAGGCAGGCACATGGAGAAAGTGATAGAAAATATTTACAACAGGTAGAGAGTTTGAGCAGATACGCAGAGGTGGCTAACAATAATGATAGGGTAAGGTTTGCCCTTATAGTGGCGGTAAATGGGTTGAGAGATAGAGAAGTAAGCAGAGATTTGATGAAGAACGCCAATCTTACTTGGGCGTTATTACATGGGGCATTGAGGGCTCGTGAAATGGCCAACAACTCAGATAGATTTTTGAGAACTGAGGGTAGAAGTGCCGATTTAAAAAGTGAGGTTAAGAGAGAAGTAGCAAAGGTATCAGAGTTTGATAGCCGAGCGCAGTACAGGAGTAATGATAGAGATAGAAGCTATGATTCAGCAGGTAGATCTTTTTCGAGAGGTAGCCCTAGGAGTAGTACAAGGTATTATGGTAGTGAGGAGCATGATACTAGCAGGTATGGGACAAGAGGCCGGGAGTATAACAAGGACAGTGACTGTAGGAAGTATAGAGATAATAGCAGGGAGAGACATGTCTCTAGATATAGAGCAAGCAGTAGAGAAGGCAGTGAGGATAGAGTATGTTACAATTGCAAGCATAGTGGCCATGAGATGAGGAGTTGTTCCTCCATTAAATTTTTTTTTGCGGACGGCGAGGACATGTATCCCGTTATTGTAGGGATAAGGGAGGAAATGTAGGTTATGACAGACGAGGTAGCAGCAGGAGGTCAGGAGGTAGTCGGGATAATAGCTATGAGCGATATGGTAGCAGGGACAGTAGTAGGGAGAGGTACAGGGGCCGAGAAAGCCCCTGCGAGATGAGAGACAAGTCTAGTAGGTACAGGGACAAAAGTATGGATAGGTTTGAGGGGGAGAAGTATAAGGAGAGGCGCGAGACGAGCCAGTATGATGAAGGGTACCGGGATAATAGTAAGGGCAGAAGTGTTAGATTCTCTGGTTATAGAGATAAATATGGTGAAGATCAATGACTAGGCCAGGGAATTGTGCAGTATTTAGAAGTTAATGGAGTAAATGTAGAGTTTACGTTTGATACTGGGGCTGAGGTGTCTATGGTAACCAAGGCAACAGCCAATAAGTTGAACCTACGGTTAAAGAAACCGTCGACAGTTTTAGAAATTGCGGATGGTAGTGAGTTAAAATAGGTTGGAAGTGTAATAGTTCATTTTGAAAGTAAAGACAAGCATATGGATGCTGAAGTTCATGTGGTGAAAGGATTGAGATTGAACTTCTTGGGCATAACTGAGTTGAGGCAGCTTAAATTATTTGCTGTTGTAAATTCGTTATGCGAAAGTAAGTTTGAGGCTGTTAAGGAATGTAGAAGTATTAAGCCAGTTAAGCCGTTTTCGTTGAGAGCCATTATTGCTGAGTCAAATTATGTTTCAGATGATGTCGAGTTGCAAAACCTGATAAATAAGTCTGACAGAGAGAGCGAAGTTAAGAAAGGTCACACAGGTCAAGATTGGTGGACTTGTAAAACCAAGAGAGTGAAGAGTAGCGAATACGTAGAAATTGGTAGTCAACAGAGGACAGCCCAAGGCATCAGAGATGTGCAAGTGTCTATGGGGTATGATAGAGAACACAGTCACGATGAGGTAAGGGAAGGTGCTGAGAAAGTAGCTGAACCAGTGTCTGTAATGGAAAAGGTTTGCTCTTTTTTAGCCGAGGTATCCAGCAATGGAATGTTAGACAGAGAAGGTCATGAAAAAAAGGTAGCAGAGATTGAAAGAGAGGAAAGGGAGGTGTGGAGGAAGTCGAAGGAGAAATTGGCTATGCTGAAAGCCAAACGGGAGACAGCAGTCATAGAGTTGGAAAATGTCAAGGCATTCAGGGTAGTGGTGCAGAAGTTAGCCGAGGTTCAGAGGAGAATTGCTGGTAGCAGACCTGCACTGGTTGCAGGTGAGGTCGAGCTAAATAGGTCTGGGCCTATGCCAACTCCCAGCTCTGTGGTGTCATCCCCTGTGCAGCCGGTTATGGCCCAGGTGGAGACCTACCACAGGAAGCCTGTCGAGCCTGCCTCTTACTGGGGAGAGCGAGGTAAAGACAGAAGAGACGGAGATGAGGTTGAGGAGTCATTACTGACCCAACCAAAAGACTCCGGGCTAGTCAGGGTTGGTGGAAGTAGTGTTGGAGGTGTAGGTGGAACTAGTGTTGGTAGTGACAGTGGTCACGGTAAAAGTATTGGTAACAGCGGAGGTCAGGGTGATGGAAAAGCCAGTGCAGACTGGCAATGGAGCTGGCAGTAGCGAGAAGAGCACTTTAGACGGTGGCACAGGGTCAGACAAGCCAGAGGCATAGCCTATGGAGACTGCCCTAACGGAGTCAGGTAACGAGCAACACAAGTAAGGTAAGTTACTACGTCTGCTTGTTGGTAGTGATGGAGTGGCCCAAAAAAAAAAAAGAAAGAAAGGGCATGTTGTATTATGGGATTTGTTAGGCTCAGGCTATATTGGTGTCTGAGCTCAAGGCAGTGCAGGTGGTCTTGGTAATTACAGTGAGTAAGTAAAGCTGGATAAAGCTAGTGGGTAAAGCTAGTAGATAAGCTAGTGTAAGGCAGTATAGGGGAGGATATAAGGAAGTGTAACGAAAGACAGAGGCTCTTCTTGATCTTCACATCAGTACATGTAAGTACATCGATTTATACAACAAAATATGTATGCGTGATTGAGCTAGCTCAGCAATGTGACTGAAATACATCGACAATTATCAAACAGAAAGATTATATTCAGGGCATTTAGTTCGCAAAAGGACTAACCATAGTTTCTAAATGGCGTAGCGATCTTCACGGCCGCTCATGGAGAGACTGCTCAGGCGTTGGATAAACGATAAACAATTGGCCAGTAACAGCGTAACTGAAACGATGCCATATGAAAAGGCCGGTGCTATATATCAAAACCATAAACATTCGGACAAGTTGGCTAGTGGTCATGCATTAACCGTTTGTGACTACACCTGTGTTCGTCCTATTCGCAACATGTTGAAAGGGCGACAAAGGCAAATGCCATTAGATAGGTTTATCTTAAAACGGACGGCTAGTCATAAAAGCAAAACAAAGGAAAAATTAGCTAATCAGCGAGAAACTTCAAACTATGAACGCCAAAGAAATTTTAATTACGTTAGTTAAAAAGTTAAAAACGCAAAGTTAAAAATGAAAGTTTGCTTTCAGGTTTGCTTCTAAGTTTGTCTTTTAAGACTTTGATTAAATCCAAATTTATCAAAGTCAACTGTTGTAATGAAGAATAACTTATATCTCCCTCTCTGGCAAATTCCAGCGTTAGCTGCTATTGTGGGTATTTAATTTTACATTTTAATTCATCCCGTTTCCTTGCTTTATTTTTTATTTGTTGCTTTTTAAAAGCATGTGCCAAGTTAGGACAATAACCAACATGCTCTTTCTGTTACAATATCTTGTTTTGAGTGTATTATTTGAATTTTTTTAGAGTATGGAAACCAATCAATATATATTTAATTGTTGTATATATAAATAAATTGCACCAACTTGCGAGTAAATTGACATACGAGCTCAGTCTCAGAACGCATTAAGCTCGTAAGTCAAAGTATGACTGTAATAACTAAAAACACTTGCAACTTGTCATTCATCAAGTGATTGCAACAAGTGGCTTTAACTCAACAGACCCAGATGGCTGGCTATTAAGACAAACACAGCCGGTGAGATTATACTAAAATGTGGTTTGAGATTATACAATCATTCTCAAAGTTGCTGCATTAAGGCGAAAAAAATGAGGGACAACTCCGTGCAGACCTCTCATATAATTTGTGTAACAAAGCCTGAATTAATATTTACTTTTAAAACTAATTACCGGCTACACGATTCGTAAGCTGCTGCTAGTGGCAGTCATCTCTTAGTTCACTTATAACTCAAATGAAAACATTATGAACAGTGGTCTCACCGACAGTTAGCGGCTCTAGATGGTTTTCATATGCTGAGGTTTCACCATGGATCAATGAACCCCTACTTCTAATTGTTGCTGACCTTGTGTTACGATTCCCTTCCGCTGTGGCGCTGCGCCCTGTAATCTTAACATCACCAGATACACAGTTAAAGCTAGATCGTTATATATTTTCTTTAAATATTAAATAAAAGAAAACTATGTAATCACTCTTATCTGGTACCTATCTGGTCCTGGCACTTATCTTTATGTATAAATCTTATCTGGTACTTGCTATCTGTCATCTGCTATCTGGTACCTACTACTGATTGCCTGTTATCTGTCTTTGTAATATGCTATTTGTTATCTGTGTTTGTGAATGGCCATTTTTTAGCTGAGCTCTAGTATTTGCTATTTGGTATGAGAGATCCGGTAGCGAGGGTCTTGGTGTGACATCTTTCAGTTTACAAACAGCAAAAGGTGAACAGGTTGTATGTCTCGTACACATATGCTTGCTGCAATATATCTATAGCCTTAGTGTCCTACAGGGAACTGAGTAATTTAGCATGCAGTGCCATGCTATGTACATCATCGACTTTGTTTGAGCACGATATACATGTATGAGGCTCTATTGATGCAACCATATAAGAAGTCTGATCACGTTGTGATGCTGATTACGTTGTGTTGCTGATAATGTTGTGTTGTGTGATCAGCAACACAACATGT
Organism: Watersipora subatra; assembly: GCF_963576615.1. NCBI lineage: Eukaryota > Metazoa > Bryozoa > Gymnolaemata > Cheilostomatida > Watersiporidae > Watersipora > Watersipora subatra. The sequence continues at coordinate 65,598,172 of NC_088712.1, read as the reverse complement.
GTTGCTGACAGCAACACGTGCATTGTTTTTTGCAGCACAACTATACGCCCGTGTGCGTGTGTGTGGGTGGGTGAGTGGGTGCGTGGGTGAGTGTGTGGGTAGGTGGGTTTGTGGGTAGGTTTGTGGGTGGGTGTTTGGGTGGGTGTGTGGCTGGGTATGTAGGTGGGTGGGTGTGAATGTGGGTGTAGGTGTGTGGGTGGATGTGTGTGTATGTGTGTGGGTGGGTGTGGGTGTGCGCGTGTGTGTTTGTGATGAGCAGCTTGCTGCTTTCTAATTTTTGCTGCATATTTCTCCAACTGGAGACTGGGTTACTGCCCACTTACTGATTGTTGGTCTTCATCGATGTGCAAAAGTTGTCACTCCTCGCAAGTAGTTAATTATAGCACCAGCAAAGGTCGATCCAAACTTAGCTACCTTTAGCAAGAGCAGTTAACGCTGTCACTATGGAGGTAGCCTTAGCACAAGTTCTCAGGATAGCAGGTACATAGTACATGTACATTTAGTAGAAAGTTGTCACAACTAATTAGTAGATTATGACTATTTGTCTAGTCTAGAGTTGTGTCCTCTCTTCAAAAAGAGCTGATAACTATGGCTATTCCGAGAAAAGTAAATCCTAACCTTGAATTTGCGTATCTGGACAGTTACTCAACAAGTGGGTTTTTTTCTCCTACAATATTGAAACTGATTCTTGAACCATATACATATAGTTGCAGTGTTATAATTATTACCTGCCTTTATGTGTGCTTTCTAGGAACAATTATCTCCTGAGAAGATACATCCGCAAGACCCAAAAATTTATTGCTTTTGCACTTTTTGTTAGAGTAAAAACTGAACTTGGTTTAGAGAGAATTTAGGTCATAAAAAAACTGATGGAGCATTTTGAAAATTATTCTTTATTCTCAGGCACTAATGATTTCGGGCATATTTGTTCCTTGGTAATGTCAAGAGAACCAAAATATGCAAATGTTTGAATCCTTCTAATCAGAGAATTGTTGCCTTTTCAGGGTCAACTATTATTCAAATATTTTTCAAATTCAAATATAACAGATAGAGTTACAAATAAACAGTGTCTTTTTCTGTCTAGAGTTCATCTCTACAGGTACATTACATTACAATGAGGTGTTTAATTGCAAACAAGTAGACAGTCATTTCAACTAGCAAATTTTTACTAACTGCTGAACAAGTACTAAACATTCTGCTCAGCTCTAAAGTTATGCTCTGCAGTCATTTGATAAGCATACTTATTTTGTTCTACAGCATGGTATGCAAACCATGTATTTTTGCTATTTCCTTACTAGCTAGGAAACTCTGTATGACATGGTCACAGGCCCTCTCTTCTTGTCATGTCTTAGCATATAAAATTTACAGCAAAAGTAAACATGAAGCTTTTTCATTAATGGTTGTGATTTCAGAAGCCTGTCTATCATCCATTCCTTACTAAAGTTATATAGTTTTTTAAGTTCGTGGCATGCCATGGCATATACCACAAGCTGAAAATTATTATAGTCAGTGCTGACAGCTACTATTGCAAGTGCTGACAGTTACTAGTGTAAGTGATGGCAGGTACTACTGTAAATACTGACAGGTACTACTGTAAGTGCTGACAGTTACTACTGTAAGTGCTGACAGTTACTACTGTAAGTACTGACAGGTACTACTGTAAGTGCTGACAGATACTACTGTCAATACTGACAGGTACTACTGTAAGTACTGACAGGTACTACCGTCAGTGCTGACAGGTACTACTGTAAGTACTGACAGATACTACTCTAAGTACTGACAGGTACTACTGTAAGTGATGACAGGTACTACTATAAGTACTGACAAGTACTACTGTAAATACTGACAGGTACTACTGTAAGTGCTGACAGTTACTACTGTAAGTGCTGACAGTTACTACTGTAAGTACTGACAGGTACTACTGTAAGTGATGACAGGTACTACTATAAGTACTGACAAGTACTACTGTAAATACTGACAGGTACTACTGTAAGTACTGACAGGTACTGCTGTAAGTACTGACAGGTACTACTGTAAGTACTGACTAGTAATTTAGGAAGCTATTCACTTACAATTACAGATTAACCGAAGTAAATCAAGCGCATTCAAAAACTTACAAGGATTTAAAAATCCTTCCTTTGTAACATAAACAATATTAGAGTAGATGGCCATGAACTACTTAACGTTTTATACTACCTGCTACTCTCATAGACTAGAATTGTAGCGTCAAACAAAAGGTTTATCCAGCTATGCGAATGGAATAGAACACAATAACATACCTGTCTTTGCTCTGGAGTATTTTGAAGTGTTTCAATGCTTAACTCATAGCTTTCTGTAGGCCTATAGCTGCCTCTATAATCATTTGAAATCATTGGCTTCCAAACTAGTAGTTCAGGCAAAATTAAAAGTATAGACGGCTACTGCCGGTGCTGTCTGACCGAACTTTTAAATTACCATCAGAAAAAAATTATCCAAAAGGACTTATAATTTTTACTGCCTTCCAACAGCACTAGTTGGTATGCAAAAATTTAATAACGAGAAGTTGAACCTTAAAATCTAATTAAATTTATGGCAAACAACATTATAATTTTTAATTGTATGTTTTACCACTGCTTATTCTAAACATTGTGGATTACTCCACCTTGAGTGTATTCCGCTTATGACAATATACTTCAAGTGCTTCAAGAATAAGATAAACACGCTAAAAATATCCATGAATTTGTTTGCAAGTAAAACTCCCTCAACACCAGCTTGTGCTTTAGTTTTTGCAATTGTTGGTAATAATAAAAAAGTTTGTCCAAATGGAGGGAAATATATTAAAATAAAAAGCTGAATGCTAGCCACATTAACACAGCTTTTTAGCAAAAATGTTTTTGTTTAACAAACTTTGCATATGAACAACAGTTGTACCTGCGAATAAAACCGATTGTTAGGTTAAAAGGAGTACACTAATCCATTTGCTTGTATAAGTCAATTATAGAGATAAACACAGATTAGCATTGAGTCTATGTTGTTCAAAAAAGCCATACACAGCTTTAGAATTGAGTCGGCATATTTCTACAAAGTTACAAAAAGCTTAAAGTCATAGCTGACAGTTCATGTTATATTTAATTGTTCACGGTGTATGGCAGCAGTTCAACATGCACTTAGAGTACTCAGGTCTTTAATCTTAGTAGAGGTCATTTGCTAAGAGCACATCAATACAAGCTGATAGCAATATGCTATGTGGCTTGTTTACATAGCAACTAATATATTTTGGCAGTATGCACTACCTTATATGATATCTTACACGCGTATCGCTAAAGTTATCTTCTGCTGACAAATATCTTCATACATTTTTAGCACCTTAGACCAATCATCTCTGTAACACTAAACTTAAGATCAGTCTTTGAATATGCCTACACTTGGTGTAAGTTAGAATAAGTAAAGGGCAACTTTAGCTTTCAAAACAATTTCATTCATTGGAGCATTCTATTTAAAAAATAACAGTATGTAGTGCCAAACGTTTGAATATAGATAATCACAAATCAATTTTAGGCATAAAATTGGCAGTAATAAGAGAAGATAATTGATGACTACAAAGAAAGGCAATACATTCATCATATTACTTGTTTCTTTACTAGCATATATTAAGGTCACCATATCTTCTTTAGTGGCAACAGAGAAAGGGCTGTTAGTTACATTAAAAAAGCCGTAATATCTTTAGTTATATTGAGCTGATTTGGAACAAAACTTACGTATGCCATTTTATAGTTGTAGCAGGTGTCTAGTCATTTTATTTACAAAAACTTATAAAACAATTTTTTCTACACTTTAGTTAGGCGAAAATATAATTCTCATTTTTGGTGCAGAGCAGAAAATTAAAGTAACTTCACTGTCACACAGATTTTTTGGTATCACTATATGTATTCAGTTAGACTTATATTTACTTACTGATGATTTCCGTATTCAACTGTCAGAGGAAACACTAATGGTTTTGGAGGATCTTTGTCACCTTCAGACACATCTAATAGTTGATGTGACTGCAACAACCATTACTACGTTATTATTACACCGTTTTTATATTAGCGACGAGTGACAGATAGCAGTGGACAAGTGACAGATAGCAATAGACAAGTGACAAATATTAGCAAGTAAATCTGAATGGCACAAATCTGTTTCAAATCATAGCAGTTAATCTTGAGAATTGGTAGAAGTTATTAAATGCAATGCAAGAGGGCCTAGACAACCTCTACAGAACATGAATTTAAACATAATAAGATCCTCACCTCTTGAGAATTACTTTTGCATGAAACCGTTGCAAACTTCTTGCCTGCTCTTTCAACAGCACTACAAGCATTTAAAAATATCTTTAGGCAGCTCTTTATTGTTAAATCAAGATTAGGGTAGTAGCTATGAGAAATTGAGGGTGGCAGCTGTGGAAATTGAGGGTGACAGCTGTGAGGAATTGAGGGTGACAGCTGTGAGAATTGAGGGTGACAGCTATGAGGGATTGAGGTTGACAGCTATGAGGTTTGTAGATAGGAAGTTTGTACTGCATAAAGCAAGATAATTGCTAACTTAGCTATAGTGTTCCCATCTAGTACTGGATACAGCCAGTCATGTAAATAGCCAGTAGTATACCATACTAGTAGTGTACCTAACTAGTAGTGAACCTAGCCAGCAGTATACCATACCAATAGTGCACTTAGCTAGTAGTGAACTTAGCTAGTAGTGGACATAGCTAGTAGTGAGTGGACCTAGCTAGTAGCGGACCTATCCAGTAGTGCACTTAGCTAGTAGTGAACCTAGCTAGTGGAGGACCTAGCTAGTAGCATTCTTAGCTAGTAGTGTACCTAGCTAGTAATTGGCCTAGCCAGTAGTGTACCACACCAGTAGTGTACCAAGCTAGTAGTGAACCTACCTAGTGATGTACCTAGGTGGTAGTAGGCCTAACGAGTTGTGTACCTAGCTAGTAATATACCTAGCTAGTAGTATACCTAGCTAGTAGTGTACCTAGCTAGTTGTGTATCTACCTAGTAGCGTACTTAAGTACTGGAGCGCCACATAGTTGTCTGACCTACCCAAGGCATCACACTACTAAAGACTGTCTCACTATGCTCCTAAACATTCTCACATTGATAATCAGGTATGAGCGAATGTGCATCTACTCACAAGTTCTGTGTACATTCCATAGGTCTATAATTTATTTAGCACTATATAGCACTGGCTATAGTAATGACTCTGCTATTGCTCGGGCTACATTAATAAAAATATTTTTGAATGGATTTAAAATACACATCTTACTTGACACATTCTTCACAAATGCAATCTTCATCGTGTCTGTTAGGATCTGCAATCATCACTAACTTAGATGGTGATGAGTAAGAGGTGAGATGCTGAGCAGAAAATTAGCTCTAGTTTTTTCTCTTGTAGGTTGCAAGCCAATAATTCTATAAGACCTCAGGCTAACTTCACAACCTGCAGTGAGAGAAGGAATGAAAATAAAGTTGTTGAAAACAGAGAGGTTTGGCATTCAGTCGGTCAAACTTTTGTAAGAAATAGCTTAATAGGAATTTAGACTCGACTTCCTTGCTGCCAGATCTCTAGCAGAAGTGAGTCGTTGCTTGCACCCCGACGCACCCTGACACCCTCTGACACACCATGACGCTCGCCAACGCCCGCTGATGCTTGCTGGTGCTTGCTGCCACCTGCTGACGCGCGTGCACACACACAAGCCACAAGCCAACACAAACCAACGCTTGCAAACATATGCCGACACAAATGGGTGCACCCTGATGCACATTGATGAACACTGACATGTGCTGACCCACACTTACATACACTGGTATATACCAACACACCAACTCACCCACACACACTGGCACACACAGCTACTTGCACCCTGACACACATGCAAACGCACATGCTGATGCACACTGATGAACATCGATACGCTAGCACAAACCGATACACACCGACATACCGACCCACACTGACATTTTAGCACCATATGTCACAATAAGGTGGCACTATATGTACCACCTGACCCATACTGCTAACCCTCGCCGACACATGTCGACTCACACTGACACACACTGACACACACACTGTGACCATATAAACAAGTCGCTCCTACTACCTGTGTCCTTAAGCAGTATTACAACATTCAATAGAAATATATTAAGTCTTGCTGCATAGTTAAATTTTCAATTTGACCAACTAGATATATTACCTTAAGAGTGTTACACCGAGCTAAACTTGCTAGAGAAAGCTGGTAACAAAAAGCGGGATGAAGCAGGTCTAATGGTCTAGCGCAAACAAGAAAGCGGGTTACTACGAGGAAGTATTTACTGTAGCTCAGTCCCTGATCTCCCTCCCAACACATAATCAATGAAGTCAAAGTGCTATATAAAGAGAATTTTAGTAGCTGGCTAGTGTTATATAAACCATGACACCCTCTTTGGCGTACAGCTACAGCGATTTTATGAACAAATATTTAATCGAATAATATTTGATTAAAAATTTGTAAACTAAACCAGTAAGTAAAATACAAATATTTGTGGGAGATGAGAACTAGCTATGCATTGGAGGGCTTGTAAATTCTTATTCAATGTTTCCTAAATCTGGCGAGTAAAATAGGAAATCCTAAAAGTCCTTTCGAATCTTCTAATAATACAAATCCCTTCTAGCAATGATTCCTCATTGACAATCAGTACTTGTGGTAAAAAGCACCAAACTTAGCTTTTGAAAAGGCCTAGATAACCAAGTAGTTGATGATATCATCATGGTAGGCAAGCACAACCAGAGAGATTTTTACTTACTGAGTCAACATCTGCCAGTTATTGAGTCGTGCTGTCCCAAATCAGCTCCACTGGGAATAAACTTAAAGCTGGGCGGTTTGTCGGTATTACGGGTTTTTCGTGGTACTTGCTTTTAAAACCGAGCGGCTAAAACGTCACAATGGAACTGCGCTGTGCGGTTCGGTTGTTCACGCACCGAGGATACCGAATAATTATGTGAACATTCATGCGGTGTCGGTACGCACCCAAGTAGACCGAGCGACCGTTGTCAGAAGGTAAAAGTTGTGCCAAAATAGAGCAGATTGATTGGTAGATGGAGATGATGATTTGTCGCAGGGGGCTATCCTTTGCGGAAAGAAGAGTCGTGATGCTAGAATGGACAGCGGGAGTATCGTAGAAGGTAAATTCTTTCATTGTTTCTTATTATACTCGATGTTAGGCCATGAGTGGTTACACTTTAGATTTGTGTCTGGACTGGGTGCATTAGTTGGTATGCCTGGGAGGCATTTGATTTTTTATTCTCATGTCTAAATCTATCGTATGCATGGGTGCGGGTCATCATTTTTTAATTTTTTTTTGATTCAATAAAGATTGATGCTAATCGGATGGACAGCCTTGAATATTGACTTGCCAGTTATTGCAGTTTTAGTGTTCGTACTATTTTTTTTATAAATCCAAATGGAAAGGAAATGCTAGCTAGGCAGCAGAATTCATTAGAATATTATTTATTCGAGACTCGAACTCAAAGTCAACCTGTGATAAAGTGTTTCACCCTTCAGAAAATGAATTACTCAAGTTGCAAGAGCTGAAGATGGATATGTTCATTATGTTCATGATGTTCATGGGGTGGTAGTCCCAATCTCTGACATCAAAATAGGCTTACATTACAAATAATACTGTGTACTACAGCTTCGATGAATGCAAGCGGCTGTTACTTCCAGATAGTAGTCTGGTGTCAATTTCAAATCATTGAAAAGATTCACACCAAAGCTAAATGAATTATAAATAATGCTCATTCTTTCTTGTATTGTACACTATAAGTACCATCTATGGTAGCGCTAGCTTGTCCAGACAGTGTAGTAGCATACCTCTTTCTTATTTTGCAAAAGTATTGTGGAGAACTCTATCTAAATCCAGAATGCCTGACAACAACAATACTACTTTACTTCTACTACCAGTACCACTACTAGTATCACAACCACTACTACTAGTACCACTACTAGTATCACAACCACTACTACTGGTACCACTAGCTAAGCCTATCATCACTGCGTACATGCACATGATTGAACTCGAATGCCTAGATGACTACATAAAATATAGTTAGTAGTCTACTTGTACTTCTTGTTACTGTCTATACTGAAACAGAGGCCACTCCTTCTCTCTTTGCTAGGGAAAAGTCATCACCTGCATCATTGATTGAGTTGTTGAGTTATTTCAGTAATAATTATATGTATAAAGTCATCTCTTTTATATATGCGGCTTCATGTCCAGTGCTTGTAGTATGCAATGTGTTTATTACTACTAATACATTGTGTTTCTTAGCAAAAATGTAGTTATTGCTATGTGATGGTAAACTTGCATACATAAAACTATGAATATGTGCATGAACACCTTTGCAGTTACATAACTGTTACTGATAAATTGAGATTTATGATGAATGTATGTCGGCTGCTTGTTGGCTAGACAGTTGATGGTAACAAATTAGTACTGTGTCATCATTAGGTTTTGGGCTGCTTTCAGTGTCAAAGAGAGTAGTTGAAGTGGACAGTGACGAGGAAAGTGTTGATGAGGTTAGAACTGGAAGTCAAACTCCAAGTACAGCTTTATCAGATACTACAGCAGGTATGTACATAATAAACTGTTTCTTTTTTATAGCCAGAAACGGAACCAGCGATAGCCCCCCTCTCCCACTGTTGCCCGTGAGTTATGCATAAGAAGTTAACGCAACTAGGATAAGATCCCGTGACTGTTGATCACTGGGCTATCTTTTGATCACAGTGACTAGCTGTTAATTTTCATGTTTGTTATGACTGTCAATGATAATTTCCAAACAATATACTTTGTCAGTTGCATTATCTTTTTAATTGTAATAATTAATTCCTTATCACTAAGAGTTTTGTTTCCAGCCTGCACTTAACTAACCGCCTGAACTTAAATTGCTTAAATAAAATCTATCATCCCACGACCAAACGAGCGGAGCGAAGTTGGAGAGTTTTTATGATAAATGCATGTGCACACAACTTACAAAAATTATTCATCAACAAAGTCGCAAACCCTTGTTTCTAAATCTCATCAACAAATTTAACCATCGTTTTGTAGAGTCGTTTAAGTATAATAACAATACAAAACACATATAAGCCTATTTAAATATGTTACCAAGCCTTTGAAAAGTGTCGACAGTATCTTAAAACTTACCCATCTGATCGGATTATACATAAATACACAGATTAATTCGGCCAAAAATCGCCACAAAACGCTTGAAAAGCTTGGTTTAATAAAATGTAAGACTGGCCTACGATACGCCAATAAAGCCGTGCGACAGATAGTAGAACTATTTAGCAGTGAGCATTCTACGAGAAAACCCTGCTTATTTCACCAGTCTATGGCATTGTTTACTTGTAATCGAATTTATCCAAAGGTTTTTGTAATAAACGTAGACCGTTTGAGGCGTAGACTGATTAACAGGTACGAAATTGTGGTACACAATTTATCAGCCTATGTTTTTTTGTCCAATCACCGAAGGTTTTATTAAATTATTTAAAACGTTCGCCGAAATTCTTTACAACTTATGTACAAGCTAGGGCCGAACTACAATGCCCCTTTATGGCGAGAACATTTTTTTATTTTGCTGCAGATTGCAGAAAACTTCCAGACGTGTGAACGCTCATACTTGCTTTCTGTTAAAGATCGCTATCGAAACCATTCTACATTCAACACAACTAACTTTCAAACTGTGTATAGTACACAGTAGCTTGCCATTTTATTTCTAATTTTGCATTTCAGAGTTATAATAAACATATTTCCTTATTGTTGTTGTTAAATTACATACATTACAGTAGGTTAGGCCTGCAGCTTTAATTAATATTTATTTTATTGTTGTAAAACATAGGTTTGAGATAGTAGTAGATTAGGTGTGATTTTTGTGTGGTTAGGTGTGGTTTATTGTTGTAAAACATAGTTTTGAGATAGTAGTAGATTAGTTGCGATTTTTTACATCCTTTTGTTTTGCATAATTGACTTTTTGAATTTAATTTCAAAACAACTTGACAACTACCATAGACATACAACTTCCCAGAACACCACGTCGTGGCAGACGCAGTGGCTATCCACGTGCCTCTCAATTATTACAACGCAATAGGTGGATAAAAAGGATAAATATAAGGATAAATAGGTCTTCACAGCAACCATCTACATCAAATGCTAATGTTCAACAACACGCTACTCAAATTAATAACAACAACTCATCTGATTCAGATAATTCTTTATTAGATGTTGTAGGCGATGTAAATGACATCGACTTGGCAGCCCCTTTGTTTCCAGATGATGATCATGATTTTATGGACATCATTGACCATGAAAATATTGCACAAAACAACATTGCTCCTCCCAATGCTGCCCCCCTTTATTACATTCTTAATTTTCAATCTTTAGATTGTCCTGATTTTCAAGAACTGTGTAACAACTTTCTAGGCAGGCTTGACAACAACATATCACAGATTACATGTACTGGATGTAATGAGAACCATTTCATTACATACAATACTCAAATACAACTATGTCATACATGCCAACAAGTTAGACCTGACACTGTTAATAAATTCAGTGCAGCCAACAATATGGACCCAGGTCCATTTGTTAAATTTTTATCTTTTCTTACACTTATAGAACAGTTACTCATTGCTCAGGCTAATCCTACAGTGTCAATATTCCGTCTTCCACGTGGTGGCCAATTTGGGTTCAGAGGTCATGTCGTCAATTTCCCTCAGAACGTGAATGACTTTGCTATAAATTTACCCCGCCAACTACAACAAATTAACATCGTTGTCCTTCGTCGACGCGTTGGCCAACCTGCCTTGTCAGCTAATCTCTTTACAGTTCGTCGTCAACGAGTTCTTACCGCGCTCATTTGGCTTAAAGCTAACAACGAATTTTATCGTAACATAAACATTATCCAGGAAAACATAAATGCTTTGCCACTTGATGACATTGTGGAATTACCTGACCATCATATAGTAAAAGAGTTAGATGCTGACCAACCTCCAGGACCTATTCCAGATAATGGTACCACCAACCCAAATGAAGCCAACATCAATGAACCTAACTTGCAACGTCAACCAGATATTCCAAATGACCATATCATTTCGAATACATTTGCACCTGCACGAAGGCCCGCACCAAATGAGCATCAAGCTATTCAGGCTGCAATTGATAACAATGATGTAATTGACTGGCCTGCAAGACAAGGTGAACCTATCAACACTGTTGATAGGTGATAGGTGAACCTATTTAAACACTGTTGGCTACATAGCAAAAGCATTTCCTGTTTTGTTCCCGACAGGTGCAGCAAATTGACGTGCACCCCATACTAAAACTGTTTCCGCACGTGATTACTTTAAACATCTTCTTTACTACAAAGATGGTCGATTTCAAGCTGATCCTAGATTTGTTTTCCTTGCTTATAATAGTACACTTTGCTGGCAATCTATTCAAGTAGGTCAAGTCTTCATACAGAACATCCCAAATGAATGTGAAATGTCTGTTGCCGATATTTGCCAACTTGTCAATGAGAATCAACAAAACTTGAGCAACAAAATTCTTAGGTTCGGTTCCCAAATCAGGGGTACTGCTCAATACCGGTATATCTGAGGCAATGAACTCTTGGCAATGAACAAACAACTCGGAAATGGTACTGCCTTCTTCACATTTTCAGTTGCTGACATGCAGTGGCCCGATTTTGCACGTTTCCTTGACACTGACAATAAAACCATTACTCAAGCAATTGCGCACTCACCTCTTACTGTTGACTCATACCTAGGTGTTAGATTTGACACGTTCTTCAAACATTTCCTTACACCTTACTTTCTAATTGATGACTACTGGTACAGCTTTGAATGGCAACATCGAGGCAGCTTGCATGTTCATGGCTTAGCTTGGTTACAAAATGCCCCAAACACACAAACTTGTACACAACTTGAACTAACATCCTATTGGGATGTTAGTTCACGATGTATACACACACTTAGATGCGATGTATACACTTGGAATCCTTCCATTGAACATAACAAAAATCCTGCTAACTTTTATTGAGATGTTCAAAACCACCCATGCTCAGTAAGGGGTCAAGATGTAGATAACTTGGAAAACTAATTGAAAGACCTCGTCAACATTTGTCCAAAACATACACGTTGCAATCCGGGGTACTGCTTGCGAACACAGCCAGATGGCACTCAAAAATGCTGATTTGGCTTTCCAAAAGAACTCCAAGCATTAACACCTGTTGATTTTGTTCAAAATGAACAAGGTCATAGAACATCTATAGCTATAAAATCTGCCACTAATGACCCTCTCTTGAACAGCTATAATCGTAGATGAATGGTTACATGGGCTGCAAATCATGACATTTCATTGACTTTTGACATAACCGATGCAGCCAAATACATTGCCAAATATACTTCAAAAGCTGAAACCGCAAGTACTGACTACCCACAGGTTTACCATCAAATTATCACACAACAGCTTCTTCCTGAAGCCAAAATACAACGCACTGCAACTGCTTTACTCCTCAACACTATTGCTAGAAATGTTTGCACATAAGAAACAGTTCATCACTATGTTTCCATGACTCGCATAATCCGCATGATTCACATAATTCAAACGATCCGCAAGATGAGTTACTTAGCAATCGAGCGTTTCCATGAACACCTGGCGATGCGGATTTAACACCAGTACCTGATCCCATAGGTCAAGTATTAGCCTAATTAATGACTTTATAAATAGCTAAGCAGTCTTGTCATGCTTAGCTTAGCAGCGATCGTTCGGAACGCTGGCGCATTGAGACTGCTGAAATCGAAATAAAAACAACTGAATCGTGAAAATGTTTTTAATTTAATAGCCATCGATATTCTAATGCGCATTAATTGCAAGTACCGTTTCCATGATTCGAAAGCATGATAGATTCGATAAAGTTTTGTGAATCGGAAAACTCGCTTAGCTTGCGAATTTATGCGGATGGCTTGCAGATTTATGTCGTTTCCATGACGCGGATAACTTGCGGATTGGCTCTAATTTGCGAATTATGTGGGTCATGGAAACGAAGTGATAGTCTTTGCTAGCTTACCTCTGTATCACTCCTCACACAGCTTTGTCACTCTTAAAGTTGATGGTCAAACAATACGGGACAATTTACCTGGTCAAGGAAGCTCTGATATGCGAAAATACATGGCCCGTCTTCCTGCCTTCCACACCATGTCTTTGTTTGCATTCACAAAATCATTCAGACTCATCTATCATCATAATTCAAACTTCCTTACAGCTCATGCCCGTATCTGTGGCGATGCAATCATGCAAATCTTCCCCAAATACAGCTCAGATCCAGTTAGTGACACATTTTCCAAGTATTGCATACAGTTTTTAGTCCTGCAAAAACCTTTCACCAAGTGGAACCAACTGCTCACAGGCTTTGAGAACCCAGTCGACGCTTTCACACAATTCATTTATGAAAACCCCTTACTCGTTGACCAAGATCAACCACTTGAAAATACAGTGGAACAAGCGGCGGCCCAACTTGCTCAAGATGCAGAAAACATCTCTGAAAATCCTTTCCAAGAACGTGAGCCCTGAATGGGCCTACTTGACCATGAAGACGACTTGCCTCTTGCTCAACCTGCTTTACAAGTCAATCCGGATTTTGACTGGGTTGCCGATAGCCAAGTCCTTCTACACCTTGTCCCACAGGCTCCTACTTTTCTAAGTGATGCTCAAAACAATAAAAACAACAGCCCACCTCCCATTGAAATACCCTTTGTTGATATTGACCAACTAAACAATGACCAAAGGCATGTCTATGACCACATAGACAACCATTCCCAACTTCCACATCCTCCTCCCCTCAGAGCACTTGTTCTTGGTTCCGCAGGAACAGGTAAAGGCTTCCTAATTCAAGCATTGCATCAACTACTAGGACAACGTGGCAAACTTTTGGCTCCTACTGGTGTTGCGGCATTGAACATCTCTCTCAACATTCATTCTTTCCTATACTTTGCTAAACCTACTGACATTTGGCAGTTAAATGGCCATGCTCTACAAATTCTTCAAACGAAATGTCTGCAAATTAAATACATCATAATTGAAGAACTTTCAATGATTGGCTGTCGTCTGATAAATGCAATTGATAAACGTTTGCGACAAGCCTTCCTTGAAAAACCTGACCGGTTTTTTGGTGGCTGCTCCATAATCATGTTTGGCAATCTTGGTCAACTTCCGCCTGTTTTAGATGCCAGAATAATTCAGCCCAACATCAGGAGTGCTTCTTATTTGCATGGCCACTCAGCTTATCGAAGCTTTGATATTGCTATCTTTTTAGCTCAATGTATGTGACAAGCAAATGATCTAATCTTCCGCGATCTATTGCTAAGACTCCGTAATGGAGAGTCAACCGAGCAAGACTATGAACTCTTGCCGCACCGATTTCCTGGCATTGCTGATCATGACCCCGTCTTCGATACTGCTACTCGTCTATTTCTAACATGTGAATTGGTCCGAGAATACAATTCAAACAGACTTTTACTACTTGGCAATCCCATTGCTCAGAATAACTCAAAACAAGCTGGCTGCAATGCTCACTTGGCATCTTCTAATCCTGTATGCGGTCTTCAACGCACTGGATTTCTATCAGTCGGTTCGAGAGTTATGCTTCGAGCAAATTTTTGGGCTGAGAAGGGCTTAGTCAATGGTTCAATTGGTACTGTCTTGCGTATTATATACTGTGCAAATCAAGATCCACCTGCATTACCTACTTTCGTTGTCTGCATATTTCCAGATTATACTGGTCCAACGTTTCTTCCCGAACATCCCAACAGTTTTCCAGTTACACCTATCAAACATACTTGGACTGCTGGCCATGCCACTCTTAGTCGCACAGGCATTCTTCTTGATCTAGCATGGGGTTTGACAATACACAAGAGTCAAGGTCTTACCATGGCTAAGGCTGTCATTGATATAGGACACCATGAAATGACCGCTAGAATATCGTTTGTTGCTCTCTCTCTCGAGCTCGAAACATTAATGACTTACTTGTTAACAACTTCGCTAGGGAGCGCATCACTCGATTAGCTATCAATTACCAAATCCTACAACGTAAAAAAGAGGAGACTAGATTGCGTGACCTTTAACAAAACGCTGAACTTATCTAACTTTTCTATATTTTTTGAAATTGTTATTTGCACTTTTTTGAAGTCATGCTCCTTCAAATTTATTTTATGTCTTCTCGAACAACCTTCATTTGCACTAAACTCTGCCAATTCCTGCTGACAACTACCTTTTCAAAAACCAGCCCTGCCATTTCTTTTTCTGTTATCACTTATTCCATTATCTGGTCGCGGGCTGTATGACAGGGGAATTTCTAGTTTTAATAATGTGCATTTTTTCTTTGAAGCGCTTAGAACACAATTTTATGATATAGACATTGTTCAAATCTTTTAGATTGACAATTACTGATATAGACATTGTTGCTTGCAAAATTTTACTCTTCGCTGTTCACTCTCTTCACGTTCGCAGACTGCTCTATATTTAATGTTTCTGTTTAGTTTGTAGTTTGTACTGTAATTGATTTTTGTCATCATTGGTAGGTGAAAACACCGAGGATGCTGATTTGGGGTTTTTATCACCGAAATCATCATTGAAATCTATCGAAGATGCAGATTTGGAAGTGTTAACACTGACATCATCATCGAAATCCGATGTTTGACAATGCTTTGATACGTCGAGCGTGATAGAGAAACAGGATACAGGGCTGAATGTAACCATAAAGACTGCAAAATGTAAGTTTTGTGTTGCGAGTTTCCAAATTAAATGTGGTAACACAAGCAATCTATGGTCACATTTTCAAAGAAAACACGCAAATAAATATAGAGAAACAGCTTCGATGAAGTTACAGCAATCACGCAGTAAAACTCTGCCCACACCAAAGCTAAAATCTTTGCTTTTCCAACCATCGATAAAACAATCGTTGCTGCAAAATGTACCCTACCAAAAGGACAGTCGTGAGGACAAAATTAGAACAAAATCCATAGTTGATTACATTACATTTAGTGGTAGGCCACTATCTATGACCGAGCAGCCAAAATTCATAGCAATGTTGAAGGTGTTTGACCCTCGTTATTGTCCGCCGTCTATAGGCGCACCGCATGTGAACAGCACATTACCAACTTGTTTTTGAAAATAAGAAGTGAAATACAGGATGTGTTGAATGAAAACAAAAGTTCAGTGACTCCAATGTTTAGTTTTCCTACTGATCTATGGTCATCGGCCACGTTAGATCCTTATATATCCTTGACCATACATTTTTCACAGTTGACATGAAACTGGAAAATTGTGTGTTGGAAACCAAATATTTCCCGAATGCACACACCGGTGTCAATTTGGCAGTGGTGATAGCGAAGTTGCTTGAAGATTGGAACTTGACGAAAAACCACATGCAGTGTATCACAACGAACAGGGCTAGCAACATGATACGTATAAGTGAAGTAGGTAACATGCGTCGACTCCCATGCTCTGGCCATCTTCTGCACAATGCTGTCAAGAAAGCAATGGAAAAACCAGAAATCCTCAATACTACAAAGAAACTGAAACGTGTGGTTGCTTTCTTTCACTAAAGTCATAGGAGAAAGAGAAACCTCGAGCAAGAACAACAGAAAAGCGGAAAGAACATAATGACATTACATAGACCATGTCCTACAAGGTGGAACAGTACATACGTAATGTACCGAGCTATTCACAACAACCTCGTCGAGATAAAACGTGTCGTTGTTCAAGAAGATTCAACACTGGTCACCACCGTTGATGAAGACAAGTTAATAGCGCTAGTGGTAGAAGCATTCGGTGCATTTAATGATATGACAGACCAGCTAAGCGATGATAGGATGGTAACGGTGAGCTCAGTGCTGCCCAAAGTCCTTATCAAGTCCTTACAGAATAGCAATATGACAAACAACGAAGGACGGGAATACAGAAGTACAGTGTGGGACTACTTCAATGACAAGTGAGGCTAAATAGTTGTTTCCTGGCATGTGCTTATGCTTCCTTTCCCTATCCCTACCACCGAGCTATCCTTATACTGAGCTATCACTACCTCTGAGCTATTCCTCTTCTATCGCTGATGACTTGGAGCATTAAATTATTATCATATAGCATTTATTTTGTCATCTATTTTTTGCTGTTTTGTTAACCTTTAGCTGCTCTTTTCAAGTCACATATGCTCTAGAAAAGGCAGTCGAAAGTTACTACTTAAGCGAGAATTGAGTGACAAAAATTCACTGAATGCCGTCTTCACTTTGCTTTGCTATCAAATGATGAAAAGGCTTCAGAATTATTGGCAAATTTTAAGCACTCTCAGTCTCATTTCAGTCAGGTGTCACTCTCAACAGCTAAATCTTTGAACTTGGCTATTAATTTTAAAAACATTTAATTCATTCAATAATTGGAGAAACTATATCCTCTAGCTGATATTTTCTTCAAACATTGATTTTGCTTGCCTATTGCATCGTATTATCATGGCCTAACCGAGTGCGAAGACATTTGACAGAGTATGAACAAAATCACTTTTTGGCCCTTTTCTGGCAATCTTTCTACCAATATCCAATTACTAGTAATGCTTACAGGCTGGTGAATGACAGAAATGGAGAATATATAAAAATTCTGTCAAAGGCCACAACGCTTGATCCCCGGTTCGTGTTACAACTGGAGACATTAGGCTCATCATTAGGTGTGGAGACCAATTATACGGAAAGTCTGCTGGCACAGTTGTCCTCAATTATAGAGAGAAAGGGTAAGCTTTTATGTGCTCTCTAATCTGGGGATTGATATTGATATATAGCTATGTATTATTTTTCATTTCCATTTACTTCTATAGTTTTGTCAGCGACTCACTAGTAAAATTTCAATTTTAGAAGTCATTTACGGAATTTACAGATCATTGTCAGTTTTGTCACACGCTATTTTCGATGACTGTTGTCTCTCTTATGTCTTATGATCGCAATGGACCGATTTACAATACACAAGATGAGATAATCATAATTTTAAGTGTTTCAAACAGTAAACTGCAGTATTGCTAACAACTTTTTACTGGTAGTTATTAATGACCCTTTTGATCGCTAGCCCTCGTTCTATTTGGTATAATACAATTAGTCGGCATTTTTCAGCAGCAGCTACTACAGCACCTGGGGTAGACAATGCGATACCTGCAAAAAATTTAAGACTCGGCTCTCTTATGGCATCCTTCGAGCCCAGTGATTCTGCAATTGACAAATGTACACCGGAGCAATTGGCGTTGAAGCAGTGGGAAACGCATAAGACTTTGGCACAAAAACACGCTTTGTCTTTTGATGATGACCCCTGCGAGTGGTGGGCACGTTATGGTGAAATGTTGCCTGAGCTACATCTTATGGCGAGGTCTTATTTAGTAGAGCAGGCGACAAGTTGCAGCTCTGAGCGCCTCTTCTCAAAAGCGGGCTTTATTGTGAACAAGCATAGGACATCGCTGAAAACAGATAATGTTTCAATGGTCACTTTTCTAGCTACCAATAGTCATGAGTAATGGTTGTTAGAAGGTATGTACACATGACTTTCACATTATTGAAAGTGCAATGTCTTTTTTCTTTTCAATCCGGCTATATAGTTTGCCAACCGTTCAGGTCTCAAGATGAAGCTTAACCGTATGATAGTTGTAGATATCTTATTATCTTACAATGTATGTAAATCATATCAATAGGCTATCTCATTGTAGTCCTAATTGTAGGCTACTAGTGGTTCTCTTATGTTAATCCTAACCATAGCCTAGTAACAGTATCTTATATTAGTCGTGACCGTAAGCTAGTAATAGTATCTTATATTAGTCATGACCGTAGCCTAGTAACAGTATCTTATATTACTCGTGACCGTAGGCTAGTAATAGTATCTCTTATGCTAGTCGTGATCATAGGCTAGGAATAGTATCTTATGCTATTCGTGATCATAGGCTAGTAATAGTGTTTCTTATGCTAGTCGTGACTGTAGACTAATAATAGTATCTTATGCTATTTGTGACCATAGGCTAGTAACAGTATCTTATGCTAGTCATGACCGTAGGCTAGTAATAGTGTTTCTTATGCTAGTCGTGACTGTAGACTAATAATAGTATCTTATGCTAGTCATGACCGTAGGCTAGTAATAGTATCTTATGCTAGTCGTGACTGTAGACTAATAATAGTATCTTATGCTATTTGTGACCATAGGAGAATTATAGCATCTCTTATGCTAGTTGTGTATGTAGGCTGGTTCTAGTCATCTTATTATAGAGTGTAAACAGTGTAAATTATAGAGTGTAAAACTATATCGTCTTATTAAACTAGACTGAGCAGTATAGTGTAGTTGTATTGTGATACCATTACATCATTCAAGCTGCCTCATGCATGCTTGCACACATACAATGCAATGTATAATGCAACTATGCGCACTAGGACAACAATAAAACGATTATTTCTATGCATTTATTTTTGCATTTGCGGATTATTTCTATGCATTTCTTTTTACATTTACAAATTTTTATTAGGCATGTGTAGCTGATGCTGCCACTTTGTATACTTTTGTGTTGAATGCGGCAACACTGTTTTTCTATTACATTAAAAGTAGAAACCACGCTGCTTACTTCTTCCATGTCAGTTATTAATAAGCCAGAGATTTGCTTGTAGATGAATGTAGGATTGCAGTAAACGCTGTCAAGTTGAATGTTGTTTTATAAACGGTATTGTAATTACATATATAAATAAAATAAATTGTCGTTCATTGCTGAAGAGCTGGGTTTATTCTCAACAAACAAGGTACATGATTTTATGTGCGTTTGTGATTCTGTATTCTATGCTCGCTTTCTACACGCTTGTCTAAAATAAAGAATACACAATATCCAAGTTTAGAGTTGGGTGGAATGAGCCAACAGGTGGATTTTGCAATCCGAATGCCATCCTTTGTGCAAGGGTTTGCTTAGCACACGAGACCCTGCACTCCAGTAAAGTAGAGCTGGAGTTGCCTTCCTCCGACTAAGCTGACGAGTGCTGCGTAGCAATGGTAGATAGCAATGGTAGATGGAACACAACTTCCAAAAACCCATACGGTTTTTGTCTCATTTTGCGGTATTTAGTGTGTAAACCAAACCACATATTTTTGGGAGTTGTTCTCTCAATGTCGGTATGCGGTACGGTATCAGTTTAAACAGGTGCGGTCTCTGTGCACTGTTGGTGCCCAAAACCGCCCAGCCTTAAATAAACTAGACCTTTAGTTCTGTTTATACAATGACTCATACAAGTACAAAAAACAAATAGATGAAAAGAATCGCTGAAGCGTGAAATTGCTTAAATATATGTGGCGTTCAATTACACACTTTAAATTACTCCCAATTGGCAGTATTTAATTAATTCCTTGATTACATAAAAGTTTGTTAGGATTGTTTACCAGCTCACCTAGTACAAATCCAATACTAAAACCTGCCAACTTCGCGTTTTCATAACTTTTACGTCTAGCTGTCAGATGTATATAATATATATAACATATACAAAATTTTGCAATACTCAACAGCATAAACGAAATAAACATATTTATGTATGCAGCATGTATACTCATGTTCTGGAATCATCCATAGACTAGTATTACTTATACAGCATGTATACTCATATTCTAGAATCATCCATAAACTAGTATTACTTATACAACATGTATACTCATATTCTAGAATCATCCATAGACTAGTATTACTTATACAACATGTATACTCATATTCTAGAATCATCCATAAACTAGTATTACTTATATAACATGTATACTCATATTCTAGAATCATCCATAGACTAGAATTACTTATACAGCATGTATACTCACATTCTACAATCATCCATAGACCAGTATTACTTATACAGCATGTATACTGATATTCTAGAATCATCCATAGACTAGTATTACTTATATAACATGTATACTCATATTCTAGAATCATCCATAGACTAGTATTACTTATACAACATGTATACTCATATTCTAGAATCATCCATAAACTAGTATTACTTATATAACATGTATACTCATATTCTAGAATCATCCATAGACTAGAATTACTTATACAGCATGTATACTCACATTCTACAATCATCCATAGACCAGTATTACTTATACAGCATGTATACTGATATTCTAGAATCATCCATAGACTAGTATTACTTATATAACATGTATACTCATATTCTAGAATCATTCATATACCAGTATTACTTATACAGCATGTATACTGATATTCTAGAATCATCCATAGACTAGTATTACTTATATAACATGTATACTCATATTCTAGAATCATTCATATACCAGTATTACTTATACAGCATGTATACTCATATTCTGGAATCATCCATAGACTAGTATTACTTATATAACATGTATACTCATATTCTAGAATGTTCTATAGACTAGTACTGCATGTAATATACAGAATATATAGTGTTATTCATTATGACAGTAAATGCTCTGTGTTTTCTGTGCATATTTGACTGATTCTATAACTTTCCGTAACTGGTCCAGTTATGACTATTTTATTGTACAAAACTACTATAGACAAAGAACTTAACTGCATTATCTAAGCTTATACGTCTATGAGATGAGATGTTACCAAACGCGCTGACTATGCAGCATTATAAAAATATAACTACAAGATGTACTTGAAGCTGTTATTGTACTACGTCACAAAAATTATAAAAGGTGCTAAATCTCTTAGTAGCTCCGCAAAGTTCTGAACAGGAAACTTCTTTTGTACCTGAAAAGTTTTGGGTCATTAAAAGTTATGTTCCGAAAAGGGAATAAGATTTGTTATTTAAAATTTTGAGAAAAGGTGTGTATGTGTCAAACAGGAAACTAACCAATTTACGTTTATTACTTACTCTACACCTTCATTTAGGTTTAGTTACTCTTCCTCAGGGAGTATAATCCCACGACCAAACGAGCGAGAGCGAAGTTTGAGAGTTTTTATGATAAATGCATGTGCACATAACTTTCAAAAGTTGTTCATCAACAAAGTCGCGAACCCTTGTCTCAAAATCTCATCAACAAATTTAACCATCGTTTTGTAGAGTCGTTAAAGTATAATAACAATACAAAACACATATAAGCCTCCTTAAATATGTTACCAAGTCTTTGTAAATTGTCGACAGACTCTTAAAACTTAACCATCTGAACGGATTATCCACAATTAGACAGATTTATTTGGCCAAAAATCGTTATTAAAAGTTGCTAAGGCTTACTTTTATCAAAGTTAAGACTGAAAATTGAAACGCCGAGCGACAGAGAATAGAACGATTAAGTCGTGCGAATTTCACGAAAAAATAACGTGCGCATTTCACCAGTCTATAGCATTGTCGAATTGCCGAAGGTTTCTGTAATTAACGTAGGAGTACTGAAATCATTTCATTTTTGCTGATTTCGAAGTAACCTACATTTTAGACACTTTTGAGTACTTTGGTATTTTAGCTGATGTCCAACACAGTGTAAGTAAAGGAAATGATGATGATATTTTTTTCTAACGTTTCCTATGAGATTATTACAATATTTAATTATAAGTTTGGATGGCTACAGAACAATGACTACGTAGTACAGATTTTCTAAAAAATTATATAAATATCACAACTTCTTGATAGTGCTAGCTATGACATTTTGAAATGTAAACAGAATTGTGCATTGGTTTTATATTATTACTATATTAATAATATTGGTTATTCTAATAATATCAGTGCATTTTATTTCTAATATTGGCCAATATTGCATTTCTCCTATTGCAGGGGGAGAGATATAAACAAATAATCTTTTCCTTTCATTATCGCTATTTGTTGTATATAATAACACCCACACCCAGTACATTACAGCTACCATTGCAGTTATCCTATTGCACTGCAGTGCCATTTGACTGCTAATATTGCATTTCTCAACCATCAGTACCCTTTCTTTTTTCCAATATCACTTTGGTCGTGGGCTGTATGACAGTGGAATTTCTAGTTATTACTGCAGATTTTTGTATGCGTTTTGATCTCTTACAGTTGGCATTTTCTAGGAAGCAAAACCGACTTGGTACACAATTCCAAACAGAGTTATTTGCTCCTGTTTATGGAGATAGCATGAATCTCAACAAGAACCTATGGCTTGAAAGTCTTAAGATTTGGACACACTTAGAGTAGTGTTCTCCTGCAGCAATGATCGAAACATCACATTGTTATTATGGCTGGTAATAGTAGACAGCTTGTTCAGGAAACCAAAACATGAAGTCACTCATATTATGACTGATAATTAATCAGTTGGCAGTTGTCCCTCAAGGTGAGCAGACAACTAATGCTTGCATTTTCTATCAGATCCATCAAGAGAATTATTAACTTTTGTACTTTTTTGCACTGAAGAAATGAGTTTTTTAGGTTTTTTAGTTTTTTACTGCAATCCTTTGAGTTTCAAGAAAAAAAATGTCTCCTTTAATGTTTGTTTTTTAACCTTCATCATGTTTTTGGCTGATCTTTCTTTAAAATTATAAGTTCTTTTACGGAAGTGTGCTAAGCGTACTGCTCCATAACCTGCTGTGACCCTAAAGCTATGGTATCCTAAACACTCATGGCCAGATATAATAATATATTAACACAATGTGCATGTTAGCTGTACATTAGAATTAGATGAAGCACATTTTGCTGCAGTAAGCTGCTACTAATATCAGATTAAAAAAATATTAAAGGGCTTGATAATAATGCAGAGAAATTAGCAATAATCTATATTAACTCAAAAAGCATACTTGAACAGGAAGAGTATAAAATATCTCATGAATTAGCAGCACTAAAGGTAAAAATTTAGGCTATGAAAATGGCGAACCAGCAAAAATAATATCGTTTCTAGCTACTTCTACTTCATGCCACAGAAGGCATAGAAGCAGGTGTCGAATGGAGAATCGTCATACTTGTATATGAAGTCATTTGGAGTCGTCGTGCTGCATCGCATCACTTTAGTGTCTGATATCTTAGCTCTGCATTTAGTGTAACTGCCGTAGACTTTTATTGATTTGATTACTCCTACTGCCTGCGGCATGGCGTCGTCCGTCCAGAATGGCATAAAGGCTCCGCAGCTTCTCATCGGTACACAGCTGTTCATCATCTGGCTGCCTGTAAGTGTACGTAGTCATGTCTGACAGTTTAAGTCAAGATCGAATCTCCAACAGGACTTGAAAGTTCAAACATACAAGTAATATTTTAAATAGACTGACAACCTGCTATATGATGCAGATATTTTTAGAGTTGACTCAAGTTACCAGGCTAATTGACTTTCTATAATTTCTGTTTAGACTGTGAAAAACCAGCTTTTTAGCTGTTTATACAACATTCCTGACAAATATATGTGTTTCACGCAGAAATAAATAGGGGCTAGAGAGACAGCCTCCAATGTAGTCAATGTCACTAATAAATAGGGGCTAGAGAGACAGCCTCCAATGTAGTCAATGTGACTAATAAATAGGGGCTAGAGAGACAGCCTCTAATGTAGTCAATGTCACTAATAAATAGGGGCTAGAGAGACAGCCTCTAATGTAGTCACTAATGGACCAGACAGATAGACAGATAGACAGTAGACCTGGAGCATAGCAAATGCAAAGAATATTGATCCGTTTGTAGCAAACTCTGGCTTGTCTTAAATTGGCTTGTTCTTGTGGAAAAAGAAAAAGGCCATTTTACTATAAAAAGCCGAATCACCAATAGCTGAAAGAAAGAGTTCTTGTAGCTTTGGGCAGCTAAATCTGATTTGAGAGAAGTACTGTGTAAGCAACGCGGCATCCGATAAGGATTCAAGCAAATAAAACATACGAAACTTGGCAAACAGGAAGTGACGCTATGCGGCTCTTAAAGCTAATAAGGCTAATATAAGTTCACCATAGGCTAGAAATTACTTGATAAAAGATCACACGTGAGAGCAGGTATAGTCAAATAACCTGAGCAATGATCCACTCTAAAATATCCAGAGATTTGGAGATCCGCAGCGAATCGAACAACACGAGTTGTATTTCAAACTAAGCATCTACTTTTACCCAAAATTTCAAATGTTTATTAATGACAATTAGTAAAACATATAAATATGCAATGCAATTTAGAAGTGATAGAAAAAACTTTGTGTGAAAGTTTGGGGAAAATAATGTTAGCATATTTTTAAAATCAAATCTGAAAACTAGAGTTGAAATATCTGAAGAAAACATGTAAGAACCTTTGATTGAGTCAAAATAAACTACTTTGCTAAAAGTTTGCTGGATCCTATTCTAAAATATCAAAAACTTTCTGAAACATTAAATAATAATAATAAAATACAAGAAGACCACATGCTAAGATATAAAGTACAAAGGGATTGCATTCTAAGGTCTAAAATACAAGGGGTCCACACGCTAGGGTCTAAAATACAAGGGGTTCACATGCTAGGGTCTAAAATACAAGGGTAACATATGCTAGGGTCTAAAATACAAAGGGAACACGTGCTAGGATCTAAAATACAAGGGGAGCACGTGTTAGGGCCTAAAACACAAGGGGAGCACATGCTAAAGTCTAAAATACAAAGAGATCTCATGCTAGAGTAGCTAAAATACAAAAGGATCCCATGCTAGAGCCTAACATAAAAAAGACCACATGCTAGACTCTAAAATACTAAGAGATCACATTTTATAGTCTGAAATACAAGGGGTCTACATGGTAGGGTCTAAAATACAAGGGGTCCACATGCTAGAGTCTAAAATACAAGAAGTCCACATGCTAGACTCTAAAATACAAAGAGATTACATGCTAGAGTCTAAAATACAAGAAGTCCACATGCTAGACTCTAAAATACAAAGAGATTACATGCTAGAGTCTGAAATACAAGGGGTCCACATGCTAGGAGACCAAATACTCTTTTGTCTCATTATTTGTTTGTAAACAAGCTTAACTTTGTGATATTATTATCAGGACAAAAGTACTTACTATTAAAATTAGGATGATTTTCTCACTTAGTAAGTAAATGTTCTAATCTAGCTGGTAGGTAAAGGTTGACATGCAACAAAATTCGCATTACAGTTATTTGGTATCAAAAGATTCACCATGTCTTACTCTGCTGTGTTGTAAGTGTAAAATGTGTGGAAATATTATGATTACAAGGTCTTAAAGCTTAAAAATGAACGGTTAATCGCAGCCATCACAACAATTCCAAAGGTTGGAATCCCTCTCAAAACGGCTCAAATGTGACATAGTTGAACACAATGGCTTTTGTTTACACTTTTATGCAATCGTCAAAATATTCTCACAAATAAACTTTACACATTCAATAAAGCCATATCTATTGTCCTCATGCGTTTATTTCATAATTATTGCAATGCTGTCACTTTGAGCACTGATATCTCGAAACCTAGTCTAAAGATTAATTTAATTTTTTAGCCTTAGCTCGAATGGGTGCATATCATCCTCTGATAAACATGAAAAGCCTGTTGGTCACCTGTGATGGTCAAAAATGCTGCAGAAATTGTTCACAATATTTGGCGAAAAATATGGGTCACACGATCAGATAATGACTAGATGATTAGACCAAGCTGAAACAAAACTGTAAAGTAGCGAGCATTTATATTTGATGCGGACATTTTGGTAGAACCCGAAGTGTTTTTCATAAGCTAGTGCTATGAGAAGTGTTATATCGAGCCTTTTATTGGCCTTTCATTTCACGTGGTAACATCACATGTCAAACAATAACCACGTCGAGTTGAATATGTCATCGGAATGAAAGGATTCCAACCTACGGTCATTTTTTAACTGATCATTTTTAAGCTTTAAAAGCTTGCAGTCGCATTTCAACATGTTTTAAACCTGCAACACAGCAGAGTAAGACATGGTGAACTTTTTGATACCAAATAACTGTGATGTAAATTTTGTTTCAAGACAACCTTTAAGTATTAAGTTGCTGTTGGCTGCTGTCACAGCATTTTGTCTTAAACTACAACATGAGTATGAGCAACAAACAATATTGTTGGTAATTTATTATAATCTTGCTAG
Source organism: Watersipora subatra (assembly GCF_963576615.1). Taxonomy (NCBI): domain Eukaryota; kingdom Metazoa; phylum Bryozoa; class Gymnolaemata; order Cheilostomatida; family Watersiporidae; genus Watersipora; species Watersipora subatra. The sequence goes on along the minus strand of NC_088712.1, from coordinate 65,571,078 downwards.
ATGTAGAGTAAATGGTCAGTAGGTCAACAGGTCAACAGGTCAATTTATTACCGAGCTTCTTTTCACAACCAGTTTAAATCAAGTAAATTGACTAAGAGATTGATAAATTATGCACATTATTGTTGTTAAATATGTTATGCTTGCATTTTAGCAACTTTACAAAGTGCGTACTCAATAATAAAACAAAAAGTTAAATGACAAAATTATTTCGCTCTTATTTTAAAATGAATTTAACCAAAAACTTTTGTTAACTCATTACAAAGTTTTAGAGATTGTGCAAATACAATAAGGTTATCATGGAAAATATTTTAAATGAAATTTTGGTGCAGAACACAAACTAATATGAATCTTTTACAACGGTACCTCTGACCTCACATTTGAACTTATCTTTGACCAAGTTTTGCATCTTTCTAAGTTTTCATAATATTGTCAGCGGTGAGTGCATGACTACCTTATTTAAAATAAAGAAATTTCAGAAATTTTACCTCCATCGCCGGCGAACCTAAACCAAGGGCTATCTGAATAAAAATCACAGGCATAACCATTCTTAGAATGAGATGTGTTGGGTTTCTTATCTGTGCCATTGTGGTCCATCCTCCATGACTGAGTGTAGTTGACTGCCTTCATACACTCAGGGTGCGGCGCCATAGCCTCAGTGTGAGTTGCTTCTGAAACAGTAGACTTTGTTCAGTTTATTGGACTTCGCTCACCTCTAAGAATATGTTATGAAAAGTGGCAGCGTAGTTAAATGATGAACAAAAATCATATGCCAAAGGACCACATGCTAGAGGATAAAGTACAAAGAACCTCATACAAGGGGATAAAATACTATCCCCTTGTATGAGGGGACCACATGCTACAAATAAAACACAAGGGGACAACATGATACTTAGGGATAAAATACAAAGGGACCTCATACAAGGGGATAAAATACAAAGGGACCTCATACTAGGGAATAAAAAGGGACCAAATGTTAGGGGATTAAGCTCTGGGTAGTCTTGAAGCAAAAACACCATCTTGTGCTTCAAGAATAGATGAACTGCAAAATGATGCAAAATGTGTCACAAATTACCAAAACAAGATATGCTTTTGTCTTGTCACCAAGTAAATTAAATCTGGGTAGACAATCTACAAGTGTATGCATTGCAATCGGAAGCATATTTTTCGTTTTATAGTATTCATAAAGGCAGGAAGTATTTTTACACATTTGTCATTTAACAATATCTTTAATACAATAAAGCACATTTAGAAAAGATTAAGATTTGGGTGATTTTAGGCCACTTTCGGAAAAACTCTTGCATAAAAAGTAATTGCGTAACCTATGGATAACACAGCAACAGGTCACTGAAAGTTGCTCTTATGAAACGTGCTAGTTGTTTTTTGTTTAGCAGAACGATAATGACGCATGGGCTTGATCAGTATTAGCGCTATCTGTAATGGCAGGTTTTATAAATGAGGGAACCAGACTGGATAAGCACCATGGCTTCATAGACACTAGTAGTCATATATATGCCTTTCATATTAGCTGGTCTGGCATACCTCTGTTATTGGTTATTGGTTAAACAAGGTAGGGGTAGGTCAATGCCTTTCATATTAGCTGGTCTGGCATACCTCTGTTATTGGTTATTGGTTAAACAAGGTAGGGGTAGGTTAATGCCTTTCATATTAGCTGGTCTGGCATACCTCTGTTATTGGTTATTGGTTAAACAAGGTAGGGGTAGGTTAATGACTTTCATATTAGCTGGTCTGGCATACCTCTGTTATTGGTTATTGGTTAAACAAGGTAGGGGTAGGTCAATCCTTGTTAGCCTATAGCCTAGACGATAGCAAAACTGCAGATTAGGTTACTACTAATGTCTAACTGCTTAGTTTATAAGGTCAGAGTTCAATGCAAAACCATCATCGGGTTACAAAAGTATCACTCCTGTCTCTCGTTATATTATAAAGGTACCAATCCTGTCTCTCGTTATATCACAAAAGTACCAATCCTGTCTCTCGTTATATTATAAAGGTGCCGCCATTTAAATTTCTGTACTAATAAAGGCTGAGTTGAGAATATTAGTGCTTGAATTGAGTTTATTAGTGGAAAGTGGAAAGAAAATGAGTGTAAAGAATCACAGCTTTAAGTTACTCCCTAGTAGAGAGAAACTGTTTATAAAGATGTTGTGGTGGTGCTGACTTCATCACCTGGCTAACAAGAGTGTGCAGATTTCAAGTTAAATTTGTGTTTTGCCAGAATGTTTTAGGTGAGTAACAAGAGTCCTGGTATGAACTCTGGGTAAGAGAACCCATGCAAAGGCCTCGATAAAGGGCAAACGTAGAAAACTGTTTCAAGTCAAGGCTGCTACTTGTAGTGTTTGTTTTGCCCCAGTACGGTAAGAATACTTGAGATATTGCCGCTAGATGTTTACATACCGGCTTTGCAGAAAAGGAAGTAGTAAGCAAATCCTACTAACATGAGGCCGGCGATTACCAGAATTCCCAAGCAGATCATCCAGCGGTTACAAGAAGTTTGTTTTTGCCTCATCTCTACAATTAGTTATCTTTACTAAGTCAGTATAGACAGAATATACAGACAGACAGACTATACAGACAGACAGACTATACAGACAGACAGACAGACTATACAGACAGACAGACTATACATGTCTTAGAATTAAATCCCATTGAGTTTATCTTTAAATCTAAAAACAAGGTTTCCTAAAACCTTTATATGCTTATGTTTGATACAGAGCTGGTAACATGAGACTTCTAGGAATAACATTACAAAATGATTAGCAAAACTATAGAGACCTAGCTGCATATACTTGCAAAATGTGTTATTCAATACATACTGAAGCTATTTGCTGTGAATATACACGCTGACACTACTAAATTAGGCATTATGTTAAAAAAAGATTGATAAATGTCTAAATTTTTAAATTCGTTACTGGAGTATCATCGGATTTTTTGTATTTCAGTTTGTATAATCAATGATATAGGATATCACTAGTGTTAGCACAATCATTTGCATTTCTATATTTTGTTGAAAGAAAAAACATTAGGCCCTATATGCTAATCTTAATAAAAACATTAGGCCCTATATGCTAATGTTCGAAACAACCATGTACAAAAAACTGTCAAGTTTATAACATGAACTAAACTATAGAAATAATAATTTAGTTACCGAAAAATCTTTGAAAATGTTTCATAAACAGTTTCTAATATACTGATAGCTTTCACCTGAGATGAAAATGTAAATATAAATAATTGTTTGTTGAAGCAGTGTTGTCATCAATAGCAGCAGCCAACAGCATGAGCTGCAAGTCACAGCACTCAACAGTATGAGCTGGAGATAAATTAAATGGAAATAAGATTATAATAATCAACTATTTCGGCCAATCAAAGTTGTTTTGATTCTATCTCTACTAATATAGACCGACGTGCTTGTTCTAAGTGATGCATTGACAACGTAGCGAATGTGTTGCCAATGCAATGGCTAAACATTGATTAATGTGTTGCCATTGCGTTTGCTTCTTCTTATTGCAGGTAAAATATATACAGATGATAAAACTATATTTACATCTGTAGAAAAAAGAAACTGCCATGACGTGAGCTTAGCACCTGCGTGAAAGCTTAGACAATTTATTATTTTCTGGCAATTTGAGGTACTAAACCAGGAAAAGAAGTCTATCAAAACCAGATGTTGAAATAAAGATCTCGCTGGCTGCATTGGCACCAGTTTATTTATTTATGACCAATGAATTTAGAACACAAAGGCATACACTCCATCTCTGTAGCCAATCATTTAGTTAGTGAGTAAGCCATCTGCTTGCTCAATACTTTCATGTGACTGAGGAATCCAATATTCTGGCATACGAAACCAGTCATAACTAGCGTAACTTGTAAAACAGACTTTGTTGAATGAGGAAGTTCAATGCACCTTTAGCCGACCTCTGGTTTATATTACAGTAAGAGGATATGTCTAGATAAGTTTAACCTGACACCTTGAATGCTGCAAAATTTGTCCTCTCTCAATAGCATTTCTACATCATCTTCATCCGCAAATGGATGGTCTTCAGCTTTTTTACCCTTTGGAATCAGCTCCCAGCTAGGTTTACCGAGTTTGTACTTCTTAGATTCCATCATTGGGGCTTTTCTAGCAACCTGGTGCATCATCCATAAAGTAGAGACATTCAGTAGGAACAGGCACCTGCCTACAGCAAAGAAAGTAACTATAACTATTAGTGAGATGTCTGTAACAGAGTGAATAGAATGGAGGAGGTATTAGTGAGATGTCTGTAACAGAGTGAATAGAATAGAATGGAGGATGTATGAGTGAGATGTCTGTAACAGAGTGAATAGAATCGAGGATGCATGAGTAAAGTAACTCTTTCATGTTTTTTTGCCACTTAATAACTAGACTAGAGACTTCCGCGAAACCCAAACAAAACTAGGTTGCTGCTGGATGTTGAATTTCAATATTTTGATTATATTTTGATCACCAACATGCTACACATTTTTTCATGGAATTGTCAACTACTGTATTGTTATTCGTGCACTGATTGCAGGCCAAGCCTGTAAGATATCAGTCACAAGACTTGTAAAGGATAGGTTTTTCACCCCAGTAATAACCCATTCATAGTTTTATATTTTAGCCAGTCAGAAAGTTGCCATTTCAAAACCTAGGGTCAAGCCAATTTGTACAAGCTCATACCTATTACACTGTAAAGTACTGCATACTTAGCAGACACGTTAGTACGCACCACAATAATTGTTTGTCAGTAGTAAATAGTTGCAGCTGTTTGAGGCAAAATATTATGGTGTAGGTCTGTAGGACTTAGAACTTAGGAAACTTTTGTTTCTAAAACAAACAAGGTTTTACCCTATACTTCATACCTAAGGTTCCTTATTAGCCTTTACCTACAGGGAGCAGGAAACAGGGCTGAGATGTCCATTAGGTAGAAACACAACAACTAAGCATACTAGCTATAAAGCAACCTCTAGGTCATACTCATCCTCACTGATAACTAATGCTGTAGAAGTTATACACATCTTACGAAAGTATAAATACATGATGGCTATAAACAGCAATCTATCATTTTTACAAAGATGACAAAGTTTGATGGTGATCTTAATTTGCAAAAGCTATTCAAAAGGGTGCACACAAATGTACATAACTAAAGCATGTTACACTGCTACATCCTATGATGCTATACCTTATACTGCTATATGTTATACTGCTATACCCTATACTGTTGTATCCTATACTGCTATATCCTATACTGCCACATCTTATATGCTGCTATATCCTATATACTGCTATATCTTATGATGTTATATCCTATACTGCTACACCCTATACTGCTATATCTTATATTGTTATATCCTATGATGCTATATCCTATATTGCTATATCCTATACTGCTATATCTTATACTGCTGTATCTTATGATGCTATATCCTATATTGATATATCCTATGCCTTGAACGCTTATTACCCATAAAAACTAGAGTGCACATTATGCATGAGTTGCCAACTATATTCAAACAGTTTTGATATTTTATTACTTAAATATCATATATTATATAAAGCATCCAGTAAATTTATTAATTACTAAAATGTATGAGAAGAATAAACTAGGGTACTGACCTTACTACCGCTGTTCTCCCCTCCCTGATTACTAGGAACTCAGAATTGCAATGGCTGATGTGAAAGTCTTCAAGTCACTGTCACTTCTCTGACACGCTAACCTTTATGATAAGATGCAGCGGTGTGATGTTTTCATGGGAAACCTGAGCCACTTGTACTGCGGCAGATACCGGTAACTGGTTACTGATAGCTGATATCTATGAAGTATCACAGGCCAACTTCCTTCTTCGGCTTAAGCGGTGTTTGCCAAGTCCAACCTTCTATTTAATTAGTAAATCATATTCGCTGTCTCTCAGCTGTCTCAAGCTGAAATGCAGCTAGTTCCTGGTTGGCTAACAGCCCATATTTTCCTACACAAGCTATACAATGCTGTACACTATACTGTATGAGCCATAACTAGGGTGTATATGCTATAGAAGGATAGCAATTGATAAACATGGTTGATCACATGACAGTAACAAGGTTTCTGGAATGCTACTAGTTTACTTTTTGTAATAAGCATTGGCTCTCTATATTTGATGTCCTGTAAAAGCTGGTTCCCTGTGTGTTGCTGATAAACAATGGATCTCAGTTTACTATTTCATTATTAGAGCAGATTATAAATCCGACCACTTAAATGTAGTTTCAGTGTTTGACTTATTCTAGACTGACAACAGCAGCTGTAAATTCCTCACTGCTAGACTCCTATGAAATTTTAGCTTGCTGGCTTTTTTCTGTTTCATACCTACAATTTGGCAAATTGTCAACAGCAGATATTTCTGTTGTTGGAATGTAAACTACGTATGTAAATGTAAACTACAGTGTAAACTACAGTTGCTGTAAATTATAGTCAGCAGAATGTAAATTATAGTCAGTAGTCTAGTTTTATAGAGCAGCGGTGGAGATAAGTTGACTCAGTCAATTGAAGGCTAACAACCCTCTTGTCAAGCCTCCTATTAGATACCACTGCACCTGTCTCTAGTTGTTATTCTTACAAACAGATAAAAGGCTGCACAATAGAGAATTCTTAGTATAATTTCTTCCCTTATCAGTTCTCAAGTATATTTAACGTTTTGCCTCACATACATTCCACTGTGCTTTCATTTTACTCATCCTTGTTATCCAACTGCCTTGCTACCAGAGTCAATCCTTGTGATGACCTACTGCCAGAGTCAATCCTTGTGATGACCTACTGCCAGGGTCAATCCTTGTGATGACCTACTGCCAAGGTCAATCCTTGTGATGACCTACTGCCAGGGTCCACCTTTGTGCTGACCTACTGCCACTACCACTCAAACAGCTCCCTCAAGTGACCAATTATATTCCGCCTATGTACAACTAGAATGCATATAACCCTCATAATAGATTTGAACAGATATGGAGACTCTTTTACTAATACAAATAGAATTTCCAAGATATTACATTATTACAGTTTATTAAAGACACATTGATTTTGAATGATTTAATTTTGAATGTTTCTCAAAACTTTCTAAAAATCATGTTACCATTGACGCAGATTCCAGGAAAACCTTCAACCACAGCAGCGAGCTATAAATATATTCTGTTTAGAGACTATAGTAACTATTTGTAGATTGAATAATTGTGTAATGGAGTTAGAAAATTTTTTGTGAACAACCTGTAGACAATAACATAATTAAAATGTTTTGTTATGTAACAAAGAACTAAAAGCTTAAGAGAGGAAGGAAGTTTATTTGTTGAAATGCTATGAAATGATATATATTGCACATTGCCTATCCTTTCAATGCAATGCTTCCAAAGCCAAGAGGACTCTCCTGAGTCATAATTTGAGCAAGTAGAGATATGTATTCTAAATGGCAGAAATTAATCTGGTAATAGAAAGTGACTGCTATCATTATATTTAGAAAAGCTGCCGGCGTTACAAAGAGTACACTTTATGTAATTGTTCCAAGTGAGAATATCATTAACTAACGTGTCCAGTTATTTAGTTTATCTTTTTAGAATTTGTTCATAAAGTTTTATACTTCGGTAATTTTCGTTTCGATTAGTTGATTAGACTAGGAGTAAGTGAGGTTTTGTTACGTTACTTCAACTGGAAATCTATGCTGCAGTTAAGCTATAGTATTATCATTATCATTATTATCATCCAATAACGATTTCCTGAAAGTTGTTTTAACAAATGATGGCACCATGATGCCTTACTGAAATTCAAAGGTTTGCTGGTTTGTTTTTCAATATATATATTATATATATGCTATATATATATATATATATATATATATATATATATATATATATATATATTGTATATGTAGCGCTTTGTAATTTCTCATAATATAGCATTTTAAAGTTCTAATACAATTTGATGAGTGACGATTGTGCAACCATTTAAAAATAGACATCAGATAGGTGTCTTATTGATTCCTTTTTAATAGTAAAAGTGCTTCTGGCAAATATTCAGTGATTCGTAATATTCTTTTCCAAAAAAGCTGTTAATATGTAAAAATGAACGGAAGTACCAGGTTCCACATGTTATACATAACTCTAATCTCTGTTGATTGATCATAAAAAGGGAACCCGAGTCACTTGATCTATGACAATTTCTGTATCGAGACTTTTGAACATCTGAGCCAATATTAGTCTCATCATAAGAAGTCACTTTAAACATACAAAATTCCAAAATACTCAAATTGGTAAAAGTGAAACATTTGGTAAAAATTATAAGGAAAATGCAAAAATAATAAAACTAACATAAAATAAATTAAGTTTGAAATACATTTAGTGTACGTCACGCAGTATGTGTCTATCAAACTTATATGCACTGTCAAACTTACGCTTCTATAAATATATTTCCAAAATAAAGGAGCAATAACAACCTATTATTTTTCACATAACTTTATATCATTTCATGCTGTTCAGTAACTTGAGATGTTCATCAAATTTTTTTGTTTTTTTCATGAATCAAGCCAAATATAATCTATTCATAAAAAACTTTTCATAATATTTTTCCAAGATTTAGCAAACTCAAAATGCAAAGCGAGTACATGTATTTGAAGTCTAACTTCATTTGCTAAAGTTTGACTGTATCTGAAAACATTGTGATAAACATCCAGTACTTTTCCATATTTCTTGGTTTGATATTAGTTGATGTTCGATGATATGCGCCATAAAATATGCTCGTCATTTGCTGAGCCCAGTTGTTTACTCAGACTACTATAAACCTAGTCATATAATCTGTACATTATATATAAATATTATTCTGCTTATTGCAGGTAAAATACATACAGCTGATAAAAATATATTTACATCTGTAGAAAAAGGAAACTGCAATGATGTATGCTTAGCACCCGCGTGAAAGCTTATAAAAAAATATCACTCTGGCAATTAGAAGGACTAAACCAGAAAAAGGAGTCCATCAAAACCCGATGGTGGAATAAAGGTCCCGTGAATGTGTACATAGATTTGAGTGCAAGGCAGCTTTGCTGCATGAGCATGTCACGATTGAGAAAAGGTTGTGTAAACGACAGACTGGCTTGCATGAGTATGACAGTTGTATCGAAAGAGAAAAACTTATATTGAGCTAGCTTGACTCGTTCGATTATCTAAACATTCAGGATTCCATCTTATACTCTTCAAAGCAGTCTTTGTCTCACAGGCTAAACATTTGATAATGTTTATAATGAGACATAGCCTCAGATCCCTGTTTTGATCTATAAACAGTCAGTTCATAGCTTGCCACAAAAGGCATAGAAGCATGAATCATACGGCGTGTCATCATACTTATATATAAAATCATTTCCATTCCAGCTACATCGCATCACCTTGATGCGTACTACCTTGGCTCTGCATTTAGTATATCCTCCGTAAGCCCTTACATACATGGTTACTCCTACAGCCTGTGGCATTGTATCATCAGTCCAGAAAGGAACCTCCGCCCCGCAGCTGTTCATAAGAACACAGTCATCCATCATCATGGTGCCTAGGAAAAAAGGAACTCCTGGGTCAGCAGATATACAATGTGGTTGGCAGCTATGCTTAAACAAGTGAGGCATGACTCAGACAGCTGATCATTACTTGGGTGAGTGAGATACAGCTTAGCCTCAAGGTTAGTAAGATACAACTTAGCCTCAGGGTTAGTGAGAAACAACTTAGCCTCAGGATTAGCAAGATACAACTTAGCCTCAGGGTTAGTAAGATACAACTTAGCATCAGGGTTAGTAAGATACAACTAAGCCTCAGGGTTAGTAAGATACAACATAGAATCAGGGTCAGTAAGATACAACTTCGCCTCAGGGTTAGTAAGATACAACATAGAATCAGGGTTAGTAAGATGCAACTTAGCCTCAGGGTTAATAAGATACAACTTAGCCTCAAGGTTAGTAAGATACAACTTAGCCTCAGGGTTAGTGAGATACAACTTAGCCTCAGGGTTAGTAAGACACAACTTAGCATCAGGGTTAGTAAGATGCCACTTAGCCTCAGGGTTAGTAGGATACAACATAGAATCAGGGTTAGTAAGATGCAACTTAGCCTCAGGGTTAATAAGATACAACTTAGCCTCAAGGTTAGTAAGATACAACTTAGCCTCAGGGTTAGTGAGATACAACTTAGCCTCAGGGTTAGTAAGACACAACTTAGCATCAGGGTTAGTAAGATGCCACTTAGCCTCAGGGTTAGTAGGATACAACATAGAATCAGGGTCAGTAAGATACAACTTAGCCTCAGGGTTAGTGAGAAACAACTTAGCCTCAGGATTAGCAAGATACAACTTAGCCTCAGGGTTAGTAAGATACAACTTAGCATCAGGGTTAGTAAGATACAACGTAGCATCAGGGTTACTAAGGTGCAACTTAGCTTCAGGGTTAGTAAGATGCAACATAGAATCAGGGTCAGTAAGATACAACTTAGCCTCAGGGTTAGTGATATACAACTTAGCCTCATGATTAGTACAGGCACAACAACGGGTTAATATTCATTCATTTTGTACATAACACGCACAATATAACAAAAGCAATTTTAAATATATAAGGCTATACTAGAGGAAAACAAACATTTTCTGTTATTGCCATTTGCTGATCCCCATTCAAACTTTTACAGATTAGTAATTTAATTTGTGACCTTTCAAAAACTTTTTTGATTAATAACTTTGAATAAAAAACTGAGAAACCCTTTAAACTTAAACCACGTGTTTGTCGGACAGCGTGTGGTTAAAATACCAATTCCCTAGTAGAGCATTTCAATCAGTGTTTACTGTATAGAGAGATCTAGGTTTGTTGATGGAGTGATTTTCAACGAATGATCTACGGCACATTAGAGTTCTACAAAAGATTGTTGGGTGTGCCATAAAAAATTATTATTAAGTAGTCTTTTCTAAACCTCAGCTATATTACCGCTTGTATAGTTTGTAATGTACATATGTAATTGCTTATGTAGTTTATAATAGTTTGCCTTTTCTGTCATAAAACACAAAGAATAGTTATTTGCACAGTTATTGAGAAGTGATGAAAGGTTGATGACTAGCCCGGCCAGTTTGAATGTCAGTCATTGCATAATGAATTGTGTGCGTTTGAGCTCCGCACAATGCATTTTTTTCCTTAGATTGGTACCATGAACCTGAAGATTGAAAGATGACAGAGTAGCTCAGTTGGTTAGAGTGTCAGCCCAGCAAACTGAGGCTGAGTGGTATAAGTCTGACATTGACCAAAAGTTCATCACAGGTAACTGAACTGTTATGGAAAATCTCTAGAGAAGGGAAAATGCAACTAATAAACTAGGTAGAGGATCCTCACAGTTCAGCACCTGTTGCTAAAAAAGGCATGACCTTTAAGGGGCAAAAACAGCTTATTTGAAAACAAGGGAAACAAGATCATACTTAAAAACCAAACTTCGGTGATCGTCGTTTACACAGTTTTTGCTTATCTGTTGCCACAGAGAGTTCATTATTCTGTTCACAGAGATCATTGTGACATTGCAAGACTAAAACGGGGAGAGGCTGACTAGTGTAGAACAATAGCTTTTGTATGTTTTTTATCATTCTTACAAGAATATCCAGGTTGTGTTCAAGGGTTTCATACTAAGTTAGCGTCGAAAGACATTACAAGACTTATTAATTACATTATTTACTGTGTTAGATTGTTATTCTGTGTAGTTTTGGGTAGTGGCGTGTCCATAATGTTATAAATGTAAAAAAATGTACTGTAGCTCTGAAAAGGTTAAAAATATGCCCACACTTTTTAACTTGTTTGATCCAAATAACCGAATGAGAAACTCGAAGGTTTTTTTTGAATGAGAGATTATGACTGCGTCCAGTTGGTACTACCAGCTTGAAATAAGGATTTTGTGTTTTTGCAGTTGCTGAAGGTTTAGATAAATGCTAAATTTTACCTCCTGCACCAAAGAATCTGAACCAGGGGCTATTAGCATAAAAATCACACGCATAGCCATCTTTGGAGTGCTCTCCCCCTGGTCTGTGGCTTCCACCACTATGATCCTGCCTCCAGCTTTGGTTGAAGGTGGCTGCTGTCTGGCATTCCGCTGGAGTCGGAGAAGGTTTTGTCGTAGTCGTCATTGTCGTTGTAGGTGTAGTTGTAGATGTGCTAGTAGTACTAGTAGTGGTGGTATTATGAGTGGTAGTCATAGGTGTAGTCGTACTAGTGGTCGTACTTGTAGTCGTACTCGTATTAGTAGTCGTGCTAAAAGTACTAGTAGAGGTTTTGGGAGTTGTAGTCAAAGTGGTCTGTGTTGTTTGAGCTGTTGTAGGTGTAGAATGATTGAAAGTTGATGGCTGGGTAGTAGTGAACGGCTGGGTAGTAGTGAATGGCGCTGTTGTAGTTTTACCAGCTAAAAATAAAAAAAATCATGTAAAAATAAAAACTAATATATTCAGGCGTTCTTTTGATCAGACTTATTACAACATATAATCTGCCTGCTCAACTGAAGGGAAAGCTAAACTTTCAACTGAATACTTTGAGTTCATACAAAGTAATAATTATGATGGCTGACTAGTTACCCTCAGCTATGACATAATATCAGCTGAGCGAGAGAGCTGAAGAACATCTGGAGGTCATGACTGAAGATCACCCTCGAAAGCTGCTGTTAAATATATAGCTTATACAATCCTCTCAGCAACAATAAGTCTCTCAATTATTAATCCTTGAATAAATTGAGGGGCTCAAACCTGTTTAACTGTTTCTACCTGCTTTTTATCCATTTTCATTTATAGAATCAGAGATCCAATAGCTAACAAATAGAACCAATATAAAGGTGTCCTCCGCATTGCGTTATTTCTCTAAACTTTACAGTCGATACAGACAATATATGCCCAGAATATTGAAGATGAACAATGTTCTTCAGCTTTATTACAAACTGTTCAAACTTTGCAGCTAGCCCACTTTAAAAGCTGGTATCAGTGTCAACTTAAAACTTTCTTAACAGTGATTTAAATATGTACATAAGTTTTAGTAAACTCTATGCAAAACTATCTTCAGAAAATTGGTGTCAAAAATATTTCTTTTTTTTAGAAAACAAAACACTTTGAATGGTGAGTAAAGGAGCAATAAAAAACTTTACTTTGAATATTTTGTGTTCATATCGGTTGTAGTACTCGAAAAGTCACTCAATATAAAGTACACTTCTATATTAGTACTATTCATTTGTTTGTAGGTCAATTAAAGTGTCAAACTAATATCTTGTTCTATTTCATACATGTTTAGAATAAAGGGTGTCTAAATATACACATGTACACGTAACAAATTATAAATTATATCTACAAATATTAATAAAAATCGTAGCTAAATATATTGACTTTTGCAAGTGCAGCTTTCACATTGGCACCCGTTAAGAAATGCGTGACTCAAAGATAATGAGAAACGTCTATTGTAAAGAGCACAATGATTGGTTGAAGGTAAAATGTTTTAAGAACATAAACCTCAGCAAAGCAAGTTTGCATAAGTTAAAAAAAGGAATGGAAGGAGAAAAAGTAAAATTAGAGGGTATGCAGTATAATACAAATACATGTCAAGTGATCTTCACTGGTCCACAAATCACATCAAAGTTTGGTAGATGTATCTCACTTTGTCACTACTCAGTCTTACAGCTACTAAGCCTCATTGCAAAGGGCTTTAGCATATAGAAAGTGTTAGGTTTAGTTAGACTTAGAACATCAACTTACCCACAGATACACTGAGGTACACATAGATTACCGCACCGACTATAATGGCTATAATGACAACTCCGATTACAGCACCCAGAACGTAGCAGCATTTTCTTCGGTCTTGTCCACCTAGAAAGAAGAACAAATAAATGCATACAACGTAATGGTGTCTGATGAGACAAGGAAGTGGAGTGACTCAATGAGACTTACAGTAAAGTCCGTACTGCTATACCATGAGCAGGCATGCATGCTGGGAACATTTAACACGCTTCAAAGTATACAATACATTTTCTGTCAGCTATCGGATTTCTGCAAACACCTGTAACCTTGATGTATTCGTAAAATAAAGAACTTCTTTTTTGGTCAACAGACTCAAAGTTTAAAATAAATCATAACTATGCGTAAAAGAGTTACCCAATAAAAACTAAGTTCCAAAAAACTGAAATCACTAGTTTAGTCTTTGAGAGCATCTGGGTAGGTCATACAAAGCCATTATGTTTTTTCATGATATGGAAAGCTTGTTTGGTGAGCACTTCTAAAGTTGGTTTATTTTTACTAATCAACACATTTTTTTTATCTTTTTAAGATGACCAATGCTTGTATCTCATCTAGTCACAGCTTCCATAATTTCTGCATCTAAAGCCTTCTATCAGACTGTCTTCTTTCTATTGTTATCTAGCTTATTTACTCATTTTCCATGATTGGAAGTTACATCAATAAAATGATTGATCCTATTAGTTAACTAACTACTAGAGACATAAACGTCTGAATATCAGGAAAATTCCAGGTCATGTAAATTTTGTGAGCATGCCTCACCTAATAAAGGCTGGTCATCATCTTCACCTTGTGGATTGTCACCATTAACCATAACAGGGTTGTTGTCATCCCCATTGTCATTGTCAAGTGCTGGTCGGTTGTTGTCAATTATTGCACCTTCACCTTCATCGATAAAACGATTGTTCTTATTGATTAACTAACTACTAGAGACATAAGTATCTGAATATCAGGGACATCTCTTGACCTCAGGGTATTTTACAAAAAAAAACAGAAGATATTAAAGACAATCATGTTAACATATTGGTCAAAACAGGCTGCAACATGAGTTTGATGCACTATGGTAATCATGCAAGCTTATGCAATCAAGCGCTCTGATAAGTCAAGTCTGATTTTAGTTACTGAGGTAGTAATGTTCAAAAAAAAGTTCATGCTCAATTAAATTTCAGGTCAAGTGAGTTTTGTGAGCGGGCCTCACCTAATAAAGGCTGGTCGTCATCTTCTCTTTGTGGATTGTCACCATTAACCATAGCAGGGTTGTTGTCATCCCCATTGTCATTGTCAAGTGCTGGTCGGTTGTTGTCAATTATTGCACCTTCACCTTCATCGATAAAACGATTGTTCTTATTGATTAACTAACTACTAGAGACATAAGTATCTGAATATCAGGGACATCTCTTGACCTCAGGGTATTTTACAAAAAAAAAACAGAAGATATTAAAGACAATCATGTTAACATATTGGTCAAAACAGGCTGCAACATGAGTTTGATGCACTATGGTAATCATGCAAGCTTATGCAATCAAGCGCTCTGATAAGTCAAGTCTGATTTTAGTTACTGAGGTAGTAATGTTCAGAAAAAAGTTCATGCTCAATTAAATTTCAGGTCAAGTGAGTTTTGTGAGCGGGCCTCACCTAATAAAGGCTGGTCGTCATCTTCTCTTTGTGGATTGTCACCATTAACCATAGCAGGGTTGTTGTCATCCCCATTGTCATTGTCAAGTGCTGGTCGGTTGTTGTCAATTATTGCACCTTCACCTTCATCGATAAAACGATTGTTCTTATTGATTAACTAACTACTATAGAGACATAAATATCTGAATATCAGAGACATCTCTTGACCTCAGGGTATTTTACAAAAAAAACAGAAGATATTAAAGACAATCATGTTAAAATATTGGTCAAAACAGGCTGCAACATGAGTTTGATGCACTATGGTAATCATGCAAGCTTATGCAATATGCAATCAAGCCTCTGATAAGTCAAGTCTGATTTTAGTTACTGAGGTAGCAATGCTCAGAAAAAAGTTCATGCTCAATTAAATTTCAGGTCATGTAAATTTTGTGAGCGGGCCTCACCTAATAAAGGCTGGTCATGATCTTCTCCTTGTGGATTGTCACCATTAACCATAGCAGGATTGTTGTCATCCCCATTGTCATTGTCAAGTACTGGTCGGTTGTTGTTAATTATTGTAATTTTACATGACTTTTTAGCACTGATCTCAGGTAGCTCAATATAAATCATTGCGGGTTTATCTGACCTTGCAGCACTAATGTCAGGTGGGTCAATACAATTCATTGTGGGTTCATCTGACCTTGCGGCACTAATGCTAGATGGGTCGATATTATTTACTGGGCTTGACCTTGGGAGACTAATGTTAGATAGTTCGATATTATTTACTGGGCTTTCACTTGACCTTGTGGCGCTTATGTTAAATGGGTCGATATTATTTACTGGGCTTGACCTTGGGAGACTAATGTTAGATAGTTCGATATTATTTACTGGGCTTTTACTTGACCTTGTGGCGCTAATGTTAAATGGGTCGATATTATTTACTGGGCTTTCACTTGACCTTGGGGCACTAATGTTTTGTATATTCAGCAACATATCGTTATTTATATGACCTCTGTGGTCATTGATGATGGCTGATTCAGAAGACACGGGATTACTCGGCATTCCAAACTGTAGAAGAAGAAAGCATCATTTAAACCAACAAAACTATTGTATTTCATAATAGGTTATAGTTTACTATTGTATTTCATAATAGGTTTGAATTGTTCTTCTATGCACATTTTATATTAGAAGTTCTAGTCAATACCAAATTATTTAGTGAGGTATTGCTAACGCTTATCTAATAGTAGTACTACTACTGTAAAGTAATTTCTTCAGATAACAGATGACCTTTTAAGTGAAACTTCTATGACTGCCATCTAAATAAGATTACTCATTACTTAAAGATGTGGTTGCGTAAAAAAGAGCGATTTAATGAAATCAAGACCGATCAAAGGCTAAAACATCAGCCACAATTTGATGCCATTTTTGTTTTTGTAGACTAACTATGCCCAGAGATATATGTAGTTGAATGAGGCTCTCTTTTAAAAAGCTCACGTTCCAGCGGGTACTTCTTTCGTGATGTCACTAGTGATACATCTGAAAAAACCATGATCGATAAATATAAGGTCGCTTCATTAGCCAGTCATCAGCCTGAAATTTTTATATAGGTCGTAGTAAATGTTATTACTCGTAAAACATGTTGTCTGTGATCTCAAATTTAGAGATTTTACTCTATTATTAAATCGCATGGACATCGATATTTACTAAATTAATTAAAATCTTTACTTTAATGAATTACTCGATAGACACGTTTTATTGACGAACAATTGTAAAAATTGCTGTGAAGTTACTGCGAAGGTGACTCCGAGTTTTCTGGGCATCAGGTCGTTAAAGTGCTATGGAGGAAGATCGAAGAATGGAGGTAAATTTATCTTTTACTTTGACTCTCCTATAGATTTGCTGTTGAGTTTACATTCAGATTATAATTCCCTGTTTGGGGCTAAAATGTAATTTCCTGCGCGTGCGAGATACGTATGTACAGTGAGTTCTTGACGGCTTTTTTTAATCCATAGCATCTAGCAATACAATGGCTTAGAGTGATGAATATGCTAAAGGTAATATTTTTAGTACTCATTAATACATGTACTAATTAATAAAACTATAACTTTTTGCTATTACTAATCATCGTTTTATAATTTTTTATCATTTTACCTAGCTACATTTGCTTCAAATTTTCTGTGGCAGTTTTATCTCATAAATTAGATTTATGATTTGACTTTTAATTAGATGTTCCCTTCTCATTTGTAGAAAGTGAAGAAAATCGATTGATCAATGCAAATCTTTAACTTCCAGAACCAAAGCTTCGAATCGTTGGCTTGGCGTACTTATGCCTTTGTTAAACATTTATTTGTTTTTAAAATTACACTCGCAATCTATCTAACTCCCAATTTAAAAGCTTTTAGTATATCAGCGTTAGAATGACATATCTATGAATGACATATATTTTTTGCGTTTGTTTTACTGATTACAGGATGTTTATGTGGTCTCACCCGCCGAAGCAGCTTTGTCAGTGTGGAAACTGCCATAAATGGGAAAGAGAGACTTGAATGTGTGCTGCATAAACCATGATGTTTTGTTTGAGTTAGCTGCAGTAGATGAATTTGTCTTATTGTATCAGCTAAAACTATGTGAGTGGCTACGACTTGATGAATATTGTTAATAAAAGCTTCATGCCGAGATGAAAATTTTTTGTTTGTAAAAATTATATAATAAAATAATATTGTTGAAGATAATGCAAAACATGATTTGCAGAATATTGTAGTAAATTGGATACGGTATTTGGAAGTCCGCAGAACTGGAGAATGTGAGTTCAAATCAAGTTTGCAGCAGATTTCTCATCCTTAAAACTCTATCCCTATGTATATTCTGTTCAAAGACGCAGCTTGCTTATTTTACTTACGGTAGTAAGAAACTAGTTTTCAATGTGGGCAATGATATACAGCCCTGCCCCCAGGATAGGCGATAGGCATAATGTGAGAGAGGCTTTTGGGAGGCTGTATATCATTTGTGTGGGTAGCGACGGAACTGTGCCGATACAAAGACCTTATTCTACATAGTTTGCTTGGCAGAATTACCATAAACCGGTAGCATTGGTAGTCGGTACTCAAATGTTTACACAGCATTTGGAGAAAGTGAGTAAAACAAATTTTCAATTTTTGTTGTTTGAGGCCTTTGAAACATTCATAATAATGTATCTGTAGCTGGATTTAAATTTTACTCTAGGCAACATGAGCAAATATAAAATAAAATATATGCCGATAGAGCCGCGTAGGACTAGACCTTTATCGCAAATAGCCGATGGGAATACGAGATATATTGACAGATATATCACGCGTGACATCATTTTGGGCAATTCTGGCCATGTTTTTTTGGCCTGAGCGTTTTTACCGTGATCAGATTTTTTTCGACTTTAATCTTCAAATATCTTGGCAATGAGATTGCCTAACACAACAAACAACATATCAACTGATAGAGAAAATAAGCTTTCTATTAAGATCAACTCAAATTTGACACAACCACATCTTTAAGGGCTTAAAAACTAAGTGAATATTTTTGTGGATGAGAGCAAAGCAGAGAGTTACAAAACTAGATTGACAGGTTCTTTTGATAATAGAGTAAAGTGGAGTAGTTTGAGGTAGTTTCATGCAAACAGATAGGCTAATGTGCTGAGCTTTGAAGACACTCATCTGCTAAAATACTTTGAGCACAATTTGTCTGTTTATTAGATAGCCATGTTATTCATATGTCTGTTTATTAGATATCTGTATAGTTCATATGTCTGCTTATTAGATATCTGTACAGTTCATATGTCTGTTTATTAGATATATGTATAAGTCATATGTCTGTTTATTAGATAGCTGTATAGTTCATATGCCTGTTTGTTAGATATCTGTATAGTTCATATGTCTGTTTATTAGATATCGGTATAGTTCATATGTCTGTTTATTAGATATCGGTATAGTTCATATGTCTGTTTATTAGATGTCTGTATAGTTCATATGTCTGTTTATTAGATATATGTATAGTTCATATGCCTGTTTATTAGATAGCCATGTAATTCATATGTCTGTTTATCAGATAGCCATGTAACTCATACATGTATGTTTGTTTATTAAATATCTGTATAGTTCATGTGTCTGTTTGTTACATAGCTGTATAGTTCATGTGTCTGTTGATTAGATGTCTGTATAGTTCATATGTTTTTTATTACATACTGTATAGTTCATATGTCTATTCATGGTCTGGCACACATGTGCAATTGATTGGTACTGTCATGGGACTATTGTAACTTTTGGTTAATTGAAGATAAGTTTTACAAAAAGTATAATGCTGAGAATCATTTCTAACATTGATGGCTCAATCTACTATTAAACTGCTACTAAAATACTAGTAAACTAATAAATTACGTGTAACAAGAGGCATGTTATAAATGGCATGTCATAGACGGTTTGTCAAATCTAACATGTTAACATAATAGCAGCTGTGCTACAATTGCAAACTTTCTCATGAGCAACTTTTGTGATAGCTTATGATTTGGCTTCAATAATATCATGTGCAGGTATGTTAAATTGCTTAAACCCATGCAACAGCTTTTCACAACCTCAAATCGGCCAACCCTATGCAGGAACCATAAGTAATCCAACATCATTATTGATTAATATAGATGGTTACGCATGGTTACAGCCTCTGCATGTCTTCAAAGTCCACAAATGTCAGCAGATGCCAGACAATAGTTGATCAAATCACAGAACACTGTCCTACCTCTAGTGACAGTTTGGTATCCAAACTTGTATTCTGGTCTGTCTGAGCAAATCTCTCAGCCTTGCAATCATTTCTATAAAAATAGGTATAATGAACAAGATGGGTGAACAAAATAATATATACATGTATGTGACAGAAGTATTTTGATACCGCTAAAGGAAGCACAAATTTCACACATGTACAAATAGGGCTACAACCAACTTGATCTTGGTGACATCTTATTGACCAAATCAATAATCAGCTACTAGAAGCTATTCCAGTGCGCCCTTTGGTTACGATGACCCTGTTATACAACCTTTTTGCCCCATGATGTAGAACACCATGTTTTTTTTCTCTCTATATGAAATATATTTTGTAATGATATTAACAAAAAATTCTTTATTAATTCAAAATTGACAGTTGGTATGACAATTACATCGGAATAACAAATATACCGACATGCTATGTATGGAAACCCCTCTAACAATGGATACAAGAGATAGTATGCTCAATCTTGCTCAGCTCAGCGCTATTAGTTATTGTGAAGACGAAACTGAAAGCAAATAGGTGATAACAGTTTAGCCGATGAAAAAGTTGAAGTTCAGTAAAATAGTTAAAAATACACACTAAAACTTAGCTGCAAGTGTGTGTTTAGTAAGCTAAATTTATTTAAGTTAAATTCAAGTCCTGCCTTGAATTTACACAAGTGGAAGTTTAACATTTACACTAGAGGCCTGATTTGAAGGTAAGAACTCCTTACCGTTCGTAACTCCTTACAGTACGTACTGCACACAGTACATTGTAACGTTACATTTTGTTGTAAATCATAGTCACTAAATACACCAAAGTTCCTGTAAGTAACTATAGTTACTAAAGTTAACGTATAATTTTGTTACTAATTGTTAATATGTACAGAACATATATAAAATTTTGATGGTTTTTACCAATGGGTGGTTGCATTAGATATTTATTATGGGTTTTTATATTCCTTTATACAAGATTTTCATCTTACGAAGCCAACACTGGAACAAATTAAAATCATATGGTGAGGGTCCACTGTATTAGAGAGTCTACTGTATTTAGACATGCTGTCTGTTTAAGAAAAGCTGTGAGAAACAATTAACCATTTTATAAAAATTGTGGCTCCATTTTACAGTCAGCAAAGCATAATAGCTACTTGTTTGGAATGATTAAAGCGGAGACATTCACTTGAGGTGCTTTCAGATTTTCACCGCCTACCTTAATGGGGCGCACATAATAACGTAAAATTATTTTTCTACCCACATTTTTTGTCTGCATGTAGAATAAACACTGCTTTATTGTAATCCAAAGCACAGGCCTTTATAAAGTGCCGAGTCCGTGTCTAAATGAAGTTAGTTGAATATAATCTCTACTTACTGACTGGATCCACGGTAAATATTATTATGGCGTCTGATGCATTCATCACATTGACATTGAGATGAGTTGTTGCACAGTTGTAATGTCTTTGGTCTATTTGATCTATACTGAGTGTTGAGGGTTCTGAACTTATCAGAGGCTGCTTCCGGCACTCCTACCTCAGCACATGGCTGTAAGATTTATCAATATGATACGGTATGCCCTTACGACTACTCAGTCAAAATAGACAATTTCCTACAGTTTATGACATACAGGCATGTTCAATTGATATATTCATTTGAGATATCCATTTGACGTATATATGAGTGTATGGGACATGTATAATTGTATATGACGTATGTGCAAGTTCATTTACATATATATGGGTGTATGTGTCCTATGTATGGATGCGTATGACATATATATGGGTGAATATGACATATTTACAGGTTCATGTGACATATATTATATAGATATACATTTATATATATATATATATATATATATATATATATATATATATATATATATATATATATATATATATATATATATATATATATATATATATATATATATATATATATATATATATATATATATATATATATATATATATATATATATATATATATATATATATATATATATATATATATATATATATATATATATATATATATATGTGTGTGTGTGTGTATAATGTACTTATATACTTAATATACTTATAATATTAGGTAATGCACCATTCTTACTAGCAACTTGTGTGTGAATTGTATAGCAGGTGTAACTTAATAGCAACTAGCATGTGACATGTATAACAGGTGTAACTTAATAGCAACTAGCATGTGACATGTATAGCAGGTGTAACTTAATAGCAACTAGCATGTGACATGTATAGCAGGTGTAACTTAATATCAACTAGCATGTGACGTATATAGCAGGTGTAACTTAATAGCAACTAGCATGTGACATGTATAGCAGGTGTAACTTAATAGCAACTAGCATGTGACATGTATAGCAGGTGTAACTTAATAGCAACTAGCATGTGACATGTATAGCAGGTGTAATTTAATAGCAACTAGCATGTGACATGTATAGCAGGTGTAACTTAATAGCAACTAGAATGTGACATGTATAGCAGGTGTAACTTATTAGCGTTTGCGGAAACATGCAAAGGTGTTACTTGGCATTTGAGACACAAATAATATGAGACGTGGGAAAAATACATAGAACGCATACAACAAAACACACACACATACCACACCACACCACACCACACCACACCACACCACACCACACCACACACACACACACACTCACTCACTGGGCACTCACAGACATACACACGATACACACATAGCAGGTACACACATACATATACAGGACACACACGTAGCAGGGCACACACAGACATATATGGGACACACACATATATCAGAACAAGCACAGACATACACGGGACAAACACAAAGCAGGGCTAATGCAGATATACACATGGCAAATACATAGCAAAGCCCACACAAAGAATTGCTTTGGTTTTTACCAAAATATTACTACTGTATTTAGCTAGTGTCATTGTAGTCATCATGAAGCTAAACAGCACACTTGACCATAAAATATCTGATGTACTAGACAAAACACTTGACTATAAACTATCTAGTACACTAAACAGCACACTTGACCATAACTATCTGGTACACTAAACAGTACACTTGACCATAACTATCTGGTACACTAAACAACACACTTGCCATCACTATCTGGTACATTAGAAAGCACACTTGGCCATCACTATCTGGTACACTAAAAAGCACACTTGGCCATAACTATCTGGTACACTAGAAAGCACAGTTGACCATAACTGTCTGGTGCACCAGAAAGCAGTACTGCATCAGTTATTTTTACATGCATAACCCACAGTTCTAATAAGTTTGCTTCTTTAATATTTGAAATTTTGTGTTTACTGTGGAATTTTGGTTAAAGTGGTATTAGTGTATTGTAATAAGATTGTCATCATTACTATTTGGCTGCATACGCTGTCAGCTTTTTTCTTGCCACATGTGCTGGTGGAAACAGCATCCTCTCCTTCAGCAGCTGGCCGGCTTCTAAAACAAGATATTCAAAAAATGGATATTTTAACAACGTTTTACAGGATGGGCAGTAGCTGGGTAGCTGAGATGAGGCTAGTTTGATTCAATGTAAATACATACATGTAAATTCTTGTGACATTCTTATAAATTTTGGCAAGATCATTTATAGCGATTAGACTG
The DNA here is from genome assembly GCF_963576615.1 of Watersipora subatra. NCBI lineage: Eukaryota > Metazoa > Bryozoa > Gymnolaemata > Cheilostomatida > Watersiporidae > Watersipora > Watersipora subatra. The sequence goes on along the minus strand of NC_088712.1, from coordinate 65,547,278 downwards.
AGTACCTATCCATCCAATCAATGCAGCCAATAACTGTAACAAGTGAACCGTAATTGGTTTATCCTTTGTCTATCGGTTTCTCTCATCATACTATTTTCATTTTAGCAAAAGTCTAACTTAGCTTTTAATGATTGTTTATTTGGCTTTTCTATAACTTTCTTAGCAGAGAGTTACTAATAGAAAATATTGCTGTCAAGGTAAAATGTTATTATATCGGTTGCCTGATAAATGTTTATGTAATGACAATTCTGTAGTTAAGTACACTACTTTTTGTACTTAGAGACTGGCAGATGTAACATGTTTTATCCGCTATTCTAATTTAAAACCTTATCTATGAACTGAGGATCTGTGCTATACAGTTAAACAACTGTTTAAAATATATAGAGTATGCTGTGTTTGCCATTACAAAGCAAGCTGAGCCAACATTGCCAGATGTTAAATCTTCATTAAATGATAACGAGCAGACAATCCCAGCTTTAGTCAATTGAAAAATGCAACTTCATTTTCTAGCTTTCTTTTTCTTGTTCTAGTACTTTCATAAGAAATAAAGACAAAGTATAAATAAGAATTTAGAAGTCTTTATTTTTGATGGGTACAATTACTCTGAGGCTTTGAAAGGTGATTGACTAGGTCATTTAGTTGGAGTGTCAGTCTAATGAATGGGATGTCAGTCTAATAAAGGGGAGTGTCTTTGGTTGAAGATGTGAATGTCTGGCCAACATTTTGGTATCAAAGCAATATTGTATTTAGCGCCGTCTTCATTTCACAAAATGTTTTTTTTTGCCTCAATGCCTGTTTGGGGTGTTGATCCCAAAATATTTTAAAGTCCGAAATGGGGGCAGTTCCAACAATACCAAAATACAAAGTATTAAACAGATCATTTGATTAGAAGTTAATTTCTATGAAGGACATACAGTGAACAAAACACATTATGTGTATATTATAGCCTTTAAATTGAAGATGTGTTGATATCACGAACATAAATAGACTCTTTTATTCTACTTCATCTTAAAATTGCAAACAGTTCAATTGAATGATTTCTCTTCACATATGCTAATATTTAGAAGTGAGAAAGTTGAATGCACTTGCAAGTCTGTCTATCTGTATAAATAAATCTCAAAGTTTGTCATCTGTCGTCTGTCATTCCGTCTGTCCAGCTATAGTATCCAGCTTAGTATCCAGTATGAACAAACCGATATCACAAAAGACTTGATCTCGGAACTTCCTGTTCATCGAACGATAAACTAACCAATTGAGCTACGTAAGGGGCAGCAAGTTCATTGGGCAATATGAGTCACCATCTGGGTTAAAATACGCATAGCACTAAAGCTTGCTCTCACGGCTGTTATTACTTATTAGAAAGTTTACTTGCTTATTCAAACTAGCTATTGACAGTGTGCTAGGCTAATAGCAAGTGGCAAGCAACTACATTACCTGCCACTTTTTATAAGCTTTGTTTAGTACCCGTGCAATGCAGACCATTCGGCTAGTCTTCAAGAAAATCGAAGAGCGACGGAAACAAATCAAAGCATTTATGATGAGCTTTACTTTGCAAAACTTGCAAAATTATTTGACAGCATTTACTTGGAAAAGTACTTCTGTTAGAGATTATGATTGTGAATCTCACCTGAGACATGTCGGGCATATACAAAACTCCCGGTTGTGTGTTTCATCTCCTGAGATACTGTACGGCCGTTCACAGTTTCGACAAATAGAATATGAATTTGGATCAGCTTCAGCCATTGTCTCTAGATACATGTAAGATATGTAAAACAACAACAGATGTTAAGACATTGTAGTATGAGGTGCAAAGGCATATCTACATATATCATATAGACAGCTGGTGAAAACAGGATCACACTCATGTAGTATTAACGTTTAACAAATTCACAGATTCAAATTCATAAACTCACATTTAACAAATTAATTAATAAATTTATGTAAAGCAACGCTGTAACTGATATTATGACAAACATCAGTAAATCTGCCAGTTTTTGATGCGCTTGCTATATACACGCTATTATGCTCTTGTCACGCTTTGCTTAAACCATAACTGTCACATACAACTTTTATTGTATTTACTAGGTAAATCAGCCACGCTGATTCCGATTTTGTACTCAAAAATAAAGATTGTTCCACTAACCTTCAAAGTCATTTAGGCTTTTTTAAAGCGTTTCAATATCCATTTAGAAAACAACACAATCGGCATTACAAGCTCTGCCCATAAATATGTGACAAAACCTAGCTTTTTCAGGAACAGAAGTTAAGAATGTTTAGTCCGATTTAGAATATAGAGATGGGTGTCTTAAAACCCATTATTATCTAAATCCAGCCTGTAAAATAATCTCAGTCTTTTATGAAAGGTATATAAACTATTTAAAATTGCTCGTAGCTTGTTACATGATGTCTAAATAGGCTGAACGCCGAGAAAAGTGAGCTCAACAGCGCGGTTTTATCACAAGCTAGCGTTGTTATCGCGTTTGTTTTAAATATGCAATGCTAAATAGCTTATCTTCCTTTCAGAAAAGACTGAGATTATTTTTAGAATGAATTTGGATATTAATGGATTTTAAAACACCCATCTCTATTATTCTAAATTGGTGTAAACATCCCTACGTAACTTATGTTCCTAAAAAGCTAGGTTATGTCACGTATTTATGGGCGGAGCTTGTTGTGCCGATCGTGTTGTTTTCGAGACCAATATTAAAAAGCTATAAAAACCTTCATTACACTGAAAGTTAGAGGGACTAATCTTTATTTTGAGTACAAAATCGGAATCAGCGTGTCTGATTTACCTAGTAAATACAATAAAAGTTGTACGTGACAGTTATGGTTTAAGCAATCCTAGCGCTTTACAATGCTTCTTGTTCCGTCTTCAGTACACTTCTATTTTACACAACTAGCTTTGTGAGTTTGATAAGATAAATAGAAGAGGAGTGAGCTGGAGGAGGAGGGTCAAAAGGTCGAATCAAGTAAACTCCTCGATTTCTCTCCTCATCACCTTTGATAAGTTGGCTAGAAGGGTTAGTAAGTTTTTCACAGAGAAACCACTATCCAATAATTATTAGTTGGTGTTTTGCAGCTACCACAAACTTCTGATAGGTTTGCCTTATGACCGTATAAGTCATGATTGATCAAATATACAAGTTCGCGTCTAAAATTTTATCGTAAAATCTCTGTTTTCCTTAATAAGTCTTTTTCCTTTCTTTCTCTTCAACTTTTATAAATTCTGACAGTTCTATTTAGTTGTAGAGCAGATGTCAAACACTCCCAAAGTCAGCTTGACATCTATAAAATTTCAAAGATTTTAGTAGTGAGTCATTTTAATTTTGTAATCATACTTCTTGTAGACCATTCAGGACTCACTATTGGTAACTTACATAAACTAATTCAGCTAGTCCGTACATATATTTGGGTGTTTAGGGCTACCAAGTGCCAATTAACAAGTTGCTTACAATATTATGATACCTTAACTGCCTGTGGTTTTTCACCGAGTACAATTCTTTTGGCCTAGTATAGTACATTTTTCAGTATGACTTAGTTTAGGGCTCAGTCGGTATCTGCACTGGTTGTCAACTAAGTTCAATATACTTTTCATACCGAGTATGCACTGCTAATTTCAACTTGGTGTGACATGTATGTCGCACCGAGAGTCTGCTAGAGCTCTCACATTAGCATGGTATACCTGTCATCTTGAAAATGTACTGCGAATGCCAACTTAGTCTGACATGTCTGTCACGCTGAGAGTATGCTAAGCTGTCACATTAGCATGACATGCTTTTCATACTGAAAGTCTGCTAAAGCTGTCACATTAGCATGAGACGCTACCTGTCATACTGGGCAACTACAATGGCTGCTAACTTGATGTCCACTGCTAAATAGCCAGAGATTCTCCAATTTATTCTTGAGCAAAAACAGCTAGAGCTAGTTTGTTATTAACTACCCAAAAGATGGTTTGTAATAACAGCTAATAACAGGTAGAGAGAAAACATTAGTTGAATGAGTATAAATTTTGTGAGTATGTGACTGATTAGGATGTGTGCTACTATTATCTATCTTACCTACAGGCTATCACATCATCTTATCTACAGACTATCACATCATCTTACCTATAGACTATCACATCATCCTACCTACAGACAATCAAATCATCTTACCCACAGACTGTCATATCATCTTACCTACAGACTATCACATCATCTTACCTACAGACTATCACATCCTCTTACCTACAGACTATCACATCATCTTACCTACAGACTATCACATCATCTTACCTACAGACTATCACATCATCCTACCTACAGACTATCACATCATCCTACCTTCAGACTATCACATCATCTTACCTACAGACTATCACATCCTCTTACCTACAGACTATCACATCATCTTACCTACAGACTATCACATCATCTTACCTACAGACGATCATATCATCCTACCTCCAGACTATCACATCATCTTACCAACAGACTATCACATTCTCTTACCTACAGACTATCACATCATCTTACCTACAGACTATCACATCCTCTTACCTACAGACTATCACATCATCTTACCTACAGACTATCACATCATCTTACTTACAGACGATCATATCATCTTACCTACAGACTATCGTATCATCTCACCGACAGACTATCACATCATCTTACCTACAGACTATCGTATCATCTTACCCACAGACTATCACATCATCCTACCTACCGACTATCACATCATCCTACCTACAGACAATCAATTGATCTTACCCACAGACTGTCATATCATCTTACCTACAGACTATCACATCATCTTACCTACAGACTATCGTATCATCTTACCCACAGACTATCACATCATCCTACCTACAGACTATCACATCATCCTACCTACAGCCAATCAAATCATCTTACCCACAGACTGTCATATCATCTTACCTACAGACCATCACATCATCTTACCTACAAACTATCACATCATCTTACCTACAAACTATCTTAACATCTTATCCACAGACTATCACATCATCCTACCTACAGACTATCACATCATCCTACCTTCAGACTATCACATCATCTTACCTACAGACTATCACATCATCTTACCTACAGACTATCACATCATCTTACCTACAGACGATCATATCATCCTACCTTCAGACTATCACATCATCTTACCTACAGACTATCACATTCTCTTACCTACAGACTATCACATCATCTTACCTACAGACTATCACATCCTCTTACCTACAGACTATCACATCATCTTACCTACAGACTATCACATCATCCTACCTACAGACGATCATATCATCTTACCTACAGACTATCGTATCATCTCACCGACAGACTATCACATCATCTTACCTACAGACTATCGTATCATCTTACCCACAGACTATCACATCATCCTACCTACCGACTATCACATCATCCTACCAACAGACAATCAAATCATCTTACCCACAGACTGTCATATCATCTTACCTACAGACTATCATATCATCCTACCTTCAGACTATCACATCATCTTACCTACAGAATATCACATCATCTTACCTAGAGACTATCACATCATCCTACCTACAGACTATCACATCATCCTACCTTCAGACTATCACATCATCTTACCTACAGACTATCACATCATCTTACCTACAGACTATCACATCATCTTACCTACAGACGATCATATCATCCTACCTTCAGACTATCACATCATCTTACCTACAGACTATCGTATCATCTTACCTACAGACTATCACATCATCCTACCTACCGACTATCACATCATCCTACCAACAGACAATCAAATCATCTTACCCACAGACTGTCATATCATCTTACCTACAGACTATCACATCATCTTACCTACAGAATATCACATCATCTTACCTACAGACTATCTTAACATCTTATCCACAGACAATCACATCATCTTACCTACAGACGATCATATCATCTTACCTACAGACTATCGTATCATCTCACCGACAGACTATCACATCATCTTACCTACAGACTATCATATCATTCTACCTACAGACTATTACATCGTCTTACCTACAGAGTAACACATCCTTTTACTTACAGAATTTCATATCATCCTACCTACAAACTATCACATCATCTTACCTACAGACTATCACATCATCTTACCTACAGACGATCATATCATCCTACCTACAGACTATCACATCATCTCACCTACAGACTATCACATCATCTGACCTACAGACTATCATATCATCTTACCTACAGACTGTCACATCATCTTACCTACAAACTATCACATCATCCTACCTACACACTATCACATCATCTTACCCACAGACTATCACATCATCCGACCTACAGACTATCACATCATCCTACCTACAGACTATCACATCATCTTACCTACAGACTATCACATCCTCTTACCTACAGATTATCACATCATCCTACCTACAGACTATCACATCATCCTACCTACAGACTATCACATCATCTTACCTACAGACTATCACATCCTCTTACCTACAGATTATCACATCATCTTACCTACAGACTATCATATCATCCTACCTACAGACTATCACATCATCTCACCTACAGAGTATCACATCCTCTTAATTACAGACTATCATATCATCCTACCTACAGACTATCACATCATCTTACCCACAGACTATCAAATCATCTTACCTACAGACTGTCACATCATCTTACCTATAGACTATCACATCATCTTACCTACAGACTATCATACCATCTTATCCAAAGACTATCGCATCATCTTACCTACAGACTATCACATCATCCTACCCACAGACTATCATATCATCCTACATACAGACTATCACATCATCTTACCTACAGACTATCACATCATCTTACCCACAGACTATAACATCATCCTACCTACAGACTATCATATCATCCTAACTACAGACTATCACATCATTTTACCTGCAGACTATCACATCATCTTACCTACAGACTATCATATCATCCTACCTACAGACTATCATATCATCATACCTACAGACGATCATATCATCTTACCTACAGACTATCACATCATCTTACCTACAGACTATCATATCATCTTACCTACAGACTATCACATCATCTTACATACAGACTATCACATCATCTTACCTACAGACGATCATATCATCTTACCTACAGACTATCATATCATCTCACCGACAGACTATCACATCATCTTATCTACAGACTATCATATCATCCTACCTACAGACTATCGCATCCTCTTACCTACAGACTATCATATAATCCTACCTACAGACTATCACATCATCTTACCTACAGACTATCACATCATCTTACCTACAGACGATCATATCATCTTACCTACAGACTATCGTATCATCTCACCGACAGACTATCACATCATCTTACCTACAGACTATTTTATCATCTTACCCACAGACTATCACATCATCCTACCTATAGACAATTAAATCATCTTACCCACAGACTGTCATATCATTTTACCTACAGACTATCACATCATCTTACCTACAGACTATCACATCATCTTACCTACAGACTATCTTAACATCTTATCTACAGACTATCACAACATCTTACACACAGACTATCACATCATCCTACCTACAGACTATCATATCATCCTACCTACAGACTATCACATCATCTTACCTACAGACTATCACATCATCTTACCTACAGACTATCACATCATCTTATCTACAGACTATCACATCATCTTACCTACAGACTATCACATCATCTTACCTACAGACTATCACATCATCCTACCTACAGACAATCAAATCATCTTACCGACAGACTGTCATATCATCTTACCTACAGACTATCACATCATCTTACCTACAGACTATCGTATCATCTTACCCACAGACTATCACATCATCCTACCTACAGACTATCACATCATCCTACCTACAGACAATCAAATCATCTTACCCACAGACTGTCATATCATCCTACCTACAGACTATCACATCATCTTACCTACAGACTATCACATCATCTTACCTACAGACTATCTTAACATTTTATCCACAGACTATCACATCATCTTACCCACAGACTATCACATCATGCTACCTACAGGCTATCATATCATCCTACCTTCAGACTATCACATCATCTAACCTACAGACTATCACATCATCTTACCTACAGACTATCACATCAACCTACCTACAGACTATCACATCATCCTACCTTCAGACTATCACATCATCTTACCTACAGACTATCACATCATCTTACCTACAGACTATCCCATCATCCTACCTACAGACAATGAAATCATCTTTCCTACAGAATATCACATCATCTTACCTACAGACTATCACATCCTCTTACCTACAGACTATCACATCATCTTACCTACAGACTATCACATCATCTTACCTACAGACGATCATATCATCCTACCTTCAGACTAGCACATCATCTTACCTACAGACCATCACATTCTTTTACCTACCGACTATCACATCATCTTACCTACAGACTATCACATCCTCTTACCTACAGACTATCACATCATCTTACCTACAGACTATCACATCATCTTACCCACAGACGATCATATCATCCTACCTTCAGACTATCACATCATCTTACCTACAGACCATCACATTCTTTTACCTACAGACTATCACATCATCTTACCTACAGACTATCATATCATCCTACCTACAGACTATCACATCATCTTACCTACAGACTATCACATCATCTTACCTACAGACTATCACATCATCTTATCTACAGACTATCACATCATCTTACCTACAGACTATCACATCATCTTACCTACAGACTATCACATCATCCTACCTACAGACAATCAAATCATCTTACCGACAGACTGTCATATCATCTTACCTACAGACTATCACATCATCTTACCTACGGACTATCGTATCATCTTACCCACAGACTATCACATCATCCTACCTACAGACTATCACATCATCCTACCTACAGACTATCACATCATCCTACCCACAGACTATCATATCATCCTACATACAGACTATCACATCATCTTACCTACAGACTATCACATCATCTTACCCACAGACTATAACATCATCCTACCTACAGACTATCATATCATCCTATCTACAGACTATCACATCATTTTACCTGCAGACTATCACATCATCTTACCTACAGACTATCATATCATCCTACCTACAGACTATCATATCATCATACCTACAGACGATCATATCATCTTACCTACAGACTATCACATCATCTTACCTACAGACTATCATATCATCTTACCTACAGACTATCACATCATCTTACCTACAGACTATCACATCATCTTACCTACAGACGATCATATCATCTTACCTACAGACTATCATATCATCCTACCTACAGACTATCACATCGTCTTACCTACAGACTATCATATCATCTTACCTACAGAGTAATACATCCTTTTACCTACAGAATTTCATATCATCCTACCTACCGACTATCACATCATCTTAACTACAGACTATCATATCATCCTACCTACAGACTATCACATCATCTCACCTACAGACTATCACATCATCTTTCCTACAGACTATCATATCATCTTACCTACAGACTATCACATCATGTTACCTACAGACTATCACATCATCCTACCTACAGACTATCACATCATCTTACCCACAGACTATCACATCATCCGACCTACAGACTATCATATCATCCTGCCTACAGACTATCACATCATCTTACCTACAGACTATCATATCATCCTACCTACAGACTATTACATCGTCTTACCTACAGAGTAACACATCCTTTTACTTACAGAATTTCATATCATCCTACCTACAGACTATCACATCATCTTACCTACAGACTATCACATCATCTTACCTACAGACGATCATATCATCCTACCTACAGACTATCACATCATCTCACGTACAGACTATCACATCATCTTACCTACAGACTAATATATCATCTTACCTACAGACTATCACATCATCTTACCTACAAACTATCACATCATCCTACCTACAAACTATCACCTCTCCTTACCCACAGACTATCACATCATCCGACCTATAGACTATCATATCATCCTGCCTACAGATTATCACATCATCCTACCTACAGACTATCACATCATCCTACCTACAGACTATCACATCATCTTACCTACAGACTATCACATCATCTCACCTACAGAGTATCACATCCTCTTAATTACAGACTATCATATCATCCTACCTACAGACTATCACATCATCTTACCCACAGACTATCAAATCATCTTACCTACAGACTATCACATCATCTTACCTATAGACTATCACATCATCTTACCTACAGACTATCATATCCTCCTACATACAGACTATCACATCATCTTACCTACAGACTATCACATCATCCTACCCACAGACTATCATATCATCCTACATACAGACTATCACATCATCTTACCTACAGACTATCACATCATCTTACCCACAGACTATAACATCATCCTACCTACAGACTATCATATCATCCTACCTACAGACTATCACATCATTTTACCTGCAGACTATCACATCATCTTACCTACAGACTATCATATCATCCTACCTACAGACTATCATATCATCATACCTACAGACGATCATATCATCTTACCTACAGACTATCACATCATCTTACCTACAGACTATCATATCATCTTACCTACAGACTATCACATCATCTTACCTACAGACTATCACATCATCTTACCTACAGACGATCATATCATCTTACCTACAGACTATCATATCATCTCACCGACAGACTATCACATCATCTTACCTACAGACTATCACATCATCTTACCTACAGACTATCTTAACATTTTATCTACAGACTATCACATCATCTTACCTACAGACTATCACATCATCCTACCCACAGACTATCATATCATCCTACATACAGACTATCACATCATCTTACCTACAGACTATCACATCATCTTACCCACAGACTATAACATCATCCTACCTACAGACTATCATATCATCCTACCTACAGACTATCACATCATTTTACCTGCAGACTATCACATCATCTTACCTACAGACTATCATATCATCCTACCTACAGACTATCATATCATCATACCTACAGACGATCATATCATCTTACCTACAGACTATCACATCATCTTACCTACAGACTATCATATCATCTTACCTACAGACTATCACATCATCTTACCTACAGACTATCACATCATCTTACCTACAGACGATCATATCATCTTACCTACAGACTATCATATCATCTCACCGACAGACTATCACATCATCTTACCTACAGACTATCACATCATCTTACCTACAGACTATCTTAACATCTTATCTACAGACTATCACATCATCTTACCTACAGACTATCACATCATCTTATCTACAGACTATCACATCATCTTACCTACAGACTATCACATCATCTTACCTACAGACTATCACATCATCCTACCTACAGACTATCTTAACATTTTATCCACAGACTATCACATCATCTTACCCACAGACTATCACATCATGCTACCTACAGGCTATCATATCATCCTACCTTCAGACTATCACATCATCTAACCTACAGACTATCACATCATCTTACCTACAGACTATCACATCATCTTACCTACAGACGATCATATCATCTTACCTACAGACTATCATATCATCCTACCTACAGACTATCACATCGTCTTACCTACAGAGTAACACATCCTTTTACCTACAGAATTTCATATCATCCTACCTACCGACTATCACATCATCTTACTTACAGACTATCATATCATCCTACCTACAGACTATCACATCATCTCACCTACAGACTATCACATCATCTTTCCTGCAGACTATCATATCATCTTAACTACAGACTATCACATCATGTTACCTACAAACTATCACATCATCCTACCTACAGACTATCACATCATCTTACCCACAGACTATCACATCATCCGACCTACAGACTATCATATCATCCTGCCTACAGACTATCACATCATCTTACCTACAGACGATCATATCATCTTACCTACAGACTATCACATCATCTTACCCACAGACTATAACATCATCCTACCTACAGACTATCATATCATCCTACCTACAGACTATCACATCATTTTACCTGCAGACTATCACATCATCTTACCTACAGACTATCATATCATCCTACCTACAGACTATCATATCATCATACCTACAGACGATCATATCATCTTACCTACAGACTATCACATCATCTTACCTACAGAATATCACATCATCTTACCTACAGACTATCTTAACATCTTATCCACAGACAATCACATCATCTTACCTACAGGCTATCATATCATCCTACCTTCAGACTATCACATCATCTAACCTACAGACTATCACATCATCTTACCTACAGACTATCACATCATCTTACCTACAGACTATCATATCATCATACCTACAGACGATCATATCATCTTACCTACAGACTATCACATCATCTTACCTACAGACTATCATATCATCTTACCTACAGACTATCACATCATCTTACCTACAGACTATCACATCATCTTACCTACAGAGTAACACATCCTTTTACCTACAGAATTTCATATCATCCTACCTACCGACTATCACATCATCTTACCTACAGACTATCATATCATCCTACCTACAGACTATCACATCATCTCACCTACAGACTATCACATCATCTTTCCTACAGACTATCATATCATCTTAACTACAGACTATCACATCATGTTACCTACAAACTATCACATCATCCTACCTACAGACTATCACATCATCTTACCCACAGACTATCACATCATCCGACCTACAGACTATCATATCATCCTGCCTACAGACTATCACATCATCTTACCTACAGACGATCATATCATCTTACCTACAGACTATCATATCATCTCACCGACAGACTATCACATCATCTTACCTACAGACTATCATATCATCCTACCTACAGACTATCGCATCCTCTTACCTACAGACTATCATATAATCCCACCTACAGACTATCACATCATCTTACCTACAGACTATCACATCATCTTACCTACAGACGATCATATCATCTTACCTACAAACTATCGTATCATCTCACCGACAGACTATCACATCATCTTACCTGCAGACTATTTTATCATCTTACCCACAGACTATCACATCATCCTACCTATAGACAATTAAATCATCTTACCCACAGACTGTCATATCATCTTACCTACAGACTATCACATCATCTTACCTACAGACTATCACATCATCTTACCTACAGACTATCTTAACATCTTATCTACAGACTATCACAACATCTTACACACAGACTATCACATCATCCTACCTACAGACTATCATATCATCCTACCTACAGACTATCACATCATCTTACCTACAGACTATCACATCATCTTACCTACAGACTATCACATCATCTTATCTACAGACTATCACATCATCTTACCTACAGACTATCACATCATTTTACCTACAGACTATCACATCATCCTACCTACAGACAATCAAATCATCTTACCGACAGACTGTCATATCATCTTACCTACAGACTATCACATCATCTTACCTACAGACTATCGTATCATCTTACCCACAGACTATCACATCATCCTACCTACAGACTATCACATCATCCTACCTACAGACAATCAAATCATCTTACCCACAGACTGTCATATCATCCTACCTACAGACTATCACATCATCTTACCTACAGACTATCACATCATCTTACCTACAGACTATCTTAACATTTTATCCACAGACTATCACATCATCTTACCCACAGACTATCACATCATGCTACCTACAGGCTATCATATCATCCTACCTTCAGACTATCACATCATCTAACCTACAGACTATCACATCATCTTACCTACAGACTATCACATCAACCTACCTACAGACTATCACATCATCCTACCTTCAGACTATCACATCATCTTACCTACAGACTATCACATCATCTTACCTACAGACTATCCCATCATCCTACCTACAGACAATGAAATCATCTTTCCTACAGAATATCACATCATCTTACCTACAGACTATCACATCATCTTACCTACAGACTATCCCATCATCCTACCTACAGACAATGAAATCATCTTTCCTACAGAATATCACATCATCTTACCTACAGACTATCACATCCTCTTACCTACAGACTATCACATCATCTTACCTACAGACTATCACATCATCTTACCTACAGACGATCATATCATCCTACCTTCAGACTAGCACATCATCTTACCTACAGACCATCACATTCTTTTACCTACCGACTATCACATCATCTTACCTACAGACTATCACATCCTCTTACCTACAGACTATCATTTCATCCTGCCTACAGACTATCACATCATCTTACCTACAGACTATCATATCATCCTACCTACAGACTATTACATCGTCTTACCTACAGAGTAACACATCCTTTTACTTACAGAATTTCATATCATCCTACCTACAGACTATCACATCATCTTACCTACAGACTATCACATCATCTTACCTACAGACGATCATATCATCCTACCTACAGACTATCACATCATCTCACGTACAGTCTATCACATCATCTTACCTACAGACTAATATATCATCTTACCTACAGACTATCACATCATCTAACCTACAAACTATCACATCATCCTACCTACAAACTATCACCTCTCCTTACCCACAGACTATCACATCATCCGACCTATAGACTATCATATCATCCTGCCTATAGATTATCACATCATCCTACCTACAGACTATCACATCATCCTACCTACAGACTATCACATCATCTTACCTACAGACTATCACATCATCTCACCTACAGAGTATCACATCCTCTTAATTACAGACTATCATATCATCCTACCTACAGACTATCACATCATCTTACCCACAGACTATCAAATCATCTTACCTACAGACTATCACATCATCTTACCTATAGACTATCACATCATCTTACCTACAGACTATCATATCATCTTACATACAGACTATCACATCATCTTACCTACAGACTATCACATCATCCTACCCACAGACTATCATATCATCCTACATACAGACTATCACATCATCTTACCTACAGACTATCACATCATCTTACCCACAGACTATAACATCATCCTACCTACAGACTATCATATCATCCTACCTACAGACTATCACATCATTTTACCTGCAGACTATCACATCATCTTACCTACAGACTATCATATCATCCTACCTACAGACTATCATATCATCATACCTACAGACGATCATATCATCTTACCTACAGACTATCACATCATCTTACCTACAGACTATCATATCATCTTACCTACAGACTATCACATCATCTTACCTACAGACTATCACATCATCTTACCTACAGACGATCATATCATCTTACCTACAGACTATCATATCATCTCACCGACAGACTATCACATCATCTTACCTACAGACTATCACATCATCTTACCTACAGACTATCTTAGCATCTTATCTACAGACTATCACATCATCTTACCTACAGACTATCACATCATCCTACCCACAGACTATCATATCATCCTACATACAGACTATCACATCATCTTACCTACAGACTATCACATCATCTTACCCACAGACTATAACATCATCCTACCTACAGACTATCATATCATCCTACCTACAGACTATCACATCATTTTACCTGCAGACTATCACATCATCTTACCTACAGACTATCATATCATCCTACTTACAGACTATCATATCATCATACCTACAGACGATCATATCATCTTACCTACAGACTATCACATCATCTTACCTACAGACTATCATATCATCTTACCTACAGACTATCACATCATCTTACCTACAGACTATCACATCATCTTACCTACAGACGATCATATCATCTTACCTACAGACTATCATATCATCTCACCGACAGACTATCACATCATCTTACCTACAGACTATCACATCATCTTACCTACAGACTATCTTAACATCTTATCTACAGACTATCACATCATCTTACCTACAGACTATCACATCATCTTATCTACAGACTATCACATCATCTTACCTACAGACTATCACATCATCTTACCTACAGACTATCACATCATCCTACCTACAGACTATCTTAACATTTTATCCACAGACTATCACATCATCTTACCCACAGACTATCACATCATGCTACCTACAGGCTATCATATCATCCTACCTTCAGACTATCACATCATCTAACCTACAGACTATCACATCATCTTACCTACAGACTATCATATCATCCTACCTACAGACTATCACATCATCTTACCTACAGACTATCACATCATCTTACCTACAGACTATCATATCATCATACTTACAGACGATCATATCATCTTACCTACAGACTATCACATCATCTTACCTACAGACTATCATATCATCTTACCTACAGACTATCACATCATCTTACCTACAGACTACCACATCATCTTACCTACAGACGATCATATCATCTTACCTACAGACTATCATATCATCCTACCTACAGACTATCACATCGTCTTACCTACAGAGTAACACATCCTTTTACCTACATAATTTCATATCATCCTACCTACCGACTATCACATCATCTTACCTACAGACTATCATATCATCCTACCTACAGACTATCACATCATCTCACCTACAGACTATCACATCAGCTTTCCTACAGACTATCATATTATCTTACCTACAGACTATCACATCATGTTACCTACAAACTATCACATCATCCTACCTACAGACTATCACATCATCTTACCCACAGACTATCACATCATCCGACCTACAGACTATCATATCATCCTGCCTACAGACTATCACATCATCTTACCTACAGACGATCATATCACCTTACCTACAGACTATCATATCATCTCACCGACAGACTATCACATCATCTTACCTACAGACTATCATATCATCCTACCTACAGACTATCGCATCCTCTTACTTAGAGACTATCATATAATCCTACCTACAGACTATCACATCATCTTACCTACAGACTATCACATCATCTTACCTACAGACGATCATATCATCTTACCTACAAACTATCGTATCATCTCACCGACAGACTATCACATCATCTTACCTGCAGACTATTTTATCATCTTACCCACAGACTATCACATCATCCTACCTATAGACAATTAAATCATCTTACCCACAGACTGTCATATCATCTTACCTACAGACTATCACATCATCTTACCTACAGACTATCACATCATCTTACCTACAGACTATCTTAACATCTTATCTACAGACTATCACAACATCTTACACACAGACTATCACATCATCCTACCTACAGACTATCATATCATCCTACCTACAGACTATCACATCATCTTACCTACAGACTATCACATCATCTTACCTACAGACTATCACATCATCTTATCTACAGACTATCACATCATCTTACCTACAGACTATCACATCATCTTACCTACAGACTATCACATCATCCTACCTACAGACAATCAAATCATCTTACCGACAGACTGTCATATCATCTTACCTACAGACTATCACATCATCTTACCTACAGACTATCGTATCATCTTACCCACAGACTATCACATCATCCTACCTATAGACTATCACATCATCCTACCTACAGACAATCAAATCATCTTACCCACAGACTGTCATATCATCCTACCTACAGACTATCACATCATCTTACCTACAGACTATCACATCATCTTACCTACAGACTATCTTAACATTTTGTCCACAGACTATCTCATCATCTTACCCACATACTATCACATCATGCTACCTACAGGCTATCATATCATCCTACCTTCAGACTATCACATCATCTAACCTACAGACTATCACATCATCTTACCTACAGACTATCACATCAACCTACCTACAGACTATCACATCATCCTACCTTCAGACTATCACATCATCTTACCTACAGACTATCACATCATCTTACCTACAGACTATCCCATCATCCTACCTACAGACAATGAAATCATCTTTCCTACAGAATATCACATCATCTTACCTACAGACTATCACATCCTCTTACCTACAGACTATCACATCATCTTACCTACAGACTATCACATCATCTTACCTACAGACGATCATATCATCCTACCTTCAGACTAGCACATCATCTTACCTACAGACCATCACATTCTTTTACCTACCGACTATCACATCATCTTACCTACAGACTATCACATCCTCTTACCTACAGACTATCACATCATCTTACCTACAGACTATCACATCATCTTACGTACAGACGATCATATCATCCTACCTTCAGACTATCACATCATCTTACCTACAGACCATCACATTCTTTTACCTACAGACTATCACATCATCTCACCTACAGACTATCATATCATCCTACCTACAGACTATCACATCATCTTACCTACAGACTATCACATCATCTTACCTACAGACTATCACATCATCTTATCTACAGACTATCACATCATCTTACCTACAGACTATCACATCATCTTACCTACAGACTATCACATCATCCTACCTACAGACAATCAAATCATCTTACCGACAGACTGTCATATCATCTTACCTACAGACTATCACATCATCTTACCTACAGACTATCGTATCATCTTACCCACAGACTATCACATCATCCTACCTACAGACTATCACATCATCCTACCTACAGACTATCACATCATCCTACCCACAGACTATCATATCATCCTACATATAGACTATCACATCATCTTACCTACAGACTATCACATCATCTTACCCACAGACTATAACATCATCCTACCTACAGACTATCATATCATCCTACCTACAGACTATCACATCATTTTACCTGCAGACTATCACATCATCTTACCTACAGACTATCATATCATCCTACCTACAGACTATCATATCATCATACCTACAGACGATCATATCATCTTACCTACAGACTATCACATCATCTTACCTACAGACTATCATATCATCTTACCTACAGACTATCACATCATCTTACCTACAGACTATCACATCATCTTACCTACAGACGATCATATCATCTTACCTACAGACTATCATATCATCCTACCTACAGACTATCACATCGTCTTACCTACAGAGTAACACATCCTTTTACCTACAGAATTTCATATCATCCTACCTACCGACTATCACATCATCTTACCTACAGACTATCATATCATCCTACCTACAGACTATCACATCACCTCACCTACAGACTATCACATCATCTTTCCTACAGACTATCATATCATCTTACCTACAGACTATCACATCATGTTACCTACAAACTATCACATCATCCTACCTACAGACTATCACATCATCTTACCCACAGACTATCACATCATCCGACCTACAGACTATCATATCATCCTGCCTACAGACTATCACATCATCTTACCTACAGACTATCATATCATCCTACCTACAGACTATTACATCGTCTTACCTACAGAGTAACACATCCTTTTAATTACAGAATTTCATATCATCCTACCTACAGACTATCACATCATCTTACCTACAGACTATCACATCATCTTACCTACAGACGATCATATCATCCTACCTACAGACTATCACATCATCTCACGTACAGACTATCACATCATCTTACCTACAGACTAATATATCATCTTACCTACAGACTATCACATCATCTTACCTACAAACTATCACATCATCCTACCTACAAACTATCACCTCTCCTTACCCACAGACTATCACATCATCCGACCTATAGACTATCATATCATCCTGCCTACAGATTATCACATCATCCTACCTACAGACTATCACATCATCCTACCTACAGACTATCACATCATCTTACCTACAGACTATCACATCATCTCACCTACAGAGTATCACACCCTCTTAATTACAGACTATCATATCATCCTACCTACAGACTATCACATCATCTTACCCACAGACTATCAAATCATCTTACCTACAGACTATCACATCATCTTACCGATAGACTATCACATCATCTTACCTACAGACTATCATACCATCTTATCCACAGACTATCGCATCATCTTACCTACAGACTATCACATCATCCTACCCACAGACTATCATATCATCCTACATACAGACTATCACATCATCTTACCTACAGACTATCACATCATCTTACCCACAGACTATAACATCATCCTACCTACAGACTATCATATCATCCTACCTACAGACTATCACATCATTTTACCTGCAGACTATCACATCATCTTACCTACAGACTATCATATCATCCTACCTACAGACTATCATATCATCATACCTACAGACGATCATATCATCTTACCTACAGACTATCACATCATTTTACCTGCAGACTATCACATCATCTTACCTACAGACTATCATATCATCCTACCTACAGACTATCATATCATCATACCTACAGACGATCATATCATCTTACCTACAGACTATCACATCATCTTACCTACAGACTATCACATCATCTTACCTACAGACTATCACATCATCTTACCTACAGACGATCATATCATCTTACCTACAGACTATCATATCATCTCACCGACAGACTATCACATCATCTTACCTACAGACTATCACATCATCTTACCTACAGACTATCTTAACATCTTATCTACAGACTATCACATCATCTTACCTACAGACTATAACATCATCTTATCTACAGACTATCACATCATCTTACCTACAGAGTATCACATCATCTTACCTACAGACTATCACATCATCCTACCTACATACTATCTTAACATTTTATCCACAGACTATCACATCATCTTACCCACAGACTATCACATCATGCTACCTACAGGCTATCATATCATCCTACCTTCAGACTATCACATCATCTAACCTACAGACTATCACATCATCTTACCTACAGACTATCATATCATCCTACCTACAGACTATCACATCATCTTACCTACAGACTATCACATCATCTTACCTACAGACTATCACATCATCTTATCTACAGACTATCACATCATCTTACCTACAGACTATCACATCATTTTACCTACAGACTATCACATCATCCTACCTACAGACAATCAAATCATCTTACCGACAGACTGTCATATCATCTTACCTACAGACTATCACATCATCTTACCTACAGACTATCGTATCATCTTACCCACAGACTATCACATCATCCTACCTACCGACTATCACATCATCCTACCTACAGACAATCAAATCATCTTACCCACAGACTGTCATATCATCCTACCTACAGACTATCACATCATCTTACCTACAGACTATCACATCATCTTACCTACAGACTATCTTAACATTTTATCCACAGACTATCACATCATCTTACCCACAGACTATCACATCATGCTACCTACAGGCTATCATATCATCCTACCTTCAGACTATCACATCATCTAACCTACAGACTATCACATCGTCTTACCTACAGACTATCACATCAACCTACCTACAGACTATCACATCATCCTACCTTCAGACTATCACATCATCTTACCTACAGACTATCACATCATCTTACCTACAGACTATCCCATCATCCTACCTACAGACAATGAAATCATCTTTCCTACAGAATATCACATCATCTTACCTACAGACTATCACATCCTCTTACCTACAGACTATCACATCATCTTCCCTACAGACTATCACATCATCTTACCTACAGACGATCATATCATCCTACCTTCAGACTATCACATCATCTTACCTACAGACCATCACATTCTTTTACCTACCGACTATCACATCATCTTACCTACAGGCTATCATATCATCCTACCTACAGACTATCACATCATCTCACCTACAGACTATCACATCATCTTTCCTACAGACTATCATATCATCTTACCTACAGACTATCACATCATGTTACCTACAAACTATCACATCATCCTACCTACAGACTATCACATCATCTTACCCACAGACTATCACATCATCCGACCTACAGACTATCATATCATCCTGCCTACAGACTATCACATCATCTTACCTACAGACTATCATATCATCCTACCTACAGACTATTACATCGTCTTACCTACAGAGTAACACATCTTTTTACTTACAGAATTTCATATCATCCTACCTACAGACTATCACATCATCTTACCTACAGACTATCACATCATCTTACCTACAGACGATCATATCATCCTACCTACAGACTATCACATCATCTCACGTACAGACTATCACATCATCTTACCTACAGACTATCACATCATCTTACCTACAGACTATCTTAACATCTTATCTACAGACTATCACATCATCTTACCTACAGACTATAACATCATCTTATCTACAGACTATCACATCATCTTACCTACAGAGTATCACATCATCTTACCTACAGACTATCACATCATCCTACCTACATACTATCTTAACATTTTATCCACAGACTATCACATCATCTTACCCACAGACTATCACATCATGCTACCTACAGGCTATCATATCATCCTACCTTCAGACTATCACATCATCTAACCTACAGACTATCACATCATCTTATCTACAGACTATCACATCATCTTACCTACAGAGTATCACATCATCTTACCTACAGACTATCACATCATCCTACCTACATACTATCTTAACATTTTATCCACAGACTATCACATCATCTTACCCACAGACTATCACATCATGCTACCTACAGGCTATCATATCATCCTACCTTCAGACTATCACATCATCTAACCTACAGACTATCACATCATCTTACCTACAGACTATCATATCATCCTACCTACAGACTATCACATCATCTTACCTACAGACTATCACATCATCTTACCTACAGACTATCACATCATCTTATCTACAGACTATCACATCATCTTACCTACAGACTATCACATCATTTTACCTACAGACTATCACATCATCCTACCTACAGACAATCAAATCATCTTACCGACAGACTGTCATATCATCTTACCTACAGTCTATCACATCATTTTACCTACAGACTATCTTAACATCTTATCCACAGACAATCACATCATCTTACCTACAGGCTATCATATCATCCTACCTTCAGACTATCACATCATCTAACCTACAGACTATCACATCATCTTACCTACAGACTATCACATCATCTTACCTACAGACTATCATATCATCATACCTACAGACGATCATATCATCTTACCTACAGACTATCACATCATCTTACCTACAGACTATCATATCATCTTACCTACAGACTATCACATCATCTTACCTACAGACTATCACATCATCTTACCTACAGACGATCATATCATCTTACCTACAGACTATCATATCATCCTACCTACAGACTATCACATCGTCTTACCTACAGAGTAACACATCCTTTTACCTACAGAATTTCATATCATCCTACCTACCGACTATCACATCATCTTACCTACAGACTATCATATCATCCTACCTACAGACTATCACATCATCTCACCTACAGACTATCACATCATCTTTCCTACAGACTATCATATCATCTTAACTACAGACTATCACATCATGTTACCTACAAACTATCACATCATCCTACCTACAGACTATCACATCATCTTACCCACAGACTATCACATCATCCGACCTACAGACTATCATATCATCCTGCCTACAGACTATCACATCATCTTACCTACAGACGATCATATCATCTTACCTACAGACTATCATATCATCTCACCGACAGACTATCACATCATCTTACCTACAGACTATCATATCATCCTACCTACAGACTATCGCATCCTCTTACCTACAGACTATCATATAATCCCACCTACAGACTATCACATCATCTTACCTACAGACTATCACATCATCTTACCTACAGACGATCATATCATCTTACCTACAAACTATCGTATCATCTCACCGACAGACTATCACATCATCTTACCTGCAGACTATTTTATCATCTTACCCACAGACTATCACATCATCCTACCTATAGACAATTAAATCATCTTACCCACAGACTGTCATATCATCTTACCTACAGACTATCACATCATCTTACCTACAGACTATCATATCATCATACCTACAGACGATCATATCATCTTACCTACAGACTATCACATCATCTTACCTACAGACTATCATATCATCTTACCTACAGACTATCACATCATCTTACCTACAGACTATCACATCATCTTACCTACAGACGATCATATCATCTTACCTACAGACTATCATATCATCCTACCTACAGACTATCACATCATCTTACCTACAGACTATCACATCATCTTACCTACAGACGATCATATCATCCTACCTACAGACTATCACATCATCTCACGTACAGACTATCACATCATCTTACCTACAGACTAATATATCATCTTACCTACAGACTATCACATCATCTTACCTACAAACTATCACATCATCCTACCTACAAACTATCACCTCTCCTTACCCACAGACTATCACATCATCCGACCTATAGACTATCATATCATCCTGCCTACAGATTATCACATCATCCTACCTACAGACTATCACATCATCCTACCTACAGACTATCACATCATCTTACCTACAGACTATCACATCATCTCACCTACAGAGTATCACATCCTCTTAATTACAGACTATCATATCATCCTACCTACAGACTATCACATCATCTTACCCACAGACTATCAAATCATCTTACCTACAGACTATCACATCATCTTACCTATAGACTATCACATCATCTTACCTAAAGACTATCATACCATCTTATCCACAGACTATCGCATCATCTTACCTACAGACTATCACATCATCCTACCCACAGACTATCATATCATCCTACATACAGACTATCACATCATCTTACCTACAGACTATCACATCATCTTACCTACAGACTATCATATCATCATACCTACAGACGATCATATCATCTTACCTACAGACTATCACATCATCTTACCTACAGACTATCATATCATCTTACCTACAGACTATCACATCATCTTACCTACAGACTATCACATCATCTTACCTACAGACGATCATATCATCTTACCTACAGACTATCATATCATCCTACCTACAGACTATCACATCGTCTTACCTACAGAGTAACACATCCTTTTACCTACAGAATTTCATATCATCCTACCTACCGACTATCACATCATCTTACCTACAGACTATCATATCATCCTACCTACAGACTATCACATCATCTCACCTACAGACTATCACATCATCTTTCCTACAGACTATCATATCATCTTAACTACAGACTATCACATCATGTTACCTACAAACTATCACATCATCCTACCTACAGACTATCACATCATCTTACCTACAGACTATCACATCATCTTACCTACAGTCTATCACATCATTTTACCTACAGACTATCTTAACATCTTATCCACAGACTATCACATCATCTTACCCACAGACTATAACATCATCCTACCTACAGACTATCATATCATCCTACCTACAGACTATCACATCATTTTACCTGCAGACTATCACATCATCTTACCTACAGACTATCATATCATCCTACCTACAGACTATCATATCATCATACCTACAGACGATCATATCATCTTACCTACAGACTATCACATCATTTTACCTGCAGACTATCACATCATCTTACCTACAGACTATCATATCATCCTACCTACAGACTATCATATCGTCATACCTACAGACGATCATATCATCTTACCTACAGACTATCACATCATCTTACCTACAGACTATCACATCATCTTACCTACAGACTATCACATCATCTTACCTACAGACGATCATATCATCTTACCTACAGACTATCATATCATCTCACCGACAGACTATCACATCATCTTACCTACAGACTATCACATCATCTTACCTACAGACTATCTTAACATCTTATCTACAGACTATCACATCATCTTACCTACAGACTATAACATCATCTTATCTACAGACTATCACATCATCTTACCTACAGAGTATCACATCATCTTACCTACAGACTATCACATCATCCTACCTACATACTATCTTAACATTTTATCCACAGACTATCACATCATCTTACCCACAGACTATCACATCATGCTACCTACAGGCTATCATATCATCCTACCTTCAGACTATCACATCATCTAACCTACAGACTATCACATCATCTTACCTACAGACTATCATATCATCCTACCTACAGACTATCACATCATCTTACCTACAGACTATCACATCATCTTACCTACAGACTATCACATCATCTTATCTACAGACTATCACATCATCTTACCTACAGACTATCACATCATTTTACCTACAGACTATCACATCATCCTACCTACAGACAATCAAATCATCTTACCGACAGACTGTCATATCATCTTACCTACAGACTATCACATCATCTTACCTACAGACTATCGTATCATCTTACCCACAGACTATCACATCATCCTACCTACCGACTATCACATCATCCTACCTACAGACAATCAAATCATCTTACCCACAGACTGTCATATCATCCTACCTACAGACTATCACATCATCTTACCTACAGACTATCACATCATCTTACCTACAGACTATCTTAACATTTTATCCACAGACTATCACATCATCTTACCCACAGACTATCACATCATGCTACCTACAGGCTATCATATCATCCTACCTTCAGACTATCACATCATCTAACCTACAGACTATCACATCGTCTTACCTACAGACTATCACATCAACCTACCTACAGACTATCACATCATCCTACCTTCAGACTATCACATCATCTTACCTACAGACTATCACATCATCTTACCTACAGACTATCCCATCATCCTACCTACAGACAATGAAATCATCTTTCCTACAGAATATCACATCATCTTACCTACAGACTATCACATCCTCTTACCTACAGACTATCACATCATCTTCCCTACAGACTATCACATCATCTTACCTACAGACGATCATATCATCCTACCTTCAGACTATCACATCATCTTACCTACAGACCATCACATTCTTTTACCTACCGACTATCACATCATCTTACCTACAGGCTATCATATCATCCTACCTACAGACTATCACATCATCTCACCTACAGACTATCACATCATCTTTCCTACAGACTATCATATCATCTTACCTACAGACTATCACATCATGTTACCTACAAACTATCACATCATCCTACCTACAGACTATCACATCATCTTACCCACAGACTATCACATCATCCGACCTACAGACTATCATATCATCCTGCCTACAGACTATCACATCATCTCACCTACAGACTATCATATCATCCTACCTACAGACTATTACATCGTCTTACCTACAGAGTAACACATCTTTTTACTTACAGAATTTCATATCATCCTACCTACAGACTATCACATCATCTTACCTACAGACTATCACATCATCTTACCTACAGACGATCATATCATCCTACCTACAGACTATCACATCATCTCACGTACAGACTATCACATCATCTTACCTACAGACTATCACATCATCTTACCTACAGACTATCTTAACATCTTATCTACAGACTATCACATCATCTTACCTACAGACTATAACATCATCTTATCTACAGACTATCACATCATCTTACCTACAGAGTATCACATCATCTTACCTACAGACTATCACATCATCCTACCTACATACTATCTTAACATTTTATCCACAGACTATCACATCATCTTACCCACAGACTATCACATCATGCTACCTACAGGCTATCATATCATCCTACCTTCAGACTATCACATCATCTAACCTACAGACTATCACATCATCTTATCTACAGACTATCACATCATCTTACCTACAGAGTATCACATCATCTTACCTACAGACTATCACATCATCCTACCTACATACTATCTTAACATTTTATCCACAGACTATCACATCATCTTACCCACAGACTATCACATCATGCTACCTACAGGCTATCATATCATCCTACCTTCAGACTATCACATCATCTTACCTACAGACTATCATATCATCCTACCTACAGACTATCACATCATCTTACCTACAGACTATCACATCATCTTACCTACAGACTATCACATCATCTTATCTACAGACTATCACATCATCTTACCTACAGACTATCACATCATTTTACCTACAGACTATCACATCATCCTACCTACAGACAATCAAATCATCTTACCGACAGACTGTCATATCATCTTACCTACAGTCTATCACATCATTTTACCTACAGACTATCTTAACATCTTATCCACAGACAATCACATCATCTTACCCACAGACTATCACATCATGCTACCTACAGACTATCATATCATCCTACCTTCAGACTATCACATCATCTTACCTACAGAATATCACATCATCTTACCTACAGACTATCACATCATCTTACCTACAGACTATCTTAACATCTTATCTACAGACAATCACATCATCTTACCTACAGACGATCATATCATCTTACCTACAGACTATCATATCATCCTACCTACAGACTATCACATCGTCTTACCTACAGAGTAACACATCCTTTTACCTACAGAATTTCATATCATCCTACCTACTGACTATCACATCATCTTACCTACAGGCTATCATATCATCCTACCTACAGACTATCACATCATCTCACCTACAGACTATCACATCATCTTTCCTACAGACTATCATATCATCTTACCTACAGACTATCACATCATGTTACCTACAAACTATCACATCATCCTACCTACAGACTATCACATCATCTTACCCACAGACTATCACATCATCCGACCTACAGACTATCATATCATCCTGCCTACAGACTATCACATCATCTTACCTACAGACTATCATATCATCCTACCTACAGACTATTACATCGTCTTACCTACAGAGTAACACATCTTTTTACTTACAGAATTTCATATCATCCTACCTACAGACTATCACATCATCTTACCTACAGACTATCACATCATCTTACCTACAGACGATCATATCATCCTACCTACAGACTATCACATCATCTCACGTACAGACTATCACATCATCTTACCTACAGACTATCACATCATCTTACCTACAGACTATCTTAACATCTTATCTACAGACTATCACATCATCTTACCTACAGACTATAACATCATCTTATCTACAGACTATCACATCATCTTACCTACAGAGTATCACATCATCTTACCTACAGACTATCACATCATCCTACCTACATACTATCTTAACATTTTATCCACAGACTATCACATCATCTTACCCACAGACTATCACATCATGCTACCTACAGGCTATCATATCATCCTACCTTCAGACTATCACATCATCTAACCTACAGACTATCACATCATCTTACCTACAGACTATCACATCATCCTACCCACAGACTATCATATCATCCTACATACAGACTATCACATCATCTTACCTACAGACTATCACATCATCTTACCTACAGACTATCATATCATCCTACCTACAGACTATCATATCATCATACCTACAGACGATCATATCATCTTACCTACAGACTATCACATCATCTTACCTACAGACTATCATATCATCTTACTTACAGACTATCACATCATCTTACCTACAGACTATCACATCATCTTACCTACAGACGATCATATCATCTTACCTACAGACTATCATATCATCTCACCGACAGACTATCACATCATCTTACCTACAGACGATCATATCATCCTACCTACAGACTATCACATCATCTCACGTACAGACTATCACATCATCTTACCTACAGACTATCACATCATCTTACCTACAGACTATCACATCATCTTACCTACAGACTATCTTAACATCTTATCTACAGACTATCACATCATCTTACCTACAGACTATCACATCATCTTATCTACAGACTATCACATCATCTTACCTACAGACTATCACATCATCTTACCTACAGACTATCACATCATCCTACCTACAGACTATCTTAACATTTTATCCACAGACTATCACATCATCTTACCCACAGACTATCACATCATGCTACCTACAGGCTATCATATCATCCTACCTTCAGACTATCACATCATCTAACCTACAGACTATCACATCATCTTACCTATAGACTATCACATCATCTTACCTACAGACTATCATACCATCTTATCTACAGACTATCATATCATCCTACCTTCAGACTATCACATCATCTTACCTACAAACTATCACATCATCCTACCTACAAACTATCACCTCTCCTTACCCACAGACTATCACATCATCCGACCTATAGACTATCATATCATCCTGCCTACAGATTATCACATCATCCTACCTACAGACTATCACATCATCCTACCTACAGACTATCACATCATCTTACCTACAGACTATCTTAACATCTTATCTACAGACTATCACATCATCTTACCTACAGACTATCACATCATCTTATCTACAGACTATCACATCATCTTACCTACAGACTATCTTAACATCTTATCTACAGACTATCACATCATCTTACCTACAGACTATCACATCATCTTATCTACAGACTATCACATCATCTTACCTACAGACTATCTTAACATTTTATCCACAGACTATCACATCATCTTACCCACAGACTATCACATCATGCTACCTACAGGCTATCATATCATCCTACCTTCAGACTATCACATCATCTAACCTACAGACTATCACATCATCTTACCTATAGACTATCACATCATCTTACCTACAGACTATCATACCATCTTATCTACAGACTATCATATCATCTTACCTACAGTCTATCACATCATTTTACCTACAGACTATCTTAACATCTTATCCACAGACTATCACATCATCTTACCCACAGACTATCACATCATGCTACCTACAGACTATCATATCATCCTACCTTCAGACTATCACATCATCTTACCTACAGAATATCACATCATCTTACCTACAGACTATCACATCATCTTACCTACAGACTATCTTAACATCTTATCTACAGACAATCACATCATCTTACCTACAGACGATCATATCATCTTACCTACAGACTATCATATCATCCTACCTACAGACTATCACATCGTCTTACCTACAGAGTAACACATCCTTTTACCTACAGAATTTCATATCATCCTACCTACTGACTATCACATCATCTTACCTACAGGCTATCATATCATCCTACCTACAGACTATCACATCATCTCACCTACAGACTATCACATCATCTTTCCTACAGACTATCATATCATCTTACCTACAGACTATCACATCATGTTACCTACAAACTATCACATCATCCTACCTACAGACTATCACATCATCTTACCCACAGACTATCACATCATCCGACCTACAGACTATCATATCATCCTGCCTACAGACTATCACATCATCTTACCTACAGACTATCATATCATCCTACCTACAGACTATTACATCGTCTTACCTACAGAGTAACACATCTTTTTACTTACAGAATTTCATATCATCCTACCTACAGACTATCACATCATCTTACCTACAGACTATCACATCATCTTACCTACAGACGATCATATCATCCTACCTACAGACTATCACATCATCTCACGTACAGACTATCACATCATCTTACCTACAGACTATCACATCATCTTACCTACAGACTATCTTAACATCTTATCTACAGACTATCACATCATCTTACCTACAGACTATAACATCATCTTATCTACAGACTATCACATCATCTTACCTACAGAGTATCACATCATCTTACCTACAGACTATCACATCATCCTACCTACATACTATCTTAACATTTTATCCACAGACTATCACATCATCTTACCCACAGACTATCACATCATGCTACCTACAGGCTATCATATCATCCTACCTTCAGACTATCACATCATCTAACCTACAGACTATCACATCATCTTACCTACAGACTATCATATCATCCTACCTACAGACTATCACATCATCTTACCTACAGACTATCACATCATCTTACCTACAGACTATCACATCATCTTATCTACAGACTATCACATCATCTTACCTACAGACTATCACATCATTTTACCTACAGACTATCACATCATCCTACCTACAGACAATCAAATCATCTTACCGACAGACTGTCATATCATCTTACCTACAGACTATCACATCATCTTACCTACAGACTATCGTATCATCTTACCCACAGACTATCACATCATCCTACCTACCGACTATCACATCATCCTACCTACAGACAATCAAATCATCTTACCCACAGACTGTCATATCATCCTACCTACAGACTATCACATCATCTTACCTACAGACTATCACATCATCTTACCTACAGACTATCTTAACATTTTATCCACAGACTATCACATCATCTTACCCACAGACTATCACATCATGCTACCTACAGGCTATCATATCATCCTACCTTCAGACTATCACATCATCTAACCTACAGACTATCACATCGTCTTACCTACAGACTATCACATCAACCTACCTACAGACTATCACATCATCCTACCTTCAGACTATCACATCATCTTACCTACAGACTATCACATCATCTTACCTACAGACTATCCCATCATCCTACCTACAGACAATGAAATCATCTTTCCTACAGAATATCACATCATCTTACCTACAGACTATCACATCCTCTTACCTACAGACTATCACATCATCTTACCTACAGACTATCACATCATCTTACCTACAGACGATCATATCATCCTACCTTCAGACTATCACATCATCTTACCTACAAACTATCACATCATCCTACCTACAAACTATCACCTCTCCTTACCCACAGACTATCACATCATCCGACCTATAGACTATCATATCATCCTGCCTACAGATTATCACATCATCCTACCTACAGACTATCACATCATCCTACCTACAGACTATCACATCATCTTACCTACAGACTATCACATCATCTCACCTACAGAGTATCACATCCTCTTAATTACAGACTATCATATCATCCTACCTACAGACTATCACATCATCTTACCCACAGACTATCAAATCATCTTACCTACAGACTATCACATCATCTTACCTATAGACTATCACATCATCTTACCTAAAGACTATCATACCATCTTATCCACAGACTATCGCATCATCTTACCTACAGACTATCACATCATCCTACCCACAGACTATCATATCATCCTACATACAGACTATCACATCATCTTACCTACAGACTATCACATCATCTTACCTACAGACTATCATATCATCCTACCTACAGACTATCATATCATCATACCTACAGACGATCATATCATCTTACCTACAGACTATCACATCATCTTACCTACAGACTATCATATCATCTTACTTACAGACTATCACATCATCTTACCTACAGACTATCACATCATCTTACCTACAGACGATCATATCATCTTACCTACAGACTATCATATCATCTCACCGACAGACTATCACATCATCTTACCTACAGACTATCATATCATCCTACCTACAGACTATCGCATCCTCTTACCTACAGACTATCATATAATCCTACCTACAGACTATCACATCATCTTACCTACAGACTATCACATCATCTTACCTACAGACGATCATATCATCTTACCTACAGACTATCGTATCATCTCACCGACAGACTATCACATCATCTTACCTACAGACTATTTTATCATCTTACCCACAGACTATCACATCATCCTACCTATAGACAATTAAATCATCTTACCCACAGACTGTCATATCATCTTACCTACAGACTATCACATCATCTTACCTACAGACTATCACATCATCTTACCTACAGACTATCTTAACATCTTATCTACAGACTATCACATCATCTTACCTACAGACTATCACATCATCTTATCTACAGACTATCACATCATCTTACCTACAGACTATCACATCATCTTACCTACAGACTATCACATCATCCTACCTACAGACTATCTTAACATTTTATCCACAGACTATCACATCATCTTACCCACAGACTATCACATCATGCTACCTACAGGCTATCATATCATCCTACCTTCAGACTATCACATCATATAACCTACAGACTATCACATCATCTTACCTATAGACTATCACATCATCTTACCTACAGACTATCATACCATCTTATCTACAGACTATCATATCATCTTACCTACAGTCTATCACATCATTTTACCTACAGACTATCTTAACATCTTATCCACAGACTATCACATCATCTTACCCACAGACTATCACATCATGCTACCTACAGACTATCATATCATCCTACCTTCAGACTATCACATCATCTTACCTACAGAATATCACATCATCTTACCTACAGACTATCACATCATCTTACCTACAGACTATCTTAACATCTTATCTACAGACA
Source organism: Watersipora subatra (assembly GCF_963576615.1). Classification (NCBI taxonomy): domain Eukaryota; kingdom Metazoa; phylum Bryozoa; class Gymnolaemata; order Cheilostomatida; family Watersiporidae; genus Watersipora; species Watersipora subatra. The sequence continues at coordinate 65,512,680 of NC_088712.1, read as the reverse complement.
ATCACATCATCTTACCTACAGACGATCATATCATCTTACCTACAGACTATCATATCATCCTACCTACAGACTATCACATCGTCTTACCTACAGAGTAACACATCCTTTTACCTACAGAATTTCATATCATCCTACCTACTGACTATCACATCATCTTACCTACAGGCTATCATATCATCCTACCTACAGACTATCACATCATCTCACCTACAGACTATCACATCATCTTTCCTACAGACTATCATATCATCTTACCTACAGTCTATCACATCATGTTACCTACAAACTATCACATCATCCTACCTACAGACTATCACATCATCTTACCCACAGACTATCACATCATCCGACCTACAGACTATCATATCATCCTGCCTACAGACTATCACATCATCTTACCTACAGACTATCATATCATCCTACCTACAGACTATTACATCGTCTTACCTACAGAGTAACACATCTTTTTACTTACAGAATTTCATATCATCCTACCTACAGACTATCACATCATCTTACCTACAGACTATCACATCATCTTACCTACAGACGATCATATCATCCTACCTACAGACTATCACATCATCTCACGTACAGACTATCACATCATCTTACCTACAGACTATCACATCATCTTACCTACAGACTATCTTAACATCTTATCTACAGACTATCACATCATCTTACCTACAGACTATAACATCATCTTATCTACAGACTATCACATCATCTTACCTACAGAGTATCACATCATCTTACCTACAGACTATCACATCATCCTACCTACATACTATCTTAACATTTTATCCACAGACTATCACATCATCTTACCCACAGACTATCACATCATGCTACCTACAGGCTATCATATCATCCTACCTTCAGACTATCACATCATCTAACCTACAGACTATCACATCATCTTACCTACAGACTATCACATCATGTTACCTACAAACTATCACATCATCCTACCTACAGACTATCACATCATCTTACCCACAGACTATCACATCATCCGACCTACAGACTATCATATCATCCTGCCTACAGACTATCACATCATCTCACCTACAGACTATCATATCATCCTACCTACAGACTATTACATCGTCTTACCTACAGAGTAACACATCTTTTTACTTACAGAATTTCATATCATCCTACCTACAGACTATCACATCATCTTACCTACAGACTATCACATCATCTTACCTACAGACGATCATATCATCCTACCTACAGACTATCACATCATCTCACGTACAGACTATCACATCATCTTACCTACAGACTATCACATCATCTTACCTACAGACTATCTTAACATCTTATCTACAGACTATCACATCATCTTACCTACAGACTATAACATCATCTTATCTACAGACTATCACATCATCTTACCTACAGAGTATCACATCATCTTACCTACAGACTATCACATCATCCTACCTACATACTATCTTAACATTTTATCCACAGACTATCACATCATCTTACCCACAGACTATCACATCATGCTACCTACAGGCTATCATATCATCCTACCTTCAGACTATCACATCATCTAACCTACAGACTATCACATCATCTTATCTACAGACTATCACATCATCTTACCTACAGAGTATCACATCATCTTACCTACAGACTATCACATCATCCTACCTACATACTATCTTAACATTTTATCCACAGACTATCACATCATCTTACCCACAGACTATCACATCATGCTACCTACAGGCTATCATATCATCCTACCTTCAGACTATCACATCATCTTACCTACAGACTATCATATCATCCTACCTACAGACTATCACATCATCTTACCTACAGACTATCACATCATCTTACCTACAGACTATCACATCATCTTATCTACAGACTATCACATCATCTTACCTACAGACTATCACATCATTTTACCTACAGACTATCACATCATCCTACCTACAGACAATCAAATCATCTTACCGACAGACTGTCATATCATCTTACCTACAGTCTATCACATCATTTTACCTACAGACTATCTTAACATCTTATCCACAGACAATCACATCATCTTACCCACAGACTATCACATCATGCTACCTACAGACTATCATATCATCCTACCTTCAGACTATCACATCATCTTACCTACAGAATATCACATCATCTTACCTACAGACTATCACATCATCTTACCTACAGACTATCTTAACATCTTATCTACAGACAATCACATCATCTTACCTACAGACGATCATATCATCTTACCTACAGACTATCATATCATCCTACCTACAGACTATCACATCGTCTTACCTACAGAGTAACACATCCTTTTACCTACAGAATTTCATATCATCCTACCTACTGACTATCACATCATCTTACCTACAGGCTATCATATCATCCTACCTACAGACTATCACATCATCTCACCTACAGACTATCACATCATCTTTCCTACAGACTATCATATCATCTTACCTACAGACTATCACATCATGTTACCTACAAACTATCACATCATCCTACCTACAGACTATCACATCATCTTACCCACAGACTATCACATCATCCGACCTACAGACTATCATATCATCCTGCCTACAGACTATCACATCATCTTACCTACAGACTATCATATCATCCTACCTACAGACTATTACATCGTCTTACCTACAGAGTAACACATCTTTTTACTTACAGAATTTCATATCATCCTACCTACAGACTATCACATCATCTTACCTACAGACTATCACATCATCTTACCTACAGACGATCATATCATCCTACCTACAGACTATCACATCATCTCACGTACAGACTATCACATCATCTTACCTACAGACTATCACATCATCTTACCTACAGACTATCTTAACATCTTATCTACAGACTATCACATCATCTTACCTACAGACTATAACATCATCTTATCTACAGACTATCACATCATCTTACCTACAGAGTATCACATCATCTTACCTACAGACTATCACATCATCCTACCTACATACTATCTTAACATTTTATCCACAGACTATCACATCATCTTACCCACAGACTATCACATCATGCTACCTACAGGCTATCATATCATCCTACCTTCAGACTATCACATCATCTAACCTACAGACTATCACATCATCTTACCTACAGACTATCACATCATCCTACCCACAGACTATCATATCATCCTACATACAGACTATCACATCATCTTACCTACAGACTATCACATCATCTTACCTACAGACTATCATATCATCCTACCTACAGACTATCATATCATCATACCTACAGACGATCATATCATCTTACCTACAGACTATCACATCATCTTACCTACAGACTATCATATCATCTTACTTACAGACTATCACATCATCTTACCTACAGACTATCACATCATCTTACCTACAGACGATCATATCATCTTACCTACAGACTATCATATCATCTCACCGACAGACTATCACATCATCTTACCTACAGACGATCATATCATCCTACCTACAGACTATCACATCATCTCACGTACAGACTATCACATCATCTTACCTACAGACTATCACATCATCTTACCTACAGACTATCACATCATCTTACCTACAGACTATCTTAACATCTTATCTACAGACTATCACATCATCTTACCTACAGACTATCACATCATCTTATCTACAGACTATCACATCATCTTACCTACAGACTATCACATCATCTTACCTACAGACTATCACATCATCCTACCTACAGACTATCTTAACATTTTATCCACAGACTATCACATCATCTTACCCACAGACTATCACATCATGCTACCTACAGGCTATCATATCATCCTACCTTCAGACTATCACATCATCTAACCTACAGACTATCACATCATCTTACCTATAGACTATCACATCATCTTACCTACAGACTATCATACCATCTTATCTACAGACTATCATATCATCCTACCTTCAGACTATCACATCATCTTACCTACAAACTATCACATCATCCTACCTACAAACTATCACCTCTCCTTACCCACAGACTATCACATCATCCGACCTATAGACTATCATATCATCCTGCCTACAGATTATCACATCATCCTACCTACAGACTATCACATCATCCTACCTACAGACTATCACATCATCTTACCTACAGACTATCTTAACATCTTATCTACAGACTATCACATCATCTTACCTACAGACTATCACATCATCTTATCTACAGACTATCACATCATCTTACCTACAGACTATCTTAACATCTTATCTACAGACTATCACATCATCTTACCTACAGACTATCACATCATCTTATCTACAGACTATCACATCATCTTACCTACAGACTATCTTAACATTTTATCCACAGACTATCACATCATCTTACCCACAGACTATCACATCATGCTACCTACAGGCTATCATATCATCCTACCTTCAGACTATCACATCATCTAACCTACAGACTATCACATCATCTTACCTATAGACTATCACATCATCTTACCTACAGACTATCATACCATCTTATCTACAGACTATCATATCATCTTACCTACAGTCTATCACATCATTTTACCTACAGACTATCTTAACATCTTATCCACAGACTATCACATCATCTTACCCACAGACTATCACATCATGCTACCTACAGACTATCATATCATCCTACCTTCAGACTATCACATCATCTTACCTACAGAATATCACATCATCTTACCTACAGACTATCACATCATCTTACCTACAGACTATCTTAACATCTTATCTACAGACAATCACATCATCTTACCTACAGACGATCATATCATCTTACCTACAGACTATCATATCATCCTACCTACAGACTATCACATCGTCTTACCTACAGAGTAACACATCCTTTTACCTACAGAATTTCATATCATCCTACCTACTGACTATCACATCATCTTACCTACAGGCTATCATATCATCCTACCTACAGACTATCACATCATCTCACCTACAGACTATCACATCATCTTTCCTACAGACTATCATATCATCTTACCTACAGACTATCACATCATGTTACCTACAAACTATCACATCATCCTACCTACAGACTATCACATCATCTTACCCACAGACTATCACATCATCCGACCTACAGACTATCATATCATCCTGCCTACAGACTATCACATCATCTTACCTACAGACTATCATATCATCCTACCTACAGACTATTACATCGTCTTACCTACAGAGTAACACATCTTTTTACTTACAGAATTTCATATCATCCTACCTACAGACTATCACATCATCTTACCTACAGACTATCACATCATCTTACCTACAGACGATCATATCATCCTACCTACAGACTATCACATCATCTCACGTACAGACTATCACATCATCTTACCTACAGACTATCACATCATCTTACCTACAGACTATCTTAACATCTTATCTACAGACTATCACATCATCTTACCTACAGACTATAACATCATCTTATCTACAGACTATCACATCATCTTACCTACAGAGTATCACATCATCTTACCTACAGACTATCACATCATCCTACCTACATACTATCTTAACATTTTATCCACAGACTATCACATCATCTTACCCACAGACTATCACATCATGCTACCTACAGGCTATCATATCATCCTACCTTCAGACTATCACATCATCTAACCTACAGACTATCACATCATCTTACCTACAGACTATCATATCATCCTACCTACAGACTATCACATCATCTTACCTACAGACTATCACATCATCTTACCTACAGACTATCACATCATCTTATCTACAGACTATCACATCATCTTACCTACAGACTATCACATCATTTTACCTACAGACTATCACATCATCCTACCTACAGACAATCAAATCATCTTACCGACAGACTGTCATATCATCTTACCTACAGACTATCACATCATCTTACCTACAGACTATCGTATCATCTTACCCACAGACTATCACATCATCCTACCTACCGACTATCACATCATCCTACCTACAGACAATCAAATCATCTTACCCACAGACTGTCATATCATCCTACCTACAGACTATCACATCATCTTACCTACAGACTATCACATCATCTTACCTACAGACTATCTTAACATTTTATCCACAGACTATCACATCATCTTACCCACAGACTATCACATCATGCTACCTACAGGCTATCATATCATCCTACCTTCAGACTATCACATCATCTAACCTACAGACTATCACATCGTCTTACCTACAGACTATCACATCAACCTACCTACAGACTATCACATCATCCTACCTTCAGACTATCACATCATCTTACCTACAGACTATCACATCATCTTACCTACAGACTATCCCATCATCCTACCTACAGACAATGAAATCATCTTTCCTACAGAATATCACATCATCTTACCTACAGACTATCACATCCTCTTACCTACAGACTATCACATCATCTTACCTACAGACTATCACATCATCTTACCTACAGACGATCATATCATCCTACCTTCAGACTATCACATCATCTTACCTACAAACTATCACATCATCCTACCTACAAACTATCACCTCTCCTTACCCACAGACTATCACATCATCCGACCTATAGACTATCATATCATCCTGCCTACAGATTATCACATCATCCTACCTACAGACTATCACATCATCCTACCTACAGACTATCACATCATCTTACCTACAGACTATCACATCATCTCACCTACAGAGTATCACATCCTCTTAATTACAGACTATCATATCATCCTACCTACAGACTATCACATCATCTTACCCACAGACTATCAAATCATCTTACCTACAGACTATCACATCATCTTACCTATAGACTATCACATCATCTTACCTAAAGACTATCATACCATCTTATCCACAGACTATCGCATCATCTTACCTACAGACTATCACATCATCCTACCCACAGACTATCATATCATCCTACATACAGACTATCACATCATCTTACCTACAGACTATCACATCATCTTACCTACAGACTATCATATCATCCTACCTACAGACTATCATATCATCATACCTACAGACGATCATATCATCTTACCTACAGACTATCACATCATCTTACCTACAGACTATCATATCATCTTACTTACAGACTATCACATCATCTTACCTACAGACTATCACATCATCTTACCTACAGACGATCATATCATCTTACCTACAGACTATCATATCATCTCACCGACAGACTATCACATCATCTTACCTACAGACTATCATATCATCCTACCTACAGACTATCGCATCCTCTTACCTACAGACTATCATATAATCCTACCTACAGACTATCACATCATCTTACCTACAGACTATCACATCATCTTACCTACAGACGATCATATCATCTTACCTACAGACTATCGTATCATCTCACCGACAGACTATCACATCATCTTACCTACAGACTATTTTATCATCTTACCCACAGACTATCACATCATCCTACCTATAGACAATTAAATCATCTTACCCACAGACTGTCATATCATCTTACCTACAGACTATCACATCATCTTACCTACAGACTATCACATCATCTTACCTACAGACTATCTTAACATCTTATCTACAGACTATCACATCATCTTACCTACAGACTATCACATCATCTTATCTACAGACTATCACATCATCTTACCTACAGACTATCACATCATCTTACCTACAGACTATCACATCATCCTACCTACAGACTATCTTAACATTTTATCCACAGACTATCACATCATCTTACCCACAGACTATCACATCATGCTACCTACAGGCTATCATATCATCCTACCTTCAGACTATCACATCATATAACCTACAGACTATCACATCATCTTACCTATAGACTATCACATCATCTTACCTACAGACTATCATACCATCTTATCTACAGACTATCATATCATCTTACCTACAGTCTATCACATCATTTTACCTACAGACTATCTTAACATCTTATCCACAGACTATCACATCATCTTACCCACAGACTATCACATCATGCTACCTACAGACTATCATATCATCCTACCTTCAGACTATCACATCATCTTACCTACAGAATATCACATCATCTTACCTACAGACTATCACATCATCTTACCTACAGACTATCTTAACATCTTATCTACAGACAATCACATCATCTTACCTACAGACGATCATATCATCTTACCTACAGACTATCATATCATCCTACCTACAGACTATCACATCGTCTTACCTACAGAGTAACACATCCTTTTACCTACAGAATTTCATATCATCCTACCTACTGACTATCACATCATCTTACCTACAGGCTATCATATCATCCTACCTACAGACTATCACATCATCTCACCTACAGACTATCACATCATCTTTCCTACAGACTATCATATCATCTTACCTACAGTCTATCACATCATGTTACCTACAAACTATCACATCATCCTACCTACAGACTATCACATCATCTTACCCACAGACTATCACATCATCCGACCTACAGACTATCATATCATCCTGCCTACAGACTATCACATCATCTTACCTACAGACTATCATATCATCCTACCTACAGACTATTACATCGTCTTACCTACAGAGTAACACATCTTTTTACTTACAGAATTTCATATCATCCTACCTACAGACTATCACATCATCTTACCTACAGACTATCACATCATCTTACCTACAGACGATCATATCATCCTACCTACAGACTATCACATCATCTCACGTACAGACTATCACATCATCTTACCTACAGACTATCACATCATCTTACCTACAGACTATCTTAACATCTTATCTACAGACTATCACATCATCTTACCTACAGACTATAACATCATCTTATCTACAGACTATCACATCATCTTACCTACAGAGTATCACATCATCTTACCTACAGACTATCACATCATCCTACCTACATACTATCTTAACATTTTATCCACAGACTATCACATCATCTTACCCACAGACTATCACATCATGCTACCTACAGGCTATCATATCATCCTACCTTCAGACTATCACATCATCTAACCTACAGACTATCACATCATCTTACCTACAGACTATCATATCATCCTACCTACAGACTATCACATCATCTTACCTACAGACTATCACATCATCTTACCTACAGACTATCACATCATCTTATCTACAGACTATCACATCATCTTACCTACAGACTATCACATCATTTTACCTACAGACTATCACATCATCCTACCTACAGACAATCAAATCATCTTACCGACAGACTGTCATATCATCTTACCTACAGACTATCACATCATCTTACCTACAGACTATCGTATCATCTTACCCACAGACTATCACATCATCTTACCTACAGACTATCATATCATCCTACCTACAGACTATCATATCATCATACCTACAGACGATCATATCATCTTACCTACAGACTATCACATCATCTTACCTACAGACTATCATATCATCTTACTTACAGACTATCACATCATCTTACCTACAGACTATCACATCATCTTACCTACAGACGATCATATCATCTTACCTACAGACTATCATATCATCTCACCGACAGACTATCACATCATCTTACCTACAGACTATCATATCATCCTACCTACAGACTATCGCATCCTCTTACCTACAGACTATCATATAATCCTACCTACAGACTATCACATCATCTTACCTACAGACTATCACATCATCTTACCTACAGACGATCATATCATCTTACCTACAGACTATCGTATCATCTCACCGACAGACTATCACATCATCTTACCTACAGACTATTTTATCATCTTACCCACAGACTATCACATCATCCTACCTATAGACAATTAAATCATCTTACCCACAGACTGTCATATCATCTTACCTACAGACTATCACATCATCTTACCTACAGACTATCACATCATCTTACCTACAGACTATCTTAACATCTTATCTACAGACTATCACATCATCTTACCTACAGACTATCACATCATCTTATCTACAGACTATCACATCATCTTACCTACAGACTATCACATCATCTTACCTACAGACTATCACATCATCCTACCTACAGACTATCTTAACATTTTATCCACAGACTATCACATCATCTTACCCACAGACTATCACATCATGCTACCTACAGGCTATCATATCATCCTACCTTCAGACTATCACATCATATAACCTACAGACTATCACATCATCTTACCTATAGACTATCACATCATCTTACCTACAGACTATCATACCATCTTATCTACAGACTATCATATCATCTTACCTACAGTCTATCACATCATTTTACCTACAGACTATCTTAACATCTTATCCACAGACTATCACATCATCTTACCCACAGACTATCACATCATGCTACCTACAGACTATCATATCATCCTACCTTCAGACTATCACATCATCTTACCTACAGAATATCACATCATCTTACCTACAGACTATCACATCATCTTACCTACAGACTATCTTAACATCTTATCTACAGACAATCACATCATCTTACCAACAGACGATCATATCATCTTACCTACAGACTATCATATCATCCTACCTACAGACTATCACATCGTCTTACCTACAGAGTAACACATCCTTTTACCTACAGAATTTCATATCATCCTACCTACTGACTATCACATCATCTTACCTACAGGCTATCATATCATCCTACCTACAGACTATCACATCATCTCACCTACAGACTATCACATCATCTTTCCTACAGACTATCATATCATCTTACCTACAGTCTATCACATCATGTTACCTACAAACTATCACATCATCCTACCTACAGACTATCACATCATCTTACCCACAGACTATCACATCATCCGACCTACAGACTATCATATCATCCTGCCTACAGACTATCACATCATCTTACCTACAGACTATCATATCATCCTACCTACAGACTATTACATCGTCTTACCTACAGAGTAACACATCTTTTTACTTACAGAATTTCATATCATCCTACCTACAGACTATCACATCATCTTACCTACAGACTATCACATCATCTTACCTACAGACGATCATATCATCCTACCTACAGACTATCACATCATCTCACGTACAGACTATCACATCATCTTACCTACAGACTATCACATCATCTTACCTACAGACTATCTTAACATCTTATCTACAGACTATCACATCATCTTACCTACAGACTATAACATCATCTTATCTACAGACTATCACATCATCTTACCTACAGAGTATCACATCATCTTACCTACAGACTATCACATCATCCTACCTACATACTATCTTAACATTTTATCCACAGACTATCACATCATCTTACCCACAGACTATCACATCATGCTACCTACAGGCTATCATATCATCCTACCTTCAGACTATCACATCATCTAACCTACAGACTATCACATCATCTTACCTACAGACTATCATATCATCCTACCTACAGACTATCACATCATCTTACCTACAGACTATCACATCATCTTACCTACAGACTATCACATCATCTTATCTACAGACTATCACATCATCTTACCTACAGACTATCACATCATTTTACCTACAGACTATCACATCATCCTACCTACAGACAATCAAATCATCTTACCGACAGACTGTCATATCATCTTACCTACAGACTATCACATCATCTTACCTACAGACTATCGTATCATCTTACCCACAGACTATCACATCATCCTACCTACCGACTATCACATCATCCTACCTACAGACAATCAAATCATCTTACCCACAGACTGTCATATCATCCTACCTACAGACTATCACATCATCTTACCTACAGACTATCACATCATCTTACCTACAGACTATCTTAACATTTTATCCACAGACTATCACATCATCTTACCCACAGACTATCACATCATGCTACCTACAGGCTATCATATCATCCTACCTTCAGACTATCACATCATCTAACCTACAGACTATCACATCGTCTTACCTACAGACTATCACATCAACCTACCTACAGACTATCACATCATCCTACCTTCAGACTATCACATCATCTTACCTACAGACTATCACATCATCTTACCTACAGACTATCCCATCATCCTACCTACAGACAATGAAATCATCTTTCCTACAGAATATCACATCATCTTACCTACAGACTATCACATCCTCTTACCTACAGACTATCACATCATCTTACCTACAGACTATCACATCATCTTACCTACAGACGATCATATCATCCTACCTTCAGACTATCACATCATCTTACCTACAGACCATCACATTCTTTTACCTACCGACTATCACATCATCTTACCTACAGACTACCACATCATCTTACCTACAGACTATCACATCATCCTACCTACAGACTATCTTAACATTTTATCCACCGACTATCACATCATCTTACCCACAGACTATCACATCATGCTACCTACAGGCTATCATATCATCCTACCTTCAGACTATCACATCATCTAACCTACAGACCATCACATTCTTTGACCTACCGACTATCACATCATCTTAGCTACAGACTATCACATCCTCTTACCTACAGACTATCACATCATCTTACCTACAGACGATCATATCATCTTACCTACAGACTATCGTATCATCTCACCGACAGACTATCACATCATCTTACCTACAGACTATCGTATCATCTTACCCACAGACTATCACATCATCCTACCTACCGACTATCACATCATCCTACCTACAGACAATCAAATCATCTTACACACAGACTGTCATATCATCTTACCTACAGACTATCACATCATCTTACCTACAGACTATCATATCATCTTTTCCACAGACTATCACATCATCCTACTTACAGACTATCACATCATCCTACCTACAGCCAATCAAATCATCTTACCCACAGACTGTCATATCATCTTACCTACAGACTATCACATCATCTTATCTACAGACTATCACATCATCTTACCTACAGACTATCTTAACATCTTATCCACAGACTATCACATCATCTTACCCACAGACTATCACATCATGCTACCTACAGGCTATCATATCATCCTACCTTCAGACTATCACATCATCTTACCTACAGACTATCACATCATCTTACCTACAGACTATCACATCATCCTACCTACAGACCATCACATCATCCTACCTACAGACTATCACATCATCTTACCTACAGACTATCACATCCTCTTACCTACAGATTAGCACATCATCTTACCTACAGACTATCATATCATCTTACCTACAGTCTATCACATCATCTTACCTACAGACTATCTTAACATCTTATCCACAGACTATCACATCATCTTACCCACAGACTATCACATCATGCTACCTACAGACTATCATATCATCCTACCTTCAGACTATCACATCATCTTACCTACAGAATATCACATCATCTTACCTACAGACTATCACATCATCTTACCTACAGACTATCTTAACATCTTATCTACAGACAATCACATCATCTTACCTACAGACGATCATATCATCTTACCTACAGACTATCATATCATCCTACCTACAGACTATCACATCGTCTTACCTACAGAGTAACACATCCTTTTACCTACAGAATTTCATATCATCCTACCTACCGACTATCACATCATCTTACCTACAGACTATCATATCATCCTACCTACAGACTATCACATCATCTCACCTACAGACTATCACATCATCTTTCCTACAGACTATCATATCATCTTACCTACAGACTATCACATCATGTTACCTACAAACTATCACATCATCCTACCTACAGACTATCACATCATCTTACCCACAGACTATCACATCATCCGACCTACAGACTATCATATCATCCTGCCTACAGACTATCACATCATCTTACCTACAGACTATCATATCATCCTACCTACAGACTATTACATCGTCTTACCTACAGAGTAACACATCCTTTTACTTACAGAATTTCATATCATCCTACCTACAGACTATCACATCATCTTACCTACAGACTATCACATCATCTTACCTACAGACGATCATATCATCCTACCTACAGACTATCACATCATCTCACGTACAGACTATCACATCATCTTACCTACAGACTAATATATCATCTTACCTACAGACTATCACATCATCTTACCTACAAACTATCACATCATCCTACCTACAAACTATCACCTCTCCTTACCCACAGACTATCACATCATCCGACCTATAGACTATCATATCATCCTGCCTACAGATTATCACATCATCCTACCTACAGACTATCACATCATCCTACCTACAGACTATCACATCATCTTACCTACAGACTATCACATCATCTCACCTACAGAGTATCACATCCTCTTAATTACAGACTATCATATCATCCTACCTACAGACTATCACATCATCTTACCCACAGACTATCAAATCATCTTACCTACAGACTATCACATCATCTTACCTATAGACTATCACATCATCTTACCTAAAGACTATCATACCATCTTATCCACAGACTATCGCATCATCTTACCTACAGACTATCACATCATCCTACCCACAGACTATCATATCATCCTACATACAGACTATCACATCATCTTACCTACAGACTATCACATCATCTTACCTACAGACTATCATATCATCCTACCTACAGACTATCATATCATCATACCTACAGACGATCATATCATCTTACCTACAGACTATCACATCATCTTACCTACAGACTATCATATCATCTTACTTACAGACTATCACATCATCTTACCTACAGACTATCACATCATCTTACCTACAGACGATCATATCATCTTACCTACAGACTATCATATCATCTCACCGACAGACTATCACATCATCTTACCTACAGACTATCATATCATCCTACCTACAGACTATCGCATCCTCTTACCTACAGACTATCATATAATCCTACCTACAGACTATCACATCATCTTACCTACAGACTATCACATCATCTTACCTACAGACGATCATATCATCTTACCTACAGACTATCGTATCATCTCACCGACAGACTATCACATCATCTTACCTACAGACTATTTTATCATCTTACCCACAGACTATCACATCATCCTACCTATAGACAATTAAATCATCTTACCCACAGACTGTCATATCATCTTACCTACAGACTATCACATCATCTTACCTACAGACTATCACATCATCTTACCTACAGACTATCTTAACATCTTATCTACAGACTATCACATCATCTTACCTACAGACTATCACATCATCTTATCTACAGACTATCACATCATCTTACCTACAGACTATCACATCATCTTACCTACAGACTATCACATCATCCTACCTACAGACTATCTTAACATTTTATCCACAGACTATCACATCATCTTACCCACAGACTATCACATCATGCTACCTACAGGCTATCATATCATCCTACCTTCAGACTATCACATCATCTAACCTACAGACTATCACATCATCTTACCTATAGACTATCACATCATCTTACCTACAGACTATCATACCATCTTATCTACAGACTATCATATCATCTTACCTACAGTCTATCACATCATTTTACCTACAGACTATCTTAACATCTTATCCACAGACTATCACATCATCTTACCCACAGACTATCACATCATGCTACCTACAGATTATCATATCATCCTACCTTCAGACTATCACATCATCTTACCTACAGAATATCACATCATCTTACCTACAGACTATCACATCATCTTACCTACAGACTATCTTAACATCTTATCTACAGACAATCACATCATCTTACCTACAGACGATCATATCATCTTACCTACAGACTATCATATCATCCTACCTACAGACTATCACATCGTCTTACCTACAGAGTAACACATCCTTTTACCTACAGAATTTCATATCATCCTACCTACTGACTATCACATCATCTTACCTACAGGCTATCATATCATCCTACCTACAGACTATCACATCATCTCACCTACAGACTATCACATCATCTTTCCTACAGACTATCATATCATCTTACCTACAGACTATCACATCATGTTACCTACAAACTATCACATCATCCTACCTACAGACTATCACATCATCTTACCCACAGACTATCACATCATCCGACCTACAGACTATCATATCATCCTGCCTACAGACTATCACATCATCTTACCTACAGACTATCATATCATCCTACCTACAGACTATTACATCGTCTTACCTACAGAGTAACACATCTTTTTACTTACAGAATTTCATATCATCCTACCTACAGACTATCACATCATCTTACCTACAGACTATCACATCATCTTACCTACAGACGATCATATCATCCTACCTACAGACTATCACATCATCTCACGTACAGACTATCACATCATCTTACCTACAGACTAATATATCATCTTACCTACAGACTATCACATCATCTTACCTACAAACTATCACATCATCCTACCTACAAACTATCACCTCTCCTTACCCACAGACTATCACATCATCCGACCTATAGACTATCATATCATCCTGCCTACAGATTATCACATCATCCTACCTACAGACTATCACATCATCCTACCTACAGACTATCACATCATCTTACCTACAGACTATCACATCATCTCACCTACAGAGTATCACATCCTCTTAATTACAGACTATCATATCATCCTACCTACAGACTATCACATCATCTTACCCACAGACTATCAAATCATCTTACCTACATACTATCACATCATCTTACCTATAAACTATCACATCATCTTACCTACAGACTATCATACCATCTTATCCACAGACTATCGCATCATCTTACCTACAGACTATCACATCATCCTACCCACAGACTATCATATCATCCTACATACAGACTATCACATCATCTTACCTACAGACTATCACATCATCTTACCCACAGACTATAACATCATCCTACTTACAGACTATCACATCATCTTACCTACAGACTATCACATCATTTTACCTGCAGACTATCACATCATCTTACCTACAGACTATCATATCATCCTACCTACAGACTATCATATCATCATACCTACAGACGATCATATCATCTTACCTACAGACTATCACATCATCTTACCTACAGACTATCATATCATCTTACCTACAGACTATCACATCATCTTACCTACAGACTATCACATCATCTTACCTACAGACGATCATATCATCCTACCTACAGACTATCATATCATCTCACCGACAGACTATCACATCATCTTACCTACAGACTATCACATCATCTTACCTACAGACTATCTTAACCTCTTATCTACAGACTATCACATCATCTTACCTACAGACTATCACATCATCTTATCTACAGACTATCACATCATCTTACCTACAGACTATCACATCATCTTACCTACAGACTATCACATCATCCTACCTACAGACTATCTTAACATTTTATCCACAGACTATCACATCATCTTACCCACAGACTATCACATCATGCTACCTACAGGCTATCATATCATCCTACCTTCAGACTATCACATCATCTAACCTACAGACTATCACATCATCTTACCTACAGACTATCATATCATCCTACCTACAGACTATCACATCATCTTACCTACAGACTATCACATCATCTTACCTACAGACTATCACATCATCTTATCTACAGACTATCACATCATCTTACCTACAGACTATCACATCATCTTACCTACAGACTATCACATCATCCAACCTACAGACAATCAAATCATCTTACCGACAGACTGTCATATCATCTTACCTACAGACTATCACATCATCTTACCTACAGACTATCACATCATCTTACCTACAGACTATCTTAACATTTTATCCACAGACTATCACATCATCTTACCCACAGACTATCACATCATGCTACCTACAGGCTATCATATCATCCTACCTTCAGGCTATCACATCATCTAACCTACAGACTATCACATCATCTTACCTACAGACTATCACATCAACCTACCTACAGACTATCACATCATCCTACCTTCAGACTATCACATCATCTTACCTACAGACTATCACATCATCTTACCTACAGACTATCCGATCATCCTACCTACAGACAATGAAATCATCTTTCCTACAGAATATCACATCATCTTACCTACAGACTATCATATCATCCTACCTACAGACTATCACATCATTTTACCTACAGACTATCACATCATTTTACCAACAGACTATCACATCATCTTATCTACAGACTATCACATCATCTTACCCACAGACTATCACATCATGCTACCTACAGACTATCATATCATCCTACCTTCAGACTATCACATCATCTTACCTACAGAATATCACATCATCTTACCTTCAGACTATCACATCATCCTACCTACAGACTATCACATCATCCTACCTTCAGACTATCACCTCATCTTAGCTACAGACTATCATATCATCTTACCTACAGACTATCACATCATCTTACCTACAGACTATCTTAACATCTTATCCACAGACAATCACATCATCTAACCTACATATGATCATATCATCTTACCTACAGACTATCGTATCACCTCACTGACAGACTATCACATCATCTTACCTACAGACTATCATATCATCCTCCCTACAGACTATTACATCGTCTTACCTACAGAGTAACACATCCTTTTACTTACAGAATTTCATATCATCCTACCTACAGACTATCACATCATCTTACCTACAGACTATCACATCATCTTACCTACAGACGATCATATCATCCTACCTACAGACTATCACATAATCTCACCTACAGACTATCACATCATCTTACCTACAGACTATCATATCATCTTACCTACAGACTATCACATCATCTTACCTACAAACTATCACATCATCCTACCTACAGACTATCACATCATCTTACCCACAGACTATCACATCATCCGACCTACAGTCTATCATATCATCCTGCCTACAGATTATCACATCATCCTACCTACAGACTATCACATCATCATACCTACAGACTATCACATCATCTTACCCACAGACTATCACATCCTCTTACCTACAGATTATCACATCATCTTACCTACAGACTATCATATCATCTTACCTACAGTCTATCACATCATCTTACCTACAGACTATCTTAACATCTTATCCACAGACTATCACATCATCTTACCAACAGACTATCACATCATGCTACCTACAGACTATCATATCATCCTACCTTCAGACTATCACATCATCTTACCTACAGAATATCACATCATCTTACCTACAGACTATCACATCATCCTACCTACAGACTATCACATCATCCTACCTTCAGACGATCACATCATCTTACCTACAGACTATCACATCATCTTACCTACACACTATCATATAATCCTACCTACAGACTATCACATCATCTTACCTACAGACTATCACATCATCTTACCTGCAGACGATCATATCATCTTACCTACAGACTATCGTATTATCTCACCGACAGACTATCACATCATCTTACCTTTAGACTATTGTATCATCTTACCCACAGACTAACACATTATCCTACCTACAGACTATCACATCATCCTACCTACCAACTATCACATCATCCTACCTACAGACAATCAAATCATCTTACCCACAGACTGTCGTATCATCTTACCTACAGACTATCACATCATCTTACCTACAGACTATCACATCATCTTACCTACAGACTATCTTAACATCTTATCCACAGACTATCATATCATCTTACCCACAGACTATCACATGATCCTACCTACAGACTATCATATCATCCTACCTTAAGACTATCACATCATTTTACCTACAGACGATCACATCATTTTACCAACAGACTATCACATCATCTTATCTACAGACTATCACATCATCTTACCTACAGACTATCACATCATCTTACCTACAGACTATCACATCATCCTACCTACAGACAATCAAATCATCTTACCGACAGACTGTCATATCATCTTAGCTACAGACTATCACATCATCTTACCTACAGACTATCGTATCATCTTACCCACAGACTATCACATCATCCTACCTACAGACTATCACATCATCCTACCTACAGACAATCAAATCATCTTACCCACAGACTGTCATATCATCTTACCTACAGACTATCACATCATCTTACCTACAGACCATCACATCATCTTACCTACAGACTATCTTAACATCTTATCCACAGACTATCACATCATCTTACCCACAGACTATCACATCATGCTACCTACAGGCTATCATATCATCCTAACTTCAGACTATCACATCATCTTACCTACAGACTATCACATCATCTTCCCTACAGACTATCACATCATCCTACCTACAGACTATCACATCATCCTACCTTCAGACTATCACGTCATCTTACCTACAGACTATCACATCCTCTTACCTACAGACTATCACATCATCTTACTTACAGATTATATCATCTTCTTACCTACAGACGATCATATCATCCTACCCTCAGACTATCACATCATCTTACCTACAGACTATCACATTTTCTTACCTACAGACTATCACCTCATCTTACCTACAGACTATCACATCCTCTTACCTACAGAATATCACATCATCTTACCTACAGACGATCATATCATCCTACCTTCAGACTATCACATCATCTTACCTACAGACTATCACGCTCTCCTACCTACAGACTATCACATCATCTTACCTACAGACTATAACATCCTCTTACCTACAGACTATCACATCATCTTACCTACAGACTATCACATCATCTTACCTACAGACGATCATATCATCTTACCTACAGACTATCGTATCATCTCACCGACAGACTATCACATCATCTTACCTACAGACTATCGTATCATCTTACCCACAGACTATCACATCATCCTACCTACCGACTATCACATCATCCTACCAACAGACAATCAAATTATCTTACCCACAGACTGTCATATCATCTTACCTACAGACTATCACATCATCTTACCTACAGACTATCACATCATCTTACCTACAGACTATCTTAACATCTTATCCACAGACAATCACATCATCTTACCTACAGACGATCATATCATCTTACCTACAGACTATCATATCATCCTACCTACAGACTATCACATCGTCTTACCTACAGAAGAACACATCCTTTCACCTACAGAATTTCATATCGTCCTACCTACCGACTATCACATCATCTTACCTACAGACTATCATATCATCCTACCTACAGACTATCAAATCATCTCACCTACAGACTATCACATCATCTTACCTACAGACTATCATATCATCTTACCTACAGACTATCACATCATGTTACCTACAAACTATCACATCATCCTATCTACAGACTATCACATCATCTTACCCACAGACTATCACATCATCCGACCTACAGACTATCATATAATCCTGCCTACAGATTATCACATCATCCTACCTACAGACTATCACATCATCCTACCTACAGACTATCACATCATCTTACCTACAGATTATCACATCCTCTTACCTACAGATTATCACATCATCTTACCTACAGACTACCATATCATCTTACCTACAGACTATCACATCATCTTACCTACAGACTATCACATCATCCTACCTACAGCCAATCAAATCATCTTACCCACAGACTGTCATATCATCTTACCTACAGACTATCACATCATCTTACCTACAGACTATCACATCATCATACCTACAGACTATCTTAACATCTTATCCACAGACTATCACATCATCTTACCCACAGACTATCACATCATGCTACCTACAGACTATCATATCATCCTACCTTCAGACTATCACATCATCTTACCTACAGAATATCACATCATCTTACCTACAGACTATCACATCATCCTACCTACAGACTATCACATCATCCTACCTTCAGACTATCACCTCATCTTAGCTACAGACTATCATATCATCTTACCTACAGACTATCACATCATCTTAACTACAGACTATCTTAACATCTTATCCACAGACAATCACATCATCTAACCTACAGACGATCATATCATCTTACCTACAGACTATCGTATCACCTCACTGACAGACTATCACATCATCTTACCTACAGACTATCATATCATCCTACCTACAGACTATTACATCGTCTTACCTACAGAGTAACACATCCTTTTACCTACAGAATTTCATATCATCCTACCTACTGACTATCACATCATCTTACCTACAGGCTATCATATCATCCTACCTACAGACTATCACATCATCTCACCTACAGACTATCACATCATCTTTCCTACAGACTATCATATCATCTTACCTACAGACTATCACATCATGTTACCTACAAACTATCACATCATCCTACCTACAGACTATCACATCATCTTACCCACAGACTATCACATCATCCGACCTACAGACTATCATATCATCCTGCCTACAGACTATCACATCATCTTACCTACAGACTATCATATCATCCTACCTACAGACTATTACATCGTCTTACCTACAGAGTAACACATCTTTTTACTTACAGAATTTCATATCATCCTACCTACAGACTATCACATCATCTTACCTACAGACTATCACATCATCTTACCTACAGACGATCATATCATCCTACCTACAGACTATCACATCATCTCACGTACAGACTATCACATCATCTTACCTACAGACTAATATATCATCTTACCTACAGACTATCACATCATCTTACCTACAAACTATCACATCATCCTACCTACAAACTATCACCTCTCCTTACCCACAGACTATCACATCATCCGACCTATAGACTATCATATCATCCTGCCTACAGATTATCACATCATCCTACCTACAGACTATCACATCATCCTACCTACAGACTATCACATCATCTTACCTACAGACTATCACATCATCTCACCTACAGAGTATCACATCCTCTTAATTACAGACTATCATATCATCCTACCTACAGACTATCACATCATCTTACCCACAGACTATCAAATCATCTTACCTACATACTATCACATCATCTTACCTATAAACTATCACATCATCTTACCTACAGACTATCATACCATCTTATCCACAGACTATCGCATCATCTTACCTACAGACTATCACATCATCCTACCCACAGACTATCATATCATCCTACATACAGACTATCACATCATCTTACCTACAGACTATCACATCATCTTACCCACAGACTATAACATCATCCTACTTACAGACTATCACATCATCTTACCTACAGACTATCACATCATTTTACCTGCAGACTATCACATCATCTTACCTACAGACTATCATATCATCCTACCTACAGACTATCATATCATCATACCTACAGACGATCATATCATCTTACCTACAGACTATCACATCATCTTACCTACAGACTATCATATCATCTTACCTACAGACTATCACATCATCTTACCTACAGACTACCACATCATCTTACCTACAGACGATCATATCATCCTACCTACAGACTATCATATCATCTCACCGACAGACTATCACATCATCTTACCTACAGACTATCACATCATCTTACCTACAGACTATCTTAACCTCTTATCTACAGACTATCACATCATCTTACCTACAGACTATCACATCATCTTATCTACAGACTATCACATCATCTTACCTACAGACTATCACATCATCTTACCTACAGACTATCACATCATCCTACCTACAGACTATCTTAACATTTTATCCACAGACTATCACATCATCTTACCCACAGACTATCACATCATGCTACCTACAGGCTATCATATCATCCTACCTTCAGACTATCACATCATCTAACCTACAGACTATCACATCATCTTACCTACAGACTATCATATCATCCTACCTAAAGACTATCACATCATCTTACCTACAGACTATCACATCATCTTACCTACAGACTATCACATCATCTTATCTACAGACTATCACATCATCTTACCTACAGACTATCACATCATCTTACCTACAGACTATCACATCATCCAACCTACAGACAATCAAATCATCTTACCGACAGACTGTCATATCATCTTACCTACAGACTATCACATCATCTTACCTACAGACTATCACATCATCTTACCTACAGACTATCTTAACATTTTATCCACAGACTATCACATCATCTTACCCACAGACTATCACATCATGCTACCTACAGGCTATCATATCATCCTACCTTCAGGCTATCACATCATCTAACCTACAGACTATCACATCATCTTACCTACAGACTATCACATCAACCTACCTACAGACTATCACATCATCCTACCTTCAGACTATCACATCATCTTACCTACAGACTATCACATCATCTTACCTACAGACTATCCGATCATCCTACCTACAGACAATGAAATCATCTTTCCTACAGAATATCACATCATCTTACCTACAGACTATCATATCATCCTACCTACAGACTATCACATCATTTTACCTACAGACTATCACATCATTTTACCAACAGACTATCACATCATCTTATCTACAGACTATCACATCATCTTACCCACAGACTATCACATCATGCTACCTACAGACTATCATATCATCCTACCTTCAGACTATCACATCATCTTACCTACAGAATATCACATCATCTTACCTTCAGACTATCACATCATCCTACCTACAGACTATCACATCATCCTACCTTCAGACTATCACCTCATCTTAGCTACAGACTATCATATCATCTTACCTACAGACTATCACATCATCTTACCTACAGACTATCTTAACATCTTATCCACAGACAATCACATCATCTAACCTACATATGATCATATCATCTTACCTACAGACTATCGTATCACCTCACTGACAGACTATCACATCATCTTACCTACAGACTATCATATCATCCTCCCTACAGACTATTACATCGTCTTACCTACAGAGTAACACATCCTTTTACTTACAGAATTTCATATCATCCTACCTACAGACTATCACATCATCTTACCTACAGACTATCACATCATCTTACCTACAGACGATCATATCATCCTACCTACAGACTATCACATAATCTCACCTACAGACTATCACATCATCTTACCTACAGACTATCATATCATCTTACCTACAGACTATCACATCATCTTACCTACAAACTATCACATCATCCTACCTACAGACTATCACATCATCTTACCCACAGACTATCACATCATCCGACCTACAGTCTATCATATCATCCTGCCTACAGATTATCACATCATCCTACCTACAGACTATCACATCATCATACCTACAGACTATCACATCATCTTACCCACAGACTATCACATCCTCTTACCTACAGATTATCACATCATCTTACCTACAGACTATCATATCATCTTACCTACAGTCTATCACATCATCTTACCTACAGACTATCTTAACATCTTATCCACAGACTATCACATCATCTTACCAACAGACTATCACATCATGCTACCTACAGACTATCATATCATCCTACCTTCAGACTATCACATCATCTTACCTACAGAATATCACATCATCTTACCTACAGACTATCACATCATCCTACCTACAGACTATCACATCATCCTACCTTCAGACGATCACATCATCTTACCTACAGACTATCACATCATCTTACCTACACACTATCATATAATCCTACCTACAGACTATCACATCATCTTACCTACAGACTATCACATCATCTTACCTGCAGACGATCATATCATCTTACCTACAGACTATCGTATTATCTCACCGACAGACTATCACATCATCTTACCTTTAGACTATTGTATCATCTTACCCACAGACTAACACATTATCCTACCTACAGACTATCACATCATCCTACCTACCAACTATCACATCATCCTACCTACAGACAATCAAATCATCTTACCCACAGACTGTCGTATCATCTTACCTACAGACTATCACATCATCTTACCTACAGACTATCACATCATCTTACCTACAGACTATCTTAACATCTTATCCACAGACTATCATATCATCTTACCCACAGACTATCACATGATCCTACCTACAGACTATCATATCATCCTACCTTAAGACTATCACATCATTTTACCTACAGACGATCACATCATTTTACCAACAGACTATCACATCATCTTATCTACAGACTATCACATCATCTTACCTACAGACTATCACATCATCTTACCTACAGACTATCACATCATCCTACCTACAGACAATCAAATCATCTTACCGACAGACTGTCATATCATCTTAGCTACAGACTATCACATCATCTTACCTACAGACTATCGTATCATCTTACCCACAGACTATCACATCATCCTACCTACAGACTATCACATCATCCTACCTACAGACAATCAAATCATCTTACCCACAGACTGTCATATCATCTTACCTACAGACTATCACATCATCTTACCTACAGACCATCACATCATCTTACCTACAGACTATCTTAACATCTTATCCACAGACTATCACATCATCTTACCCACAGACTATCACATCATGCTACCTACAGGCTATCATATCATCCTAACTTCAGACTATCACATCATCTTACCTACAGACTATCACATCATCTTCCCTACAGACTATCACATCATCCTACCTACAGACTATCACATCATCCTACCTTCAGACTATCACGTCATCTTACCTACAGACTATCACATCCTCTTACCTACAGACTATCACATCATCTTACTTACAGATTATATCATCTTCTTACCTACAGACGATCATATCATCCTACCCTCAGACTATCACATCATCTTACCTACAGACTATCACATTTTCTTACCTACAGACTATCACCTCATCTTACCTACAGACTATCACATCCTCTTACCTACAGAATATCACATCATCTTACCTACAGACGATCATATCATCCTACCTTCAGACTATCACATCATCTTACCTACAGACTATCACGCTCTCCTACCTACAGACTATCACATCATCTTACCTACAGACTATAACATCCTCTTACCTACAGACTATCACATCATCTTACCTACAGACTATCACATCATCTTACCTACAGACGATCATATCATCTTACCTACAGACTATCGTATCATCTCACCGACAGACTATCACATCATCTTACCTACAGACTATCGTATCATCTTACCCACAGACTATCACATCATCCTACCTACCGACTATCACATCATCCTACCAACAGACAATCAAATTATCTTACCCACAGACTGTCATATCATCTTACCTACAGACTATCACATCATCTTACCTACAGACTATCACATCATCTTACCTACAGACTATCTTAACATCTTATCCACAGACAATCACATCATCTTACCTACAGACGATCATATCATCTTACCTACAGACTATCATATCATCCTACCTACAGACTATCACATCGTCTTACCTACAGAAGAACACATCCTTTCACCTACAGAATTTCATATCGTCCTACCTACCGACTATCACATCATCTTACCTACAGACTATCATATCATCCTACCTACAGACTATCAAATCATCTCACCTACAGACTATCACATCATCTTACCTACAGACTATCATATCATCTTACCTACAGACTATCACATCATGTTACCTACAAACTATCACATCATCCTATCTACAGACTATCACATCATCTTACCCACAGACTATCACATCATCCGACCTACAGACTATCATATAATCCTGCCTACAGATTATCACATCATCCTACCTACAGACTATCACATCATCCTACCTACAGACTATCACATCATCTTACCTACAGATTATCACATCCTCTTACCTACAGATTATCACATCATCTTACCTACAGACTACCATATCATCTTACCTACAGACTATCACATCATCTTACCTACAGACTATCACATCATCCTACCTACAGCCAATCAAATCATCTTACCCACAGACTGTCATATCATCTTACCTACAGACTATCACATCATCTTACCTACAGACTATCACATCATCATACCTACAGACTATCTTAACATCTTATCCACAGACTATCACATCATCTTACCCACAGACTATCACATCATGCTACCTACAGACTATCATATCATCCTACCTTCAGACTATCACATCATCTTACCTACAGAATATCACATCATCTTACCTACAGACTATCACATCATCCTACCTACAGACTATCACATCATCCTACCTTCAGACTATCACCTCATCTTAGCTACAGACTATCATATCATCTTACCTACAGACTATCACATCATCTTAACTACAGACTATCTTAACATCTTATCCACAGACAATCACATCATCTAACCTACAGACGATCATATCATCTTACCTACAGACTATCGTATCACCTCACTGACAGACTATCACATCATCTTACCTACAGACTATCATATCATCCTACCTACAGACTATTACATCGTCTTACCTACAGAGTAACACATCCTTTTACTTACAGAATTTCATATCATCCTACCTACAGACTATCACATCATCTTACCTACCGACTATCACATCATCTTACCTACAGACGATCATATCATCCTACCTACAGACTATCACATAATCTCACCTACAGACTATCACATCATCTTACCTACAGACTATCATATCATCTTACCTACACACTATCACATCATCTTACCTACAAACTATCACATCATCCTACCTACAGACTATCACATCATCTTACCCACAGACTATCACATCATCCGACCTACAGACTATCATATCATCCTGCCTACAGATTATCACATCATCCTACCTACAGACTATCACATCATCCTACCTACAGACTATCACATCATCTTACCCACATACCATCACATCCTCTTACCTACAGATTATCACATCATCTTACCTACAGACTATTATATCATCTTACCTACAGTCTATCACATCATCTTACCTACAGACTATCTTAACATCTTATCCACAGACTATCACATCATCTTACCAACAGACTATCACATCATGCTACCTACAGACTATCATATCATCCTACCTTCAGACTATCACATCATCTTACCTACAGAATATCACATCATCTTACCTACAGACTATCACATCATCCTACCTACAGACTATCACATCATCCTACCTTCAGACGATCACATCATCTTACCTACAGACTATCACATCATCTTACCTACAGACTATCATATAATCCTACCTACAGACTATCACATCATCTTACCTACAGACTATCACATCATCTTACCTGCAGACGATCATATCATCTTACCTACAGACTATCGTATCATCTCACCGACAGACTATCACATCATCTTACCTTTAGACTATTGTATCATCTTACCCACAGACTATCACATTATCCTACCTACAGACTATCACATCATCCTACCTACCAACTATCACATCATCCTACCTACAGACAATCAAATCATCTTACCCACAGACTGTCGTATCATCTTACCTACAGACTATCACATCATCTTACCTACAGACTATCACATCATCTTACCTACAGACTATCTTAACATCTTATCCACAGACTATCATATCATCTTACCCACAGACTATCACATGATCCTACCTACAGACTATCATATCATCCTACCTACAGACTATCACATCATTTTACCTACAGACGATCACATCATTTTACCAACAGACTATCACATCATCTTATCTACAGACTATCACATCATCTTACCTACAGACTATCACATCATCTTACCTACAGACTATCACATCATCCTACCTACAGACAATCAAATCATCTTACCGACAGACTGTCATATCATCTTAGCCACAGACTATCACATCATCTTACCTACAGACTATCGTATCATCTTACCCACAGACTATCACATCATCCTACCTACAGACTATCACATCATCGTACCTACAGACAATCAAATCATCTTACCCACAGACTGTCATATCATCTTACCTACAGACTATCACATCATCTTACCTACAGACCATCACATCATCTTACCTACAGACTATCTTAACATCTTATCCACAGACTATCACATCATCTTACCCACAGACTATCACATCATGCTACCTACAGGCTATCATATCATCCTAACTTCAGACTATCACATCATCTTACCTACAGACTATCACATCATCTTCCCTACAGACTATCACATCATCCTACCTACAGACTATCACATCATCCTACCTTCAGACTATCACGTCATCTTACCTACAGACTATCACATCCTCTTACCTACAGACTATCACATCATCTTACTTACAGATTATATC
Source organism: Watersipora subatra (assembly GCF_963576615.1). Lineage (NCBI taxonomy): Eukaryota > Metazoa > Bryozoa > Gymnolaemata > Cheilostomatida > Watersiporidae > Watersipora > Watersipora subatra. Next base: position 65,482,339 of record NC_088712.1, on the reverse strand, counting down.
ATCTTCTTACCTACAGACGATCATATCATCCTACCCTCAGACTATCACATCATCTTACCTACAGACTATCACATTCTCTTACCTACAGACTATCACCTCATCTTACCTACAGACTATCACATCCTCTTACCTACAGAATATCACATCATCTTACCTACAGACGATCATATCATCCTACCTTCAGACTATCACATCATCTTACCTACAGACTATCACGCTCTCCTACCTACAGACTATCACATCATCTTACCTACAGACTATAACATCCTCTTACCTACAGACTATCACATCATCTTACCTACAGACTATCACATCATCTTACCTACAGACGATCATATCATCTTACCTACAGACTATCGTATCATCTCACCGACAGACTATCACATCATCTTACCTACAGACTATCGTATCATCTTACCCACAGACTATCACATCATCCTACCTACCGACTATCACATCATCCTACCAACAGACAATCAAATTATCTTACCAACAGACTGTCATATCATCTTACCTACAGACTATCACATCATCTTACCTACAGACTATCACATCATCTTACCTACAGACTATCTTAACATCTTATCCACAGACAATCACATCATCTTACCTACAGACGATCATATCATCTTACCTACAGACTATCATATCATCCTACCTACAGACTATCACATCGTCTTACCTACAGAGTAACACATCCTTTCACCTACAGAATTTCATATCATCCTACCTACCGACTATCACATCATCTTACCTACAGACTATCATATCATCCTACCTACAGACTATCAAATCATCTCACCTACAGACTATCACATCATCTTACCTACAGACTATCATATCATCTTACCTACAGACTATCACATCATGTTACCTACAAACTATCACATCATCCTACCTACAGACTATCACATCATCTTACCCACAGACTATCACATCATCCGACCTACAGACTATCATATCATCCTGCCTACAGATTATCACATCATCCTTTCTACAGACTATCACATCATCCTACCTACAGACTATCACATCATCTTACCTACAGATTATCACATCCTCTTACCTACAGATTATCACATCATCTCACCTACAGACTACCATATCATCTTACCTACAGACTATCACATCATCTTACCTACAGACTATCACATCATCCTACCTACAGCCAATCAAATCATCTTACCCACAGACTGTCATATCATCTTACCTACAGACTATCACATCATCTTACCTACAGACTATCACATCATCATACCTACAGACTATCTTAACATCTTATCCACAGACTATCACATCATCTTACCCACAGACTATCACATCATGCTACCTACAGACTATCATATCATCCTACCTTCAGACTATCACATCATCTTACCTACAGAATATCACATCATCTTACCTACAGACTATCACATCATCCTACCTACAGACTATCACATCATCCTACCTTCAGACTATCACCTCATCTTAGCTACAGACTATCATATCATCTTACCTACAGACTATCACATCATCTTACCTACAGACTATCTTAACATCTTATCCACAGACAATCACATCATCTAACCTACAGACGATCATATCATCTTACCTACAGACTATCGTATCACCTCACTGACAGACTATCACATCATCTTACCTACAGACTATCATATCATCCTACCTACAGACTATTACATCGTCTTACCTACAGAGTAACACATCCTTTTACTTACAGAATTTCATATCATCCTACCTACAGACTATCACATCATCTTACCTACAGACTATCACATCATCTTACCTACAGACGATCATATCATCCTACCTACAGACTATCACATAATCTCACCTACATACTATCACATCATCTTACCTACAGACTATCATATCATCTTACCTACAGACTATCACATCATCTTACCTACAAACTATCACATCATCCTACCTACAGACTATCACATCATCTTACCCACAGACTATCACATCATCCGACCTACAGACTATCATATCATCCTGCCTACAGATTATCACATCATCCTACCTACAGACTATCACATCATCCTACCTACAGACTATCACATCATCTTACCCACAGACTATCACATCCTCTTACCTACAGATTATCACATCATCTTACCTACAGACTATCATATCATCTTACCTACAGTCTATCACATCATCTTACCTTCAGACTATCTTAACATCTTATCCACAGACTATCACATCATCTTACCAACAGACTATCACATCATGCTACCTACAGACTATCATATCATCCTACCTTCAGACTATCACATCATCTTACCTACAGAATATCACATCATCTTACCTACAGACTATCACATCATCCTACCTACAGACTATCACATCATCCTACCTTCAGACGATCACATCATCTTACCTACAGACTATCACATCATCTTACCTACAGACTATCATATAATCCTACCTACAGACTATCACATCATCTTACCTACAGACTATCACATCATCTTACCTGCAGACGATCATATCATCTTACCTACACACTATCGTATCATCTCACCGACAGACTATCACATCATCTTACCTTTAGACTATTGTATCATCTTACCCACAGACTATCACATTATCCTACCTACAGACTATCACATCATCCTACCTACCAACTATCACATCATCTTACCTACAGACAATCAAATCATCTTACCCACAGACTGTCGTATCATCTTACCTACAGACTATCACATCATCTTACCTACAGACTATCACATCATCTTACCTACAGACTATCTTAACATCTTATCCACAGACTATCATATCATCTTACCCACAGACTATCACATGATCTTACCTACAGACTATCATATCATCCTACCTACAGACTATCACATCATTTTACCTACAGACGATCACATCATTTTACCAACAGACTATCACATCATCTTATCTACAGACTATCACATCATCTTACCTACAGACTATCACATCATCTTACCTACAGACTATCACATCATCCTACCTACAGACAATCAAATCATCTTACCGACAGACTGTCATATCATCTTAGCTACAGACTATCACATCATCTTACCTACAGACTATCGTATCATCTTACCCACAGACTATCACATCATCCTACCTACAGACTATCACATCATCCTACCTACAGACAATCAAATCATCTTACCCACAGACTGTCATATCATCTTACCTACAGACTATCACATCATCTTACCTACAGACCATCACATCATCTTACCTACAGACTATCTTAACATCTTATCCACAGACTATCACATCATCTTACCCACAGACTATCACATCATGCTACCTACAGGCTATCATATCATCCTAACTTCAGACTATCACATCATCTTACCTACAGACTATCACATCATCTTCCCTACAGACTATCACATCATCCTACCTACAGACTATCACATCATCCTACCTTCAGACTATCACGTCATCTTACCTACAGACTATCACATCCTCTTACCTACAGACTATCACATCATCTTACCTACAGACTATCACATCCTCTTACCTAAAGAATATCACATCATCTTACCTACAGACGATCATATCATCCTACCTTCAGACTATCACATCATCTTACCTACAGACTATCACATTCTCTTACCTACAGACTATCACCTCATCTTACCTACAGACTATCACATCCTCTTACCTACAGAATATCACATCATCTTACCTACAGACGATCATATCATCCTACCTTCAGACTATCACATCATCTTACCTACAGACTATCACGCTCTCCTACCTACAGACTATCACATCATCTTACCTACAGACTATAACATCATCTTACCTACAGACTATCACATCATCTTACCTACAGACTATCACATCATCTTACCTACAGACGATCATATCATCTTACCTACAGACTATCGTATCATCTCACCGACAGACTATCACATCATCTTACCTACAGACTATCGTATCATCTTACCCACAGACTATCACATCATCCTACCTACCGACTATCACATCATCCTACCAACAGACAATCAGATTATCTTACCCACAGACTGTCATATCATCTTACCTACAGACTCTCACATCATCTTACCTACAGACTATCACATCATCTTACCTACAGACTATCTTAACATCTTATCCACAGACAATCACATCATCTTACCTACAGACGATCATATCATCTTACCTACAGACTATCATATCATCCTACCTACAGACTATCACATCGTCTTACCTACAGAGTAACACATCCTTTCACCTACAGAATTTCATATCATCCTACCTACCGACTATCACATCATCTTACCTACAGACTATCATATCATCCTACCTACAGACTATCAAATCATCTCACCTACAGACTATCACATCATCTTACCTACAGACTATCATATCATCTTACCTACAGAGTATCACATCATGTTACCTACAAACTATCACATCATCCTACCTACAGACTATCACATCATCTTACCCACAGACTATCACATCATCCGACCTACAGACTATCATCTCATCCTGCCGACAGATTATCACATCATCCTACCTACAGACTTTCACATCATCCTACCTACATACTATCACATCATCTTACCTACAGATTATCACATCCTCTTACCTACAGATTATCACATCATCTTACCTACAGACTACCATATCATCTTACTTACAGACTATCACATCATCTTACCTACAGACTATCACATCATCCTACCTACAGCCAATCAAATCATCTTACCCACAGACTGTCATATCATCTTACCTACAGACTATCACATCATCTTACCTACAGACTATCACATCATCATACCTACAGACTATCTTAACATCTTACCCACAGACTATCACATCATCTTACCCACAGACTATCACATCATGCTACCTACAGACTATCATATCATCCTACCTTCAGACTATCACATCATCTTACCTACAGAATATCACATCATCTTACCTACAGACTATCACATCATCCTACCTACAGACTATCACATCATCCTACCTTCAGACTATCACCTCATCTTAGCTACAGACTATCACATCATCTTACCTACAGACTATCACATCATCTTACCTACAGACAATCACATCATCTTACCTACAGACTATCATATCATCTTATCCACAGACTATCACATCATCTTACCTACAGACTATCACATCATCCTACCTACAGACGATCATATCATCTTACCTACAGACTATCACATCATCATACCTACAGACGATCATATCATCTTACCTACAGACTATCACATCATCTTACCTACAGACTATCACATCATCTTACCTACAGACTATTGTATCATCTTACCCACAGACTATCACATCGCCCTACCTACAGACTATAACATCATCCTACCTACCAACTATCACATCATCCTACCTACAGACAATCAAATCATCTTACCCACAGACTATCACATCATCTTATCTACAGACTATCACATCATCTTACCTACAGACTATCACATCATCTTACCTAGAGACTATCTTAACATCTTATCCACAGACTATCACATCATCTTACCCACAGATTATCACATCATCCTACCTACAGACTATCATATCATCCTACCTACAGACTATCACATCAGTTTACCTACAGACTATCACATCATTTTACCAACAGACTATCACATCATCTTACCTACAGACTATCACATCATCTTACCTACAGATTATCACATCATCCTACCTACAGACAATCAAATCATCTTACCGACAGACTGTGATATCATCTTACCTACAGACTATCACATCATCTTACCTACAGACTATCACATCATCCTACCTTCAGACTATCACATCATCTTACCTACAGACTATCACATCCTCTTACCTTCAGACTATCACATCATCTTACCTACAGACTATCATATTATCCTACCTACAGACTATCATAACATCATACCTACAGACGATCATATCATCTTACCTACAGACGATCATATCATCTCACCTACAGACTATCATATCATCTCTCCGACAGACTATCACATCATCTTACCTACAGACTATCATATCATCCTACCTACAGACTATCGCATCCTCTTACCTACAGACTATCATATAATCCTACCTACAGACTATCACATCATCTTACCTACAGACTATCACATCATCTTACCTACAGACGATCATATCATCTTACCTACAGACTATCGTATCATCTCACCGACAGACTATCACATCATCTTACCTACAGACTATTGTATCATCTTACCCACAGATTATCACATCATCCTACCTACAGACTATAACATCATCCTACCTACCAACTATCACATCATCCTACCTACAGACGATCATATCATCTTACCTACAGACTATCGTATCATCTCACCGACAGACTATCACATCATCTTACCTACAGACTATCACATCCTCTTACCTACAGACTATCACATCATCTTACCTACAGACAATCATATTATCCTACCTACAGACTATCATATCATCATACCTACAGACGATCATATCATCTTACCTACAAACGATCATATCATCTCACCTACAGACTATCATATCATCTCACCTACAGACTATCATATCATCTCTCCGACAGACTATCACATCATCCTACCTTCAGACTATCAGATCATCTTACCTACAGACTATCACATCATCTTACCTACAGACTATCACATCATCTTACCTACAGACTATCTTAACATCTTATCCACAGACAATCACATCATCTTACCTACAGACGATCATATCATCTTACCTACAGACTATCGTATCATCTCACCGACAGACTATCACATCATCTTACCTACAGACTATCATATCATCCTACCTACAGACTATTACATCGTCTTACCTACAGAGTAACACATCCTTTTACTTACAGAATTTCATATCATCTTACCTACAGACTATCACATCATCTTACCTACAGACTATCACATCATCTTACCTACAGACGATCATATCATCCTACCTACAGACTATCACATCATCTCACCTACAGACTATCACATCATCTTACCTACAGACTATCATATCATCTTACCTACAGACTATCACATCATCTTACCTACAAACTATCACATCATCCTACCTACAGACTATCACATAATCTTACCCACAGACTATCACATCATCCGACCTACAGACTATCATATCATCCTGCCTACAGATTATCACATGATCCTACCTACAGACTATCACATCATCCTACCTACAGACTATCACATCATCTTACCTACAGACTATCACATCCTCTTACCTACAGATTAGCACATCATCTTACCTACAGACTATCATATCATCTTACCTACAGTCTATCACATCATCTTACCTACAGACTATCTTAACATCTTATCCACAGACTATCACATCATCTTACCCACAGACTATCACATCATGCAACCTACAGACTATCATATCATCCTACCTTCAGACTATCACATCATCTTACCTACAGAATATCACATCATCTTACCTACAGACAATCAAATTATCTTACCCACAGACTGTCATATCATCTTACCTACAGACTATCACATCATCTTACCTACAGACTATCACATCATCTTACCTACAGACTATCTTAACATCTTATCTACAGACAATCACATCATCTTACCTACAGACGATCATATCATCTTACCTACAGACTATCGTACCATCTCACCGACAGACTATCACATCATCTTACCTACAGACTATTGTATCATCTTACCCACAGACTATCACATCATCCTACCTACAGACTATAACATCATCCTACCTACCAACTATCACATCTTCCTACCTACAGACGATCATATCATCTTACCTACAGACTATCGTATCATCTCACCGACAGACTATCACATCATCTTACCTACAGACTATCACATCATCTTACCTACAGACTATCACATCATCTTACCTACAGACAATCATATTATCCTACCTACAGACTATCATATCATCATACCTACAGACGATCATATCATCTTACCTACAGACGATCATATCATCTCACCTACAGACTATCATATCATCTCACCTACAGACTATCATATCATCTCTCCGACAGACTATCACATCATCCTACCTTCAGACTATCAGATCATCTTACCTACAGACTATCACATCATCTTACCTACAGACTATCACATCATCTTACCTACAGACTATCTTAACATCTTATCCACAGACAATCACATCATCTTACCTACAGACGATCATATCATCTTACCTACAGACTATCATTTCATCCTACCTACCGACTATTACATCGTCTTACCTACAGAGTAACACATCCTTTTACTTACAGAATTTCATATCATCCTACCTACAGACTATCACATCATCTTACCTACAGACTATCACATCATCTTACCTACAGACGATCATATCATCCTACCTACAGACTATCACATCATCTCACCTACAGACTATCACATCATCTTACCTACAGACTATCATATCATCTTACCTACAGACTATCACTTCATCTTACCTACAAACTATCACATCATCCTACCTACAGACTATCACATCATCTTACCCACAGACTATCACATCATCCGACCTACAGACTATCATATCATCCTGGCTACAGATTATCACATCATCCTACCTACAGACTATCACATCATCCTACCTACAGACTATCACATCATCTTACCTACAGACTATCACATCCTCTTACCTACAGATTAGCACATCATCTTACCTACAGACTATCATATCATCTTACCTACAGTCTATCACATCATCTTACCTACAGACTATCTTAACATCTTACCCACAGACTATCACATCATGCTACCTACAGACTATCATATCATCCTACCTTCAGACTATCACATCATCTTACCTACAGAATATCACATCATCTTACCTACAGACAATCAAATTATCTTACCCACAGACTGTCATATCATCTTACCTACAGACTATCACATCATCTTACCTACAGACTATCACATCATCTTACCTACAGACTATCTTAACATCTTATCTACAGACAATCACATCATCTTACCTACAGACGATCATATCATCTTACCTACAGACTATCATATCATCTTACCTACAGACTATCACATCCTCTTACCTACAGAGTAACACATCCTTTTACCTACAGAATTTCATATCATCCTACCTACCGACTATCACATCATCTTACCTACAGACTATCATATCATCCTACCTACAGACTATCAAATCATCTCACCTACAGACTATCACATCATCTTACCTACAGACTATCATATCATCTTACCTACAGAGTATCACATCATGTTACCTACAAACTATCACATCATCCTACCTACAGACTATCACATCATCTTACCCACAGACTATCACATCATCCGACCTACAGACTATCATCTCATCCTGCCGACAGATTATCACATCATCCTACCTACAGACTATCACATCATCCTACCTACATACTATCACATCATCTTACCTACAGATTATCACATCCTCTTACCTACAGATTATCACATCATCTTACCTACAGACTACCATATCATCTTACCTACAGACTATCACATCATCTTACCTACAGACTATCACATCATCCTACCTACAGCCAATCAAATCATCTTACCCACAGACTGTCATATCATCTTACCTACAGACTATCACATCATCTTACCTACAGACTATCACATCATCATACCTACAGACTATCTTAACATCTTATCCACAAACTATCACATCATCTTACCCACAGACTATCACATCATGCTACCTACAGACTATCATATCATCCTACCTTCAGACTATCACATCATCTTACCTACAGAATATCACATCATCTTACCTACAGACTATCACATCATCCTACCTACAGACTATCACATCATCCTACCTTCAGACTATCACCTCATCTTAGCTACAGACTATCACATCATCTTACCTACAGACTATCACATCATCTTACCTACAGACAATCACATCATCTTACCTACAGACTATCATATCATCTTATCCACAGACTATCACATCATCTTACCTACAGACTATCACATCATCCTACCTACAGACGATCATATCATCTTACCTACAGACTATCACATCATCATACCTACAGACGATCATATCATCTTACCTACAGACTATCACATCATCTTACCTACAGACTATCACATCATCTTACCTACAGACTATTGTATCATCTTACCCACAGACTATCACATCGCCCTACCTACAGACTATAACATCATCCTACCTACCAACTATCACATCATCCTACCTACAGACAATCAAATCATCTTACCCACAGACTATCACATCATCTTATCTACAGACTATCACATCATCTTACCTACAGACTATCACATCATCTTACCTAGAGACTATCTTAACATCTTATCCACAGACTATCACATCATCTTACCCACAGACTATCACATCATCCTACCTACAGACTATCATATCATCCTACCTACAGACTATCACATCATTTTACCTACAGACTATCACATCATTTTACCAACAGACTATCACATCATCTTATCTACAGACTATCACATCATCTTACCTACAGACTATCACATCATCTTACCTACAGATTATCACATCATCCTACCTACAGACAATCAAATCATCTTACCGACAGACTGTGATATCATCTTACCTACAGACTATCACATCATCTTACCTACAGACTATCACATCATCCTACCTTCAGACTATCACATCATCTTACCTACAGACTATCACATCCTCTTACCTTCAGACTATCACATCATCTTACCTACAGACTATCATATTATCCTACCTACAGACTATCATAACATCATACCTACAGACGATCATATCATCTTACCTACAGACGATCATATCATCTCACCTACAGACTATCATATCATCTCTACGACAGACTATCACATCATCTTACCTACAGACTATCATATCATCCTACCTACAGACTATCGCATCCTCTTACCTACAGACTATCATATAATCCTACCTACAGACTATCACATCATCTTACCTACAGACTATCACATCATCTTACCTACAGACGATCATATCATCTTACCTACAGACTATCGTATCATCTCACCGACAGACTATCACATCATCTTACCTACAGACTATTGTATCATCTTACCCACAGATTATCACATCATCCTACCTACAGACTATAACATCATCCTACCTACCAACTATCACATCATCCTACCTACAGACGATCATATCATCTTACCTACAGACTATCGTATCATCTCACCGACAGACTATCACATCATCTTACCTACAGACTATCACATCCTCTTACCTACAGACTATCACATCATCTTACCTACAGACAATCATATTATCCTACCTACAGACTATCATATCATCATACCTACAGACGATCATATCATCTTACCTACAAACGATCATATCATCTCACCTACAGACTATCATATCATCTCACCTACAGACTATCATATCATCTCTCCGACAGACTATCACATCATCCTACCTTCAGACTGTCAGATCATCTTACCTACAGACTATCACATCATCTTACCTACAGACTATCACATCATCTTACCTACAGACTATCTTAACATCTTATCCACAGACAATCACATCATCTTACCTACAGACGATCATATCATCTTACCTACAGACTATCGTATCATCTCACCGACAGACTATCACATCATCTTACCTACAGACTATCATATCATCCTACCTACAGACTATTACATCGTCTTACCTACAGAGTAACACATCCTTTTACTTACAGAATTTCATATCATCTTACCTACAGACTATCACATCATCTTACCTACAGACTATCACATCATCTTACCTACAGACGATCATATCATCCTACCTACAGACTATCACATCATCTCACCTACAGACTATCACATCATCTTACCTACAGACTATCATATCATCTTACCTACAGACTATCACATCATCTTACCTACAAACTATCACATCATCCTACCTACAGACTATCACATAATCTTACCCACAGACTATCACATCATCCGACCTACAGACTATCATATCATCCTGCCTACAGATTATCACATCATCCTACCTACAGACTATCACATCATCCTACCTACAGACTATCACATCATCTTACCTACAGACTATCACATCCTCTTACCTACAGATTAGCACATCATCTTACCTACAGACTATCATATCATCTTACCTACAGTCTATCACATCATCTTACCTACAGACTATCTTAACATCTTATCCACAGACTATCACATCATCTTACCCACAGACTATCACATCATGCAACCTACAGACTATCATATCATCCTACCTTCAGACTATCACATCATCTTACCTACAGAATATCACATCATCTTACCTACAGACAATCAAATTATCTTACCCACAGACTGTCATATCATCTTACCTACAGACTATCACATCATCTTACCTACAGACTATCACATCATCTTACCTACAGACTATCTTAACATCTTATCTACAGACAATCACATCATCTTACCTACAGACGATCATATCATCTTACCTACAGACTATCGTACCATCTCACCGACAGACTATCACATCATCTTACCTACAGACTATTGTATCATCTTACCCACAGACTATCACATCATCCTACCTACAGACTATAACATCATCCTACCTACCAACTATCACATCATCCTACCTACAGACGATCATATCATCTTACCTACAGACTATCGTATCATCTCACCGACAGACTATCGCATCATCTTACCTACAGACTATTGTATCATCTTACCTACAGATTATCACATCATCCTACCTACAGACAATCAAATCATCTTACCGACAGACTGTGATATCATCTTACCTACAGACTATCACATCATCTTACCTACAGACTATCACATCATCCTACCTTCAGACTATCACATCATCTTACCTACAGACTATCACATCCTCTTACCTTCAGACTATCACATCATCTTACCTACAGACTATCATATTATCCTACCTACAGACTATCATAACATCATACCTACAGACGATCATATCATCTTACCTACAGACGATCATATCATCTCACCTACAGACTATCATATCATCTCTCCGACAGACTATCACATCATTTTACCTACAGACTATCATATCATCCTACCTACAGACTATCGCATCCTCTTACCTACAGACTATCATATAATCCTACCTACAGACTATCACATCATCTTACCTACAGACTATCACATCATCTTACCTACAGACGATCATATCATCTTACCTACAGACTATCGTATCATCTCACCGACAGACTATCACATCATCTTACCTACAGACTATTGTATCATCTTACCCACAGATTATCACATCATCCTACCTACAGACTATAACATCATCCTACCTACCAACTATCACATCATCCTACCTACAGACGATCATATCATCTTACCTACAGACTATCATATCATCCTACCTACAGACTATCACATCGTCTTACCTACAGAGTAACACATCCTTTCACCTACAGAATTTCATATCATCCTACCTACCGACTATCACATCATCTTACCTACAGACTATCATATCATCCTACCTACAGACTATCAAATCATCTCACCTACAGACTATCACATCATCTTACCTACAGACTATCATATCATCCTACCTACAGAGTATCACATCATGTTACCTACAAACTATCACATCATCCTACCTACAGACTATCACATCATCTTACCCACAGACTATCACATCATCCGACCTACAGACTATCATCTCATCCTGCCGACAGATTATCACATCATCCTACCTACAGACTTTCACATCATCCTACCTACATACTATCACATCATCTTACCTACAGATTATCACATCCTCTTACCTACAGATTATCACATCATCTTACCTACAGACTACCATATCATCTTACTTACAGACTATCACATCATCTTACCTACAGACTATCACATCATCCTACCTACAGCCAATCAAATCATCTTACCCACAGACTGTCATATCATCTTACCTACAGACTATCACATCATCTTACCTACAGACTATCACATCATCATACCTACAGACTATCTTAACATCTTACCCACAGACTATCACATCATCTTACCCACAGACTATCACATCATGCTACCTACAGACTATCATATCATCCTACCTTCAGACTATCACATCATCTTACCTACAGAATATCACATCATCTTACCTACAGACTATCACATCATCCTACCTACAGACTATCACATCATCCTACCTTCAGACTATCACCTCATCTTAGCTACAGACTATCACATCATCTTACCTACAGACTATCACATCATCTTACCTACAGACAATCACATCATCTTACCTACAGACTATCATATCATCTTATCCACAGACTATCACATCATCTTACCTACAGACTATCACATCATCCTACCTACAGACGATCATATCATCTTACCTACAGACTATCACATCATCATACCTACAGACGATCATATCATCTTACCTACAGACTATCACATCATCTTACCTACAGACTATCACATCATCTTACCTACAGACTATTGTATCATCTTACCCACAGACTATCACATCGCCCTACCTACAGACTATAACATCATCCTACCTACCAACTATCACATCATCCTACCTACAGACAATCAAATCATCTTACCCACAGACTATCACATCATCTTATCTACAGACTATCACATCATCTTACCTACAGACTATCACATCATCTTACCTAGAGACTATCTTAACATCTTATCCACAGACTATCACATCATCTTACCCACAGATTATCACATCATCCTACCTACAGACTATCATATCATCCTACCTACAGACTATCACATCATTTTACCTACAGACTATCACATCATTTTACCAACAGACTATCACATCATCTTACCTACAGACTATCACATCATCTTACCTACAGATTATCACATCATCCTACCTACAGACAATCAAATCATCTTACCGACAGACTGTGATATCATCTTACCTACAGACTATCACATCATCTTACCTACAGACTATCACATCATCCTACCTTCAGACTATCACATCATCTTACCTACAGACTATCACATCCTCTTACCTTCAGACTATCACATCATCTTACCTACAGACTATCATATTATCCTACCTACAGACTATCATAACATCATACCTACAGACGATCATATCATCTTACCTACAGACGATCATATCATCTCACCTACAGACTATCATATCATCTCTCCGACAGACTATCACATCATCTTACCTACAGACTATCATATCATCCTACCTACAGACTATCGCATCCTCTTACCTACAGACTATCATATAATCCTACCTACAGACTATCACATCATCTTACCTACAGACTATCACATCATCTTACCTACAGACGATCATATCATCTTACCTACAGACTATCGTATCATCTCACCGACAGACTATCACATCATCTTACCTACAGACTATTGTATCATCTTACCCACAGATTATCACATCATCCTACCTACAGACTATAACATCATCCTACCTACCAACTATCACATCATCCTACCTACAGACGATCATATCATCTTACCTACAGACTATCGTATCATCTCACCGACAGACTATCACATCATCTTACCTACAGACTATCACATCCTCTTACCTACAGACTATCACATCATCTTACCTACAGACAATCATATTATCCTACCTACAGACTATCATATCATCATACCTACAGACGATCATATCATCTTACCTACAAACGATCATATCATCTCACCTACAGACTATCATATCATCTCACCTACAGACTATCATATCATCTCTCCGACAGACTATCACATCATCCTACCTTCAGACTATCAGATCATCTTACCTACAGACTATCACATCATCTTACCTACAGACTATCACATCATCTTACCTACAGACTATCTTAACATCTTATCCACAGACAATCACATCATCTTACCTACAGACGATCATATCATCTTACCTACAGACTATCGTATCATCTCACCGACAGACTATCACATCATCTTACCTACAGACTATCATATCATCCTACCTACAGACTATTACATCGTCTTACCTACAGAGTAACACATCCTTTTACTTACAGAATTTCATATCATCTTACCTACAGACTATCACATCATCTTACCTACAGACTATCACATCATCTTACCTACAGACGATCATATCATCCTACCTACAGACTATCACATCATCTCACCTACAGACTATCACATCATCTTACCTACAGACTATCATATCATCTTACCTACAGACTATCACATCATCTTACCTACAAACTATCACATCATCCTACCTACAGACTATCACATAATCTTACCCACAGACTATCACATCATCCGACCTACAGACTATCATATCATCCTGCCTACAGATTATCACATGATCCTACCTACAGACTATCACATCATCCTACCTACAGACTATCACATCATCTTACCTACAGACTATCACATCCTCTTACCTACAGATTAGCACATCATCTTACCTACAGACTATCATATCATCTTACCTACAGTCTATCACATCATCTTACCTACAGACTATCTTAACATCTTATCCACAGACTATCACATCATCTTACCCACAGACTATCACATCATGCAACCTACAGACTATCATATCATCCTACCTTCAGACTATCACATCATCTTACCTACAGAATATCACATCATCTTACCTACAGACAATCAAATTATCTTACCCACAGACTGTCATATCATCTTACCTACAGACTATCACATCATCTTACCTACAGACTATCACATCATCTTACCTACAGACTATCTTAACATCTTATCTACAGACAATCACATCATCTTACCTACAGACGATCATATCATCTTACCTACAGACTATCGTACCATCTCACCGACAGACTATCACATCATCTTACCTACAGACTATTGTATCATCTTACCCACAGACTATCACATCATCCTACCTACAGACTATAACATCATCCTACCTACCAACTATCACATCATCTTACCTACAGACGATCATATCATCTTACCTACAGACTATCGTATCATCTCACCGACAGACTATCACATCATCTTACCTACAGACTATCACATCATCTTACCTACAGACTATCACATCATCTTACCTACAGACAATCATATTATCCTACCTACAGACTATCATATCATCATACCTACAGACGATCATATCATCTTACCTACAGACGATCATATCATCTCACCTACAGACTATCATATCATCTCACCTACAGACTATCATATCATCTCTCCGACAGACTATCACATCATCCTACCTTCAGACTATCAGATCATCTTACCTACAGACTATCACATCATCTTACCTACAGACTATCACATCATCTTACCTACAGACTATCTTAACATCTTATCCACAGACAATCACATCATCTTACCTACAGACGATCATATCATCTTACCTACAGACTATCATTTCATCCTACCTACCGACTATTACATCGTCTTACCTACAGAGTAACACATCCTTTTACTTACAGAATTTCATATCATCCTACCTACAGACTATCACATCATCTTACCTACAGACTATCACATCATCTTACCTACAGACGATCATATCATCCTACCTACAGACTATCACATCATCTCACCTACAGACTATCACATCATCTTACCTACAGACTATCATATCATCTTACCTACAGACTATCACTTCATCTTACCTACAAACTATCACATCATCCTACCTACAGACTATCACATCATCTTACCCACAGACTATCACATCATCCGACCTACAGACTATCATATCATCCTGGCTACAGATTATCACATCATCCTACCTACAGACTATCACATCATCCTACCTACAGACTATCACATCATCTTACCTACAGACTATCACATCCTCTTACCTACAGATTAGCACATCATCTTACCTACAGACTATCATATCATCTTACCTACAGTCTATCACATCATCTTACCTACAGACTATCTTAACATCTTACCCACAGACTATCACATCATGCTACCTACAGACTATCATATCATCCTACCTTCAGACTATCACATCATCTTACCTACAGAATATCACATCATCTTACCTACAGACAATCAAATTATCTTACCCACAGACTGTCATATCATCTTACCTACAGACTATCACATCATCTTACCTACAGACTATCACATCATCTTACCTACAGACTATCTTAACATCTTATCTACAGACAATCACATCATCTTACCTACAGACGATCATATCATCTTACCTACAGACTATCATATCATCTTACCTACAGACTATCACATCCTCTTACCTACAGAGTAACACATCCTTTTACCTACAGAATTTCATATCATCCTACCTACCGACTATCACATCATCTTACCTACAGACTATCATATCATCCTACCTACAGACTATCAAATCATCTCACCTACAGACTATCACATCATCTTACCTACAGACTATCATATCATCTTACCTACAGAGTATCACATCATGTTACCTACAAACTATCACATCATCCTACCTACAGACTATCACATCATCTTACCCACAGACTATCACATCATCCGACCTACAGACTATCATCTCATCCTGCCGACAGATTATCACATCATCCTACCTACAGACTATCACATCATCCTACCTACATACTATCACATCATCTTACCTACAGATTATCACATCCTCTTACCTACAGATTATCACATCATCTTACCTACAGACTACCATATCATCTTACCTACAGACTATCACATCATCTTACCTACAGACTATCACATCATCCTACCTACAGCCAATCAAATCATCTTACCCACAGACTGTCATATCATCTTACCTACAGACTATCACATCATCTTACCTACAGACTATCACATCATCATACCTACAGACTATCTTAACATCTTATCCACAGACTATCACATCATCTTACCCACAGACTATCACATCATGCTACCTACAGACTATCATATCATCCTACCTTCAGACTATCACATCATCTTACCTACAGAATATCACATCATCTTACCTACAGACTATCACATCATCCTACCTACAGACTATCACATCATCCTACCTTCAGACTATCACCTCATCTTAGCTACAGACTATCACATCATCTTACCTACAGACTATCACATCATCTTACCTACAGACAATCACATCATCTTACCTACAGACTATCATATCATCTTATCCACAGACTATCACATCATCTTACCTACAGACTATCACATCATCCTACCTACAGACGATCATATCATCTTACCTACAGACTATCACATCATCATACCTACAGACGATCATATCATCTTACCTACAGACTATCACATCATCTTACCTACAAACTATCACATCATCTTACCTACAGACTATTGTATCATCTTACCCACAGACTATCACATCGCCCTACCTACAGACTATAACATCATCCTACCTACCAACTATCACATCATCCTACCTACAGACAATCAAATCATCTTACCCACAGACTATCACATCATCTTATCTACAGACTATCACATCATCTTACCTACAGACTATCACATCATCTTACCTAGAGACTATCTTAACATCTTATCCACAGACTATCACATCATCTTACCCACAGACTATCACATCATCCTACCTACAGACTATCATATCATCCTACCTACAGACTATCACATCATTTTACCTACAGACTATCACATCATTTTACCAACAGACTATCACATCATCTTATCTACAGACTATCACATCATCTTACCTACAGACTATCACATCATCTTACCTACAGATTATCACATCATCCTACCTACAGACAATCAAATCATCTTACCGACAGACTGTGATATCATCTTACCTACAGACTATCACATCATCTTACCTACAGACTATCACATCATCCTACCTTCAGACTATCACATCATCTTACCTACAGACTATCACATCCTCTTACCTTCAGACTATCACATCATCTTACCTACAGACTATCATATTATCCTACCTACAGACTATCATAACATCATACCTACAGACGATCATATCATCTTACCTACAGACGATCATATCATCTCACCTACAGACTATCATATCATCTCTACGACAGACTATCACATCATCTTACCTACAGACTATCATATCATCCTACCTACAGACTATCGCATCCTCTTACCTACAGACTATCATATAATCCTACCTACAGACTATCACATCATCTTACCTACAGACTATCACATCATCTTACCTACAGACGATCATATCATCTTACCTACAGACTATCGTATCATCTCACCGACAGACTATCACATCATCTTACCTACAGACTATTGTATCATCTTACCCACAGATTATCACATCATCCTACCTACAGACTATAACATCATCCTACCTACCAACTATCACATCATCCTACCTACAGACGATCATATCATCTTACCTACAGACTATCGTATCATCTCACCGACAGACTATCACATCATCTTACCTACAGACTATCACATCCTCTTACCTACAGACTATCACATCATCTTACCTACAGACAATCATATTATCCTACCTACAGACTATCATATCATCATACCTACAGACGATCATATCATCTTACCTACAAACGATCATATCATCTCACCTACAGACTATCATATCATCTCACCTACAGACTATCATATCATCTCTCCGACAGACTATCACATCATCCTACCTTCAGACTATCAGATCATCTTACCTACAGACTATCACATCATCTTACCTACAGACTATCACATCATCTTACCTACAGACTATCTTAACATCTTATCCACAGACAATCACATCATCTTACCTACAGACGATCATATCATCTTACCTACAGACTATCGTATCATCTCACCGACAGACTATCACATCATCTTACCTACAGACTATCATATCATCCTACCTACAGACTATTACATCGTCTTACCTACAGAGTAACACATCCTTTTACTTACAGAATTTCATATCATCTTACCTACAGACTATCACATCATCTTACCTACAGACTATCACATCATCTTACCTACAGACGATCATATCATCCTACCTACAGACTATCACATCATCTCACCTACAGACTATCACATCATCTTACCTACAGACTATCATATCATCTTACCTACAGACTATCACATCATCTTACCTACAAACTATCACATCATCCTACCTACAGACTATCACATAATCTTACCCACAGACTATCACATCATCCGACCTACAGACTATCATATCATCCTGCCTACAGATTATCACATCATCCTACCTACAGACTATCACATCATCCTACCTACAGACTATCACATCATCTTACCTACAGACTATCACATCCTCTTACCTACAGATTAGCACATCATCTTACCTACAGACTATCATATCATCTTACCTACAGTCTATCACATCATCTTACCTACAGACTATCTTAACATCTTATCCACAGACTATCACATCATCTTACCCACAGACTATCACATCATGCAACCTACAGACTATCATATCATCCTACCTTCAGACTATCACATCATCTTACCTACAGAATATCACATCATCTTACCTACAGACAATCAAATTATCTTACCCACAGACTGTCATATCATCTTACCTACAGACTATCACATCATCTTACCTACAGACTATCACATCATCTTACCTACAGACTATCTTAACATCTTATCTACAGACAATCACATCATCTTACCTACAGACGATCATATCATCTTACCTACAGACTATCGTACCATCTCACCGACAGACTATCACATCATCTTACCTACAGACTATTGTATCATCTTACCCACAGACTATCACATCATCCTACCTACAGACTATAACATCATCCTACCTACCAACTATCACATCATCCTACCTACAGACGATCATATCATCTTACCTACAGACTATCGTATCATCTCACCGACAGACTATCACATCATCTTACCTACAGACTATTGTATCATCTTACCTACAGATTATCACATCATCCTACCTACAGACAATCAAATCATCTTACCGACAGACTGTGATATCATCTTACCTACAGACTATCACATCATCTTACCTACAGACTATCACATCATCCTACCTTCAGACTATCACATCATCTTACCTACAGACTATCACATCCTCTTACCTTCAGACTATCACATCATCTTACCTACAGACTATCATATTATCCTACCTACAGACTATCATAACATCATACCTACAGACGATCATATCATCTTACCTACAGACGATCATATCATCTCACCTACAGACTATCATATCATCTCTCCGACAGACTATCACATCATTTTACCTACAGACTATCATATCATCCTACCTACAGACTATCGCATCCTCTTACCTACAGACTATCATATAATCCTACCTACAGACTATCACATCATCTTACCTACAGACTATCACATCATCTTACCTACAGACGATCATATCATCTTACCTACAGACTATCGTATCATCTCACCGACAGACTATCACATCATCTTACCTACAGACTATTGTATCATCTTACCCACAGATTATCACATCATCCTACCTACAGACTATAACATCATCCTACCTACCAACTATCACATCATCCTACCTACAGACGATCATATCATCTTACCTACAGACTATCGTATCATCTCACCGACAGACTATCACATCATCTTACCTACAGACTATCACATCCTCTTACCTACAGACTATCACATCATCTTACCTACAGACAATCATATTATCCTACCTACAGACTATCATATCATCATACCTACAGACGATCATATCATCTTACCTACAAACGATCATATCATCTCACCTACAGACTATCATATCATCTCACCTACAGACTATCATATCATCTCTCCGACAGACTATCACATCATCCTACCTTCAGACTATCAGATCATCTTACCTACAGACTATCACATCATCTTACCTACAGACTATCACATCATCTTACCTACAGACTATCTTAACATCTTATCCACAGACAATCACATCATCTTACCTACAGACGATCATATCATCTTACCTACAGACT
Source organism: Watersipora subatra (assembly GCF_963576615.1). Lineage (NCBI taxonomy): Eukaryota > Metazoa > Bryozoa > Gymnolaemata > Cheilostomatida > Watersiporidae > Watersipora > Watersipora subatra. The sequence continues at coordinate 65,459,424 of NC_088712.1, read as the reverse complement.
ATCGTATCATCTCACCGACAGACTATCACATCATCTTACCTACAGACTATCATATCATCCTACCTACAGACTATTACATCGTCTTACCTACAGAGTAACACATCCTTTTACTTACAGAATTTCATATCATCTTACCTACAGACTATCACATCATCTTACCTACAGACTATCACATCATCTTACCTACAGACGATCATATCATCCTACCTACAGACTATCACATCATCTCACCTACAGACTATCACATCATCTTACCTACAGACTATCATATCATCTTACCTACAGACTATCACATCATCTTACCTACAAACTATCACATCATCCTACCTACAGACTATCACATAATCTTACCCACAGACTATCACATCATCCGACCTACAGACTATCATATCATCCTGCCTACAGATTATCACATCATCCTACCTACAGACTATCACATCATCCTACCTACAGACTATCACATCATCTTACCTACAGACTATCACATCCTCTTACCTACAGATTAGCACATAATCTTACCTACAGACTATCATATCATCTTACCTACAGTCTATCACATCATCTTACCTACAGACTATCTTAACATCTTATCCACAGACTATCACATCATCTTACCCACAGACTATCACATCATGCAACCTACAGACTATCATATCATCCTACCTTCAGACTATCACATCATCTTACCTACAGAATATCACATCATCTTACCTACAGACAATCAAATTATCTTACCCACAGACTGTCATATCATCTTACCTACAGACTATCACATCATCTTACCTACAGACTATCACATCATCTTACCTACAGACTATCTTAACATCTTATCTACAGACAATCACATCATCTTACCTACAGACGATCATATCATCTTACCTACAGACTATCGTACCATCTCACCGACAGACTATCACATCATCTTACCTACAGACTATTGTATCATCTTACCCACAGACTATCACATCATCCTACCTACAGACTATAACATCATCCTACCTACCAACTATCACATCATCCTACCTACAGACGATCATATCATCTTACCTACAGACTATCGTATCATCTCACCGACAGACTATCACATCATCTTACCTACAGACTATCACATCATCTTACCTATAGACTATCACATCATCTTACCTACAGACAATCATATTATCCTACCTACAGACTATCATATCATCATACCTACAGACGATCATATCATCTTACCTACAGACGATCATATCATCTCACCTACAGACTATCATATCATCTCACCTACAGACTATCATATCATCTCTCCGACAGACTATCACATCATCCTACCTTCAGACTATCAGATCATCTTACCTACAGACTATCACATCATCTTACCTACAGACTATCACATCATCTTACCTACAGACTATCTTAACATCTTATCCACAGACAATCACATCATCTTACCTACAGACGATCATATCATCTTACCTACAGACTATCATTTCATCCTACCTACCGACTATTACATCGTCTTACCTACAGAGTAACACATCCTTTTACTTACAGAATTTCATATCATCCTACCTACAGACTATCACATCATCTTACCTACAGACTATCACATCATCTTACCTACAGACGATCATATCATCCTACCTACAGACTATCACATCATCTCACCTACAGACTATCACATCATCTTACCTACAGACTATCATATCATCTTACCTACAGACTATCACTTCATCTTACCTACAAACTATCACATCATCCTACCTACAGACTATCACATCATCTTACCCACAGACTATCACATCATCCGACCTACAGACTATCATATCATCCTGGCTACAGATTATCACATCATCCTACCTACAGACTATCACATCATCCTACCTACAGACTATCACATCATTTTACCTACAGACTATCACATCCTCTTACCTACAGATTAGCACATCATCTTACCTACAGACTATCATATCATCTTACCTACAGTCTATCACATCATCTTACCTACAGACTATCTTAACATCTTACCCACAGACTATCACATCATGCTACCTACAGACTATCATATCATCCTACCTTCAGACTATCACATCATCTTACCTACAGAATATCACATCATCTTACCTACAGACAATCAAATTATCTTACCCACAGACTGTCATATCATCTTACCTACAGACTATCACATCATCTTACCTACAGACTATCACATCATCTTACCTACAGATTATCTTAACATCTTATCTACAGACAATCACATCATCTTACCTACAGACGATCATATCATCTTACCTACAGACTATCATATCATCTTACCTACAGACTATCACATCCTCTTACCTACAGAGTAACACATCCTTTTACCTACAGAATTTCATATCATCCTACATACCGACTATCACATCATCTTACCTACAGACTATCATATCATCCTACCTACAGACTATCACATCATCTTACCTACAGACTATCACATCCTCTTACCTACAGATTATCACATCATCTTACCTACAGACTATCATATCATCCTACCTACAGACTATCACATCATCTCACCTACAGAGTATCACATCCTCTTAATTACAAACTATCATTACATCTTACCTACAGACTATCACATCATCTTACCCACAGACTATCACATCATCTTACCTACAGACTATCACATCATCTTACCTACAGACAATCACATCATCTTACCTACAGACTATCATATCATCTTATCCACAGACTATCACATCATCTTACCTACAGACTATAACATCATCCTACCTACAGACTATCATATCATCCTACATACAGACAATCACATCATCTTACCTACAGACTATCACATCATTTTACCCACAGACTATAACATCATCCTACCTACAGACTATCATATCATCATACCTACAGACGATCATATCATCTTACCTACAGACAATCACATCATCATACCTACAGACGATCATATCATCTTACCTACAGACTATCACATCATCTTACCTACAGACTATCACATCATCTTACCTACAGACTATTGTATCATCTTACCCACAGACTATCACATCGGCCTACCTACAGACTATAACATCATCCTACCTACCAACTATCACATCATCCTACCTACAGACAATCAAATCATCTTACCCACAGACTATCACATCATCTTATCTACAGACTATCACATCATCTTACCTACAGACTATCACATCATCTTACCTAGAGACTATCTTAACATCTTATCCACAGACTATCACATCATCTTACCCACAGACTATCACATCATCCTACCTACAGACTATCATATCATCCTACCTACAGACTATCACATCATTTTACCTACAGACTATCACATCATTTTACCAACAGACTATCACATCATCTTATCTACAGACCATCACATCATCTTACCTACAGACTATCACATCATCTTACCTACAGATTATCACATCATCCTACCTACAGACAATCAAATCATCTTACCGACAGACTGTGATATCATCTTACCTACAGACTATCACATCATCTTACCTACAGACTATCACATCATCCTACCTTCAGACTATCACATCATCTTACCTACAGACTATCACATCCTCTTACCTACAGACTATCACATCATCTTACCTACAGACTATCATATTATCCTACCTACAGACAATCATAACATCATACCTACAGACGATCATATCATCTTACCTACAGACGATCATATCATCTCACCTACAGACTATCATATCATCTCTCCGACAGACTATCACATCATCTTACCTACAGACTATCATATCATCCTACCTACAGACTATCGCATCCTCTTACCTACAGACTATCATATAATCCTACCTACAGACTATCACATCATCTTACCTACAGACTATCACATCATCTTACCTACAGACGATCATATCATCTTACCTACAGACTATCGTATCATCTCACCGACAGACTATCACATCATCTTACCTACAGACTATTGTATCATCTTACCCACAGACTATCACATCATCCTACCTACAGACTATAACATCATCCTACCTACCAACTATCACATCATCCTACCTACAGACGATCATATCATCTTACTTACAGACTATCGTATCATCTCACCGACAGACTATCACATCATCTTACCTACAGACTATCACATCCTCTTACCTACAGACTATCACATCATCTTACCTACAGACAATCATATTATCCTACCTACAGACTATCATATCATCATACCTACAGACGATCATATCATCTTACCTACAAACGATCATATCATCTCACCTACAGACTATCATATCATCTCACCTACAGACTATCATATCATCTCTCCGACAGACTATCACATCATCCTACCTTCAGACTATCAGATCATCTTACCTACAGACTATCACATCATCTTACCTACAGACTATCACATCATCTGACCTACAGACTATCTTAACATCTTATCCACAGACAATCACATCATCTTACCTACAGACGATCATATCATCTTACCTACAGACTATCGTATCATCTCACCGACAGACTATCACATCATCTTACCTACAGACTATCATATCATCCTACCTACAGACTATTACATCGTCTTACCTACAGAGTAACACATCCTTTTACTTACAGACTATCACATCATCCGACCTACAGACTATCATATCATCCTGCCTACAGATTATCACATCATCCTACCTACAGACTATCACATCATCCTACCTACAGACTATCACATCATCTTACCCACAGACTATCACATCCTCTTACCTACAGATTATCACATCATCTTACCTACAGACTATCATATCATCTTACCTACAGTCTATCACATCATCTTACCTACAGACTATCTTAACATCTTATCCACAGACTATCACATCATCTTACCAACAGACTATCACATCATGCTACCTACAGACTATCATATCATCCTACCTTCAGACTATCACATCATCTTACCTACAGAATATCACATCATCTTACCTACAGACTATCACATCATCCTACCTACAGACTATCACATCATCCTACCTTCAGACGATCACATCATCTTACCTACAGACTATCACATCATCTTACCTACAGACTATCATATAATCCTACCTACAGACTATCACATCATCTTACCTACAGACTATCACATCATCTTACCTGCAGACGATCATATCATCTTACCTACAGACTATCGTATCATCTCACCGACAGACTATCACATCATCTTACCTTTAGACTATTGTATCATCTTACCCACAGACTATCACATTATCCTACCTACAGACTATCACATCATCCTACCTACCAACTATCACATCATCTTACCTACAGACAATCAAATCATCTTACCCACAGACTGTCGTATCATCTTACCTACAGACTATCACATCATCTTACCTACTGACTATCACATCATCTTACCTACAGACTATCTTAACATCTTATCCACAGACTATGATATCATCTTACCCACAGACTATCACATGATCCTACCTACAGACTATCATATCATCCTACCTACAGACTATCACATCATTTTACCTACAGACGATCACATCATTTTACCAACAGACTATCACATCATCTTATCTACAGACTATCACATCATCTTACCTACAGACTATCACATCATCTTACCTACAGACTATCACATCATCCTACCTACAGACAATCAAATCATCTTACCGACAGACTGTCATATCATCTTAGCTACAGACTATCACATCATCTTACCTACAGACTATCGTATCATCTTACCCACAGACTATCACATCATCCTACCTACAGACTATCACATCATCCTACCTACAGACAATCAAATCATCTTACCCACAGACTGTCATATCATCTTACCTACAGACTATCACATCATCTTACCTACAGACCATCACATCATCTTACCTACAGACTATCTTAACATCTTATCCACAGACTATCACATCATCTTACCCACAGACTATCACATCATGCTACCTACAGGCTATCATATCATCCTAACTTCAGACTATCACATCATCTTACCTACAGACTATCACATCATCTTCCCTACAGACTATCACATCATCCTACCTACAGACTATCACATCATCCTGCCTTCAGACTATCACGTCATCTTACCTACAGACTATCACATCCTCTTACCTACAGACTATCACATCATCTTACTTACAGATTATATCATCTTCTTACCTACAGACGATCATATCATCCTACCCTCAGACTATCACATCATCTTACCTACAGACTATCACATTCTCTTACCTACAGACTATCACCTCATCTTACCTACAGACTATCACATCCTCTTACCTACAGAATATCACATCATCTTACCTACAGACTATCACATCATCCTACCTACAGACTATCACATCATCCTACCTTCAGACTATCACCTCATCTTAGCTACAGACTATCACATCATCTTACCTACAGACTATCACATCATCTTACCTACAGACAATCACATCATCTTACCTACAGACTATCATATCATCTTATCCACAGACTATCACATCATCTTACCTACAGACTATCACATCATCCTACCTACAGACGATCATATCATCTTACCTACAGACTATCACATCATCATACCTACAGACGATCATATCATCTTACCTACAGACTATCACATCATCTTACCTACAGACTATCACATCATCTTACCTACAGACTATTGTATCATCTTACCCACAGACTATCACATCGCCCTACCTACAGACTATAACATCATCCTACCTACCAACTATCACATCATCCTACCTACAGACAATCAAATCATCTTACCCACAGACTATCACATCATCTTATCTACAGACTATCACATCATCTTACCTACAGACTATCACATCATCTTACCTAGAGACTATCTTAACATCTTATCCACAGACTATCACATCATCTTACCCACAGACTATCACATCATCCTACCTACAGACTATCATATCATCCTACCTACAGACTATCACATCATTTTACCTACAGACTATCACATCATTTTACCAACAGACTATCACATCATCTTATCTACAGACTATCACATCATCTTACCTACAGACTATCACATCATCTTACCTACAGATTATCACATCATCCTACCTACAGACAATCAAATCATCTTACCGACAGACTGTGATATCATCTTACCTACAGACTATCACATCATCTTACCTACAGACTATCACATCATCCTACCTTCAGACTATCACATCATCTTACCTACAGACTATCACATCCTCTTACCTTCAGACTATCACATCATCTTACCTACAGACTATCATATTATCCTACCTACAGACTATCATAACATCATACCTACAGATGATCATATCATCTTACCTACAGACGATCATATCATCTCACCTACAGACTATCATATCATCTCTCCGACAGACTATCACATCATCTTACCTACAGACTATCATATTATCCTACCTACAGACTATCATAACATCATACCTACAGATGATCATATCATCTTACCTACAGACGATCATATCATCTCACCTACAGACTATCATATCATCTCTCCGACAGACTATCACATCATCTTACCTACAGACTATCACATCATCCTACCTACAGACTATAACATCATCCTACCTACCAACTATCACATCATCCTACCTACAGACGATCATATCATCTTACCTACAGACTATCGTATCATCTCACCGACAGACTATCACATCATCTTACCTACAGACTATCACATCCTCTTACCTACAGACTATCACATCATCTTACCTACAGACAATCATATTATCCTACCTACAGACTATCATATCATCATACCTACAGACGATCATATCATCTTACCTACAAACGATCATATCATCTCACCTACAGACTATCATATCATCTCACCTACAGACTATCATATCATCTCTCCGACAGACTATCACATCATCCTACCTTCAGACTATCAGATCATCTTACCTACAGACTATCACATCATCTTACCTACAGACTATCACATCATCTTACCTACAGACTATCTTAACATCTTATCCACAGACAATCACATCATCTTACCTACAGACGATCATATCATCTTACCTACAGACTATCGTATCATCTCACCGACAGACTATCACATCATCTTACCTACAGACTATCATATCATCCTACCTACAGACTATTACATCGTCTTACCTACAGAGTAACACATCCTTTTACTTACAGAATTTCATATCATCTTACCTACAGACTATCACATCATCTTACCTACAGACTATCACATCATCTTACCTACAGACGATCATATCATCCTACCTACAGACTATCACATCATCTCACCTACAGACTATCACATCATCTTACCTACAGACTATCATATCATCTTACCTACAGACTATCACATCATCTTACCTACCAACTATCACATCATCCTACCTACAGACTATCACATAATCTTACCCACAGACTATCACATCATCCGACCTACAGACTATCATATCATCCTGCCTACAGATTATCACATCATCCTACCTACAGACTATCACATCATCCTACCTACAGACTATCACATCATCTTACCTACAGACTATCACATCCTCTTACCTACAGATTAGCACATTATCTTACCTACAGACTATCATATCATCTTACCTACAGTCTATCACATCATCTTACCTACAGACTATCTTAACATCTTATCCACAGACTATCACATCATCTTACCCACAGACTATCACATCATGCAACCTACAGACTATCATATCATCCTACCTTCAGACTATCACATCATCTTACCTACAGAATATCACATCATCTTACCTACAGACAATCAAATTATCTTACCCACAGACTGTCATATCATCTTACCTACAGACTATCACATCATCTTACCTACAGACTATCACATCATCTTACCTACAGACTATCTTAACATCTTATCTACAGACAATCACATCATCTTACCTACAGACGATCATATCATCTTACCTACAGACTATCGTACCATCTCACCGACAGACTATCACATCATCTTACCTACAGACTATTGTATCATCTTACCCACAGACTATCACATCATCCTACCTACAGACTATAACATCATCCTACCTACCAACTATCACATCATCCTACCTACAGACGATCATATCATCTTACCTACAGACTATCGTATCATCTCACCGACAGACTATCACATCATCTTACCTACAGACTATCACATCATCTTACCTACAGACTATCACATCATCTTACCTACAGACAATCATATTATCCTACCTACAGACTATCATATCATCATACCTACAGACGATCATATCATCTTACCTACAGACGATCATATCATCTCACCTACAGACTATCATATCATCTCACCGACAGACTATCACATCATCTTACCTACAGACTATTGTATCATCTTACCCACAGACTATCACATCATCCTACCTACAGACTATAACATCATCCTACCTACCAACTATCACATCATCCTACCTACAGACGATCATATCATCTCTCCGACAGACTATCACATCATCTTACCTACAGACTATCATATCATCCTACCTACAGACTATCGCATCCTCTTACCTACAGACTATCATATAATCCTACCTACAGACTATCACATCATCTTACCTACAGACTATCACATCATCTTACCTACAGACGATCATATCATCTTACCTACAGACTATCGTATCATCTCACCGACAGACTATCACATCATCTTACCTACAGACTATTGTATCATCTTACCCACAGACTATCACATCATCCTACCTACAGACTATAACATCATCCTACCTACCAACTATCACATCATCCTACCTACAGACGATCATATCATCTTACCTACAGACTATCGTATCATCTCACCGACAGACTATCACATCATCTTACCTACAGACTATCACATCCTCTTACCTACAGACTATCACATCATCTTACCTACAGACAATCATATTATCCTACCTACAGACTATCATATCATCATACCTACAGACGATCATATCATCTTACCTACAAACGATCATATCATCTCACCTACAGACTATCATATCATCTCACCTACAGACTATCATATCATCTCTCCGACAGACTATCACATCATCCTACCTTCAGACTATCAGATCATCTTACCTACAGACTATCACATCATCTTACCTACAGACTATCACATCATCTTACCTACAGACTATCTTAACATCTTATCCACAGACAATCACATCATCTTACCTACAGACGATCATATCATCTTACCTACAGACTATCGTATCATCTCACCGACAGACTATCACATCATCTTACCTACAGACTATCATATCATCCTACCTACAGACTATTACATCGTCTTACCTACAGAGTAACACATCCTTTTACTTACAGACTATCACATCATCCGACCTACAGACTATCATATCATCCTGCCTACAGATTATCACATCATCCTACCTACAGACTATCACATCATCCTACCTACAGACTATCACATCATCTTACCCACAGACTATCACATCCTCTTACCTACAGATTATCACATCATCTTACCTACAGACTATCATATCATCTTACCTACAGTCTATCACATCATCTTACCTACAGACTATCTTAACATCTTATCCACAGACTATCACATCATCTTACCAACAGACTATCACATCATGCTACCTACAGACTATCATATCATCCTACCTTCAGACTATCACATCATCTTACCTACAGAATATCACATCATCTTACCTACAGACTATCACATCATCCTACCTACAGACTATCACATCATCCTACCTTCAGACGATCACATCATCTTACCTACAGACTATCACATCATCTTACCTACAGACTATCATATAATCCTACCTACAGACTATCACATCATCTTACCTACAGACTATCACATCATCTTACCTGCAGACGATCATATCATCTTACCTACAGACTATCGTATCATCTCACCGACAGACTATCACATCATCTTACCTTTAGACTATTGTATCATCTTACCCACAGACTATCACATTATCCTACCTACAGACTATCACATCATCCTACCTACCAACTATCACATCATCTTACCTACAGACAATCAAATCATCTTACCCACAGACTGTCGTATCATCTTACCTACAGACTATCACATCATCTTACCTACTGACTATCACATCATCTTACCTACAGACTATCTTAACATCTTATCCACAGACTATCATATCATCTTACCCACAGACTATCACATGATCCTACCTACAGACTATCATATCATCCTACCTACAGACTATCACATCATTTTACCTACAGACGATCACATCATTTTACCAACAGACTATCACATCATCTTATCTACAGACTATCACATCATCTTACCTACAGACTATCACATCATCTTACCTACAGACTATCACATCATCCTACCTACAGACAATCAAATCATCTTACCGACAGACTGTCATATCATCTTAGCTACAGACTATCACATCATCTTACCTACAGACTATCGTATCATCTTACCCACAGACTATCACATCATCCTACCTACAGACTATCACATCATCCTACCTACAGACAATCAAATCATCTTACGCACAGACTGTCATATCATCTTACCTACAGACTATCACATCATCTTACCTACAGACCATCACATCATCTTACCTACAGACTATCTTAACATCTTATCCACAGACTATCACATCATCTTACCCACAGACTATCACATCATGCTACCTACAGGCTATCATATCATCCTAACTTCAGACTATCACATCATCTTACCTACAGACTATCACATCATCTTCCCTACAGACTATCACATCATCCTACCTACAGACTATCACATCATCCTACCTTCAGACTATCACGTCATCTTACCTACAGACTATCACATCCTCTTACCTACAGACTATCACATCATCTTACTTACAGATTATATCATCTTCTTACCTACAGACGATCATATCATCCTACCCTCAGACTATCACATCATCTTACCTACAGACTATCACATTCTCTTACCTACAGACTATCACCTCATCTTACCTACAGACTATCACATCCTCTTACCTACAGAATATCACATCATCTTACCTACAGACTATCACATCATCCTACCTACAGACTATCACATCATCCTACCTTCAGACTATCACCTCATCTTAGCTACAGACTATCACATCATCTTACCTACAGACTATCACATCATCTTACCTACAGACAATCACATCATCTTACCTACAGACTATCATATCATCTTATCCACAGACTATCACATCATCTTACCTACAGACTATCACATCATCCTACCTACAGACGATCATATCATCTTACCTACAGACTATCACATCATCATACCTACAGACGATCATATCATCTTACCTACAGACTATCACATCATCTTACCTACAGACTATCACATCATCTTACCTACAGACTATTGTATCATCTTACCCACAGACTATCACATCGCCCTACCTACAGACTATAACATCATCCTACCTACCAACTATCACATCATCCTACCTACAGACAATCAAATCATCTTACCCACAGACTATCACATCATCTTATCTACAGACTATCACATCATCTTACCTACAGACTATCACATCATCTTACCTAGAGACTATCTTAACATCTTATCCACAGACTATCACATCATCTTACCCACAGACTATCACATCATCCTACCTACAGACTATCATATCATCCTACCTACAGACTATCACATCATTTTACCTACAGACTATCACATCATTTTACCAACAGACTATCACATCATCTTATCTACAGACTATCACATCATCTTACCTACAGACTATCACATCATCTTACCTACAGATTATCACATCATCCTACCTACAGACAATCAAATCATCTTACCGACAGACTGTGATATCATCTTACCTACAGACTATCACATCATCTTACCTACAGACTATCACATCATCCTACCTTCAGACTATCACATCATCTTACCTACAGACTATCACATCCTCTTACCTTCAGACTATCACATCATCTTACCTACAGACTATCATATTATCCTACCTACAGACTATCATAACATCATACCTACAGACGATCATATCATCTTACCTACAGACTATCATATCATCTCTCCGACAGACTATCACATCATCTTACCTACAGACTATCATATCATCCTACCTACAGACTATCGCATCCTCTTACCTACAGACTATCATATAATCCTACCTACAGACTATCACATCATCTTACCTACAGACTATCACATCATCTTACCTACAGACGATCATATCATCTTACCTACAGACTATCGTATCATCTCACCGACAGACTATCACATCATCTTACCTACAGACTATTGTATCATCTTACCCACAGATTATCACATCATCCTACCTACAGACTATAACATCATCCTACCTACCAACTATCACATCATCCTACCTACAGACGATCATATCATCTTACCTACAGACTATCGTATCATCTCACCGACAGACTATCACATCATCTTACCTACAGACTATCACATCCTCTTACCTACAGACTATCACATCATCTTACCTACAGACAATCATATTATCCTACCTACAGACTATCATATCATCATACCTACAGACGATCATATCATCTTACCTACAAACGATCATATCATCTCACCTACAGACTATCATATCATCTCACCTACAGACTATCATATCATCTCTCCGACAGACTATCACATCATCCTACCTTCAGACTATCAGATCATCTTACCTACAGACTATCACATCATCTTACCTACAGACTATCACATCATCTTACCTACAGACTATCTTAACATTTTATCCACAGACAATCACATCATCTTACCTACAGACGATCATATCATCTTACCTACAGACTATCGTATCATCTCACCGACAGACTATCACATCATCTTACCTACAGACTATCATATCATCCTACCTACAGACTATTACATCGTCTTACCTACAGAGTAACACATCCTTTTACTTACAGAATTTCATATCATCTTACCTACAGACTATCACATCATCTTACCTACAGACTATCACATCATCTTACCTACAGACGATCATATCATCCTACCTACAGACTATCACATCATCTCACCTACAGACTATCACATCATCTTACCTACAGACTATCATATCATCTTACCTACAGACTATCACATCATCTTACCTACCAACTATCACATCATCCTACCTACAGACTATCACATAATCTTACCCACAGACGATCACATCATCCGACCTACAGACTATCATATCATCCTGCCTACAGATTATCACATCATCCTACCTACAGACTATCACATCATCCTACCTACAGACTATCACATCATCTTACCTACAGACTATCACATCCTCTTACCTACAGATTAGCACATCATCTTACCTACAGACTATCATATCATCTTACCTACAGTCTATCACATCATCTTACCTACAGACTATCTTAACATCTTATCCACAGACTATCACATCATCTTACCCACAGACTATCACATCATGCAACCTACAGACTATCATATCATCCTACCTTCAGACTATCACATCATCTTACCTACAGAATATCACATCATCTTACCTACAGACAATCAAATTATCTTACCCACAGACTGTCATATCATCTTACCTACAGACTATCACATCATCTTACCTACAGACTATCACATCATCTTACCTACAGACTATCTTAACATCTTATCTACAGACAATCACATCATCTTACCTACAGACGATCATATCATCTTACCTACAGACTATCGTACCATCTCACCGACAGACTATCACATCATCTTACCTACAGACTATTGTATCATCTTACCCACAGACTATCACATCATCCTACCTACAGACTATAACATCATCCTACCTACCAACTATCACATCATCCTACCTACAGACGATCATATCATCTTACCTACAGACTATCGTATCATCTCACCGACAGACTATCACATCATCTTACCTACAGACTATCACATCATCTTACCTACAGACTATCACATCATCTTACCTACAGACAATCATATTATCCTACCTACAGACTATCATATCATCATACCTACAGACGATCATATCATCTTACCTACAGACGATCATATCATCTCACCTACAGACTATCATATCATCTCACCTACAGACTATCATATCATCTCTCCGACAGACTATCACATCATCCTACCTTCAGACTATCAGATCATCTTACCTACAGACTATCACATCATCTTACCTACAGACTATCACATCATCTTACCTACAGACTATCTTAACATCTTATCCACAGACAATCACATCATCTTACCTACAGACGATCATATCATCTTACCTACAGACTATCATTTCATCCTACCTACCGACTATTACATCGTCTTACCTACAGAGTAACACATCCTTTTACTTACAGAATTTCATATCATCCTACCTACAGACTATCACATCATCTTACCTACAGACTATCACATCATCTTACCTACAGACGATCATATCATCCTACCTACAGACTATCACATCATCTCACCTACAGACTATCACATCATCTTACCTACAGACTATCATATCATCTTACCTACAGACTATCACATCATCTTACCTACAAACTATCACATCATCCTACCTACAGACTATCACATCATCTTACCCACAGACTACCACATCATCCGACCTACAGACTATCATATCATCCTGGCTACAGATTATCACATCATCCTACCTACAGACTATCACATCATCCTACCTACAGACTATCACATCATCTTACCTACAGACTATCACATCCTCTTACCTACAGATTAGCACATCATCTTACCTACAGACTATCATATCATCTTACCTACAGTCTATCACATCATCTTACCTACAGACTATCTTAACATCTTACCCACAGACTATCACATCATGCTACCTACAGACTATCATATCATCCTACCTTCAGACTATCACATCATCTTACCTACAGAATATCACATCATCTTACCTACAGACAATCAAATTATCTTACCCACAGACTGTCATATCATCTTACCTACAGACTATCACATCATCTTACCTACAGACTATCACATCATCTTACCTACAGACTATCTTAACATCTTATCTACAGACAATCACATCATCTTACCTACAGACGATCATATCATCTTACCTACAGACTATCATATCATCTTACCTACAGACTATCACATCGTCTTACCTACAGAGTAACACATCCTTTTACCTACAGAATTTCATATCATCCTACCTACCGACTATCACATCATCTTACCTACAGACTATCATATCATCCTACCTACAGACTATCACATCATCTTACCTACAGACTATCACATCCTCTTACCTACAGATTATCACATCATCTTACCTACAGACTATCATATCATCCTACCTACAGACTATCACATCATCTCACCTACAGAGTATCACATCCTCTTAATTACAAACTATCATTACATCTTACCTACAGACTATCACATCATCTTACCCACAGACTATCACATCATCTTACCTACAGACTATCACATCATCTTACCTACAGACAATCACATCATCTTACCTACAGACTATCATATCATCTTATCCACAGACTATCACATCATCTTACCTACAGACTATAACATCATCCTACCTACAGACTATCATATCATCCTACATACAGACAATCACATCATCTTACCTACAGACTATCACATCATTTTACCCACAGACTATAACATCATCCTACCTACAGACTATCATATCATCCTACCTACAGACTATCACATCATCTTACCTACAGACTATCACATCATCTTACCTGCAGACTATCACATCATCTTACCTACAGACTATCATATCATCCTACCTACAGACTATCATATCATCATACCTACAGACGATCATATCATCTTACCTACAGACTATCACATCATCATACCTACAGACGATCATATCATCTTACCTACAGACTATCACATCATCTTACCTACAGACTATCACATCATCTTACCTACAGACTATTGTATCATCTTACCCACAGACTATCACATCGGCCTACCTACAGACTATAACATCATCCTACCTACCAACTATCACATCATCCTACCTACAGACAATCAAATCATCTTACCCACAGACTATCACATCATCTTATCTACAGACTATCACATCATCTTACCTACAGACTATCACATCATCTTACCTAGAGACTATCTTAACATCTTATCCACAGACTATCACATCATCTTACCCACAGACTATCACATCATCCTACCTACAGACTATCATAACATCATACCTACAGACGATCATATCATCTTACCTACAGACGATCATATCATCTCACCTACAGACTATCACATCATCTTACCTACAGACTATCACATCATCTTACCTACAGACTATCTTAACATCTTATCCACAGACAATCACATCATCTTACCTACAGACGATCATATCATCTTACCTACAGACTATCGTATCATCTCACCGACAGACTATCACATCATCTTACCTACAGACTATCATATCATCCTACCTACAGACTATTACATCGTCTTACCTACAGAGTAACACATCCTTTTACTTACAGAATTTCATATCATCTTACCTACAGACTATCACATCATCTTACCTACAGACTATCACATCATCTTACCTACAGACGATCATATCATCCTACCTACAGACTATCACATCATCTCACCTACAGACTATCACATCATCTTACCTACAGACTATCATATCATCTTACCTACAGACTATCACATCATCTTACCTACAAACTATCACATCATCCTACCTACAGACTATCACATAATCTTACCCACAGACTATCACATCATCCGACCTACAGACTATCATATCATCCTGCCTACACATTATCACATCATCCTACCTACAGACTATCACATCATCTTACCTACAGACTATCACATCCTCTTACCTACAGATTAGCACATCATCTTACCTACAGACTATCATATCATCTTACCTACAGTCTATCACATCATCTTACCTACAGACTATCTTAACATCTTATCCACAGACTATCACATCATCTTACCCACAGACTATCACATCATGCAACCTACAGACTATCATATCATCCGACCTTCAGACTATCACATCATCTTAACTACAGAATATCACATCATCTTACCTACAGACAATCAAATTATCTTACCCACAGACTGTCATATCATCTTACCTACAGACTATCACATCATCTTACCTACAGACTATCACATCATCTTACCTACAGACTATCTTAACATCTTATCTACAGACAATCACATCATCTTACCTACAGACGATCATATCATCTTACCTACAGACTATCGTACCATCTCACCGACAGACTATCACATCATCTTACCTACAGACTATTGTATCATCTTACCCACAGACTATCACATCATCCTACCTACAGACTATAACATCATCCTACCTACCAACTATCACATCCTCCTACCTACAGACGATCATATCATCTTACCTACAGACTATCGTATCATCTCACCGACAGACTATCACATCATCTTACCTACAGACTATCACATCCTCTTACCTACAGACTATCACATCATCTTACCTACAGACAATCATATTATCCTACCTACAGACTATCATATCATCATACCTACAGACGATCATATCATCTTACCTACAGACGATCATATCATCTCACCTACAGACTATAATATCATCTCACCTACAGACTATCATATCATCTCTCCGACAGACTATCACATCATCCTACCTTCAGACTATCAGATCATCTTACCTACAGACTATCACATCATCTTACCTACAGACTATCACATCATCTTACCTACAGACTATCTTAACATCTTATCCACAGACAATCACATCATCTTACCTACAGACGATCATATCATCTTACCTACAGACTATCATTTCATCCTACCTACCGACTATTACATCGTCTTACCTACAGAGTAACACATCTCTTTACTTACAGAATTTCATATCATCCTACCTACAGACTATCACATCATCTTACCTACAGACTATCACATCATCTTACCTACAGACGATCATATCATCCTACCTACAGACTATCACATCATCTCACCTACAGACTATCACATCATCTTACCTACAGACTATCATATCATCTTACCTACAGACTATCACATCATCTTACCTACAAACTATCACATCATCCTACCTACAGACTATCACATCATCTTACCCACAGACTATCACATCATCCGACCTACAGACTATCATATCATCCTGGCTACAGATTATCACATCATCCTAATTACAGACTATCACATCATCCTACCTACAGACTATCACATCATCTTACCTACAGACTATCACATCCTCTTACCTACAGATTAGCACATCATCTTACCTACAGACTATCATATCATCTTACCTACAGTCTATCACATCATCTTACCTATAGACTATCTTAACATCTTATCCACAGATTATCACATCATCTTACCCACAGACTATCACATCATGCTACCTACAGACTATCATATCATCCTACCTTCAGACTATCACATCATCTTACCTACAGAATATCACATCATCTTACCTACAGACAATCAAATTATCTTACCCACAGACTGTCATATCATCTTACCTACAGACTATCACATCATCTTACCTACAGACTATCACATCATCTTACCTACAGACTATCTTAACATCTTATCTACAGACAATCACATCATCTTACCTACAGACGATCATATCATCTTACCTACATACTATCATATCATCTTACCTACAGACTATCACATCGTCTTACCTACAGAGTAACACATCCTTTTACCTACAGAATTTCATATCATCCTACCTACCGACTATCACATCATCTTACCTACAGACTATCATATCATCCTACCTACAGACTATCACATCATCTTACCTACAGACTATCACATCCTCTTACCTACAGATTATCACATCATCTTACCTACAGACTATCATATCATCCTACCTACAGACTATCACATCATCTCACCTACAGAGTATCACATCCTCTTAATTACAAACTATCATTACATCTTACCTACAGACTATCACATCATCTTACCCACAGACTATCACATCATCTTACCTACAGACTATCACATCATCTTACCTACAGACAATCACATCATCTTACCTACAGACTATCATATCATCTTATCCACAGACTATCACATCATCTTACCTACAGACTATCACATCATCTTACCTGCAGACTATCACATCATCTTACCTACAGACTATCACATCATCTTACCTGCAGACTATCACATCATCTTACCTACAGACTATCATATCATCCTACCTACAGACTATCATATCATCATACCTACAGACGATCATATCATCTTACCTACAGACTATCACATCATCATACCTACAGACGATCATATCATCTTACCTACAGACTATCACATCATCTTACCTACAGACTATCACATCATCTTACCTACAGACTATTGTATCATCTTACCCACAGACTATCACATCGGCCTACCTACAGACTATAACATCATCCTACCTACAGACTATCATATCATCCTACATACAGACAATCACATCATCTTACCTACAGACTATCACATCATTTTACCCACAGACTATAACATCATCCTACCTACAGACTATCATATCATCCTACCTACAGACTATCACATCATCTTACCTACAGACTATCACATCATCTTAACTGCAGACTATCACATCATCTTACCTACAGAATATCATATCATCCTACCTACAGACTATCATATCATCATACCTACAGACGATCATATCATCTTACCTACAGACTATCACATCATCATACCTACAGACGATCATATCATCTTACCTACAGACTATCACATCATCTTACCTACAGACTATCACATCATCTTACCTACAGACTATTGTATCATCTTACCCACAGACTATCACATCGGCCTACCTACAGACTATAACATCATCCTACCTACCAACTATCACATCATCCTACCTACAGACAATCAAATCATCTTACCCACAGACTATCACATCATCTTATCTACAGACTATCACATCATCTTACCTTAAAGACTATCACATCATCTTACCTACAGACTATCTTAACATCTTATCCACAGACTATCACATCATCTTACCTACAGACTATCACATCCTCTTACCTACAGATTATCACATCATCTTACCTACAGACTATCATATCATCCTACCTACAGACTATCACATCATCTCACCTACAGAGTATCACATCCTCTTAATTACAAACTATCATTACATCTTACCTATAGACTATCACATCATCTTACCCACAGACTATCACATCATCTTACCTACAGACTATCACATCATCTTACCTACAGACAATCACATCATCTTACCTACAGACTATCATATCATCTTATCCACAGACTATCACATCATCTTACCTACAGACTATCACATCATCTTACCTACAGACTATCTTAACATCTTATCCACAGACTATCACATCATCTTACCTTCAGACTATCACATCCTCTTACCTACAGATTATCACATCATCTTACCTACAGACTATCATATCATCCTACCTACAGACTATCACATCATCTCACCTTCAGAGTATCACATCCTCTTAATTACAAACTATCATTACATCTTACCTACAGACTATCACATCATCTTACCCACAGACTATCACATCATCTTACCTACAGACTATCACATCATCTTACCTACAGACAATCACATCATCTTACCTACAGACTATCATATCATCTTATCCACAGACTATCACATCATCTTACCTACAGACTATAACATCATCCTACCTACAGACTATCATATCATCCTACATACAGACAATCACATCATCTTACCTACAGACTATCACATCATTTTACCCACAGACTATAACATCATCCTACCTACAGACTATCATATCATCCTACCTACAGACTATCACATCATCTTACCTACAGACTATCACATCATCTTACCTGCAGACTATCACATCATCTTACTTACAGACTATCATATCATCCTACCTACAGACTATCATATCATCATACCTACAGACGATCATATCATCTTAC
Organism: Watersipora subatra; assembly: GCF_963576615.1. Taxonomy (NCBI): domain Eukaryota; kingdom Metazoa; phylum Bryozoa; class Gymnolaemata; order Cheilostomatida; family Watersiporidae; genus Watersipora; species Watersipora subatra. The sequence goes on along the minus strand of NC_088712.1, from coordinate 65,437,472 downwards.
CTACAGACTATCACATCATCATACCTACAGACGATCATATCATCTTACCTACAGACTATCACATCATCTTACCTACAGACTATCACATCATCTTACCTACAGACTATTGTATCATCTTACCCACAGACTATCACATCGGCCTACCTACAGACTATAACATCATCCTACCTACCAACTATCACATCATCCTACCTACAGACAATCAAATCATCTTACCCACAGACTATCACATCATCTTATCTACAGACTATCACATCATCTTACCTACAGACTATCACATCCTCTTACCTACAGACTATCACATCATCTTACCTACAGACAATCATATTATCCTACCTACAGACTATCATATCATCATACCTACAGACGATCATATCATCTTACCTACAGACGATCATATCATCTCACCTACAGACTATAATATCATCTCACCTACAGACTATCATATCATCTCTCCGACAGACTATCACATCATCCTACCTTCAGACTATCAGATCATCTTACCTACAGACTATCACATCATCTTACCTACAGACTATCACATCATCTTACCTACAGACTATCTTAACATCTTATCCACAGACAATCACATCATCTTACCTACAGACGATCATATCATTTTACCTACAGACTATCATTTCATCCTACCTACCGACTATTACATCGTCTTACCTACAGAGTAACACATCCTTTTACTTACAGAATTTCATATCATCCTACCTACAGACTATCACATCATCTTACCTACAGACTATCACATCATCTTACCTACAGACGATCATATCATCCTACCTACAGACTATCACATCATCTCACCTACAGACTATCACATCATCTTACCTACAGACTATCATATCATCTTACCTACAGACTATCACATCATCTTACCTACAAACTATCACATCATCCTACCTACAGACTATCACATCATCTTACCCACAGACTATCACATCATCCGACCTACAGACTATCATATCATCCTGGCTACAGATTATCACATCATCCTACCTACAGACTATCACATCATCCTACCTACAGACTATCACATCATCTTACCTACAGACTATCACATCCTCTTACCTACAGATTAGCACATCATCTTACCTACAGACTATCATATCATCTTACCTACAGTCTATCACATCATCTTACCTACAGACTATCTTAACATCTTATCCACAGATTATCACATCATCTTACCCACAGACTATCACATCATGCTACCTACAGACTATCATATCATCCTACCTTCAGACTATCACATCATCTTACCTACAGAATATCACATCATCTTACCTACAGACAATCAAATTATCTTACCCACAGACTGTCATATCATCTTACCTACAGACTATCACATCATCTTACCTACAGACTATCACATCATCTTACCTACAGACTATCTTAACATCTTATCTACAGACAATCACATCATCTTACCTACAGACGATCATATCATCTTACCTACATACTATCATATCATCTTACCTACAGACTATCACATCGTCTTACCTACAGAGTAACACATCCTTTTACCTACAGAATTTCATATCATCCTACCTACCGACTATCACATCATCTTACCTACAGACTATCATATCATCCTACCTACAGACTATCACATCATCTTACCTACAGACTATCACATCCTCTTACCTACAGATTATCACATCATCTTACCTACAGACTATCATATCATCCTACCTACAGACTATCACATCATCTCACCTACAGAGTATCACATCCTCTTAATTACAAACTATCATTACATCTTACCTACAGACTATCACATCATCTTACCCACAGACTATCACATCATCTTACCTACAGACTATCACATCATCTTACCTACAGACAATCACATCATCTTACCTACAGACTATCATATCATCTTATCCACAGACTATCACATCATCTTACCTACAGACTATCACATCATCTTACCTGCAGACTATCACATCATCTTACCTACAGACTATCACATCATCTTACCTGCAGACTATCACATCATCTTACCTACAGACTATCATATCATCCTACCTACAGACTATCATATCATCATACCTACAGACGATCATATCATCTTACCTACAGACTATCACATCATCATACCTACAGATGATCATATCATCTTACCTACAGACTATCACATCATCTTACCTACAGACTATCACATCATCTTACCTACAGACTATTGTATCATCTTACCCACAGACTATCACATCGGCCTACCTACAGACTATAACATCATCCTACCTACAGACTATCATATCATCCTACATACAGACAATCACATCATCTTACCTACAGACTATCACATCATTTTACCCACAGACTATAACATCATCCTACCTACAGACTATCATATCATCCTACATACAGACTATCACATCATCTTACCTACAGACTATCACATCATCTTACCTGCAGACTATCACATCATCTTACCTACAGACTATCATATCATCCTACCTACAGACTATCATATCATCATACCTACAGACGATCATATCATCTTACCTACAGACTATCACATCATCATACCTACAGACGATCATATCATCTTACCTACAGACTATCACATCATCTTACCTACAGACTATCACATCATCTTACCTACAGACTATTGTATCATCTTACCCACAGACTATCACATCGGCCTACCTACAGACTATAACATCATCCTACCTACCAACTATCACATCATCCTACCTACAGACAATCAAATCATCTTACCCACAGACTATCACATCATCTTATCTACAGACTATCACATCATCTTACCTACAGACTATCACATCATCTTACCTACAGACTATCTTAACATCTTATCCACAGACTATCACATCATCTTACCCACAGACTATCACATCATCCTACCTACAGACTATCATATCATCCTACCTACAGACTATCACATCATTTTACCTACAGACTATCACATAATCCTACCTTCAGACTATCACATCATCTTACCTACAGACTATCACATCCTCTAATCTACAGACTATCACATCATCTTACCTACAGACTATCATATCATCCTACCTACAGACTGTCATATCATCATACCTACAGACGATCATATCATCTTACCTACAGACGATCATATCATCTTACCTACAGACTATCATATCATCTCACCGACAGACTATCACATCATCTTACCTACAGACTATCATATCATCCTACCTACAGACTATCGAATCCTCTTACCTACAGACTATCATATAATCCTACCTACAGACTATCACATCATCTTACCTACAGACTATCACATCATCTTACCTACAGACGATCATATCATCTTACCTACAGACTATCGTATCATCTCACCGACAGACTATCACATCATCTTACCTTTAAACTATTGTATCATCTTACCCACAGACTATCACATTATCCTACCTACAGACTATCACATCATCCTACCTACCAACTATCACATCATCCTACCTACAGACAATCAAATCATCTTACCCACAGACTGTCATATCATCTTACCTACAGACTATCACATCATCTTACCTACAGACTATCACTTCATCTTACCTACAGACTATCTTAACATCTTATCCACAGACTATCATATCATCTTACCCACAGACTATCACATGATCCTACCTACAGACTATCATATCATCCTACCTACAGACTATCACATCATTTTACCTACAGACTATCACATCATTTTACCAACAGACTATCACATCATCTTATCTACAGACTATCACATCATCTTACCTACAGACTATCACATCATCTTACCTACAGACTATCACATCATCCTACCTACAGACAATCAAATCATCTTACCGACAGACTGTCATATCATCTTACCTACAGACTATCACATCATCTTACCTACAGACTATCGTATCATCTTACCCACAGACTATCACATCATCCTACCTACAGACTATCACATCATCCTACCTACAGACAATCAAATCATCTTACCCACAGACTGTCATATCATCTTACCTACAGACTATCACATCATCTTACCTACAGACTATCACATCATCTTACCTACAGACTATCTTAACATCTTATCCACAGACTATCACATCATCTTACCCACAGACTATCACATCATGCTACCCACAGTCTATCATATCATCCTACCTTCAGACTATCACATCATCTTGCCTACAGACTATCACATCATCTTCCCTACAGACTATCACATCATCTTACCTACAGACTATCACATCATCTTACCTACAGACTATCACATCATCCTACCTACAGATAATCAAATCATCTTACCGACAGACTGTCATATCATCTTACCTACAGACTATCACATCATCTTACCTACAGACTATCGTATCATCTTACCCACAGACTATCACATCATCCTACCTACAGACTATCACATCATCCTACCTACAGACAATCAAATCATCTTACCCACAGACTGTCATATCATCTTACCTACAGATTATCACATCATCTTACCTACAGACTATCATATCATCCTACCTACAGACTATCACATCATCTCACCTTCAGAGTATCACATCCTCTTAATTACAAACTATCATTACATCTTACCTACAGACTATCACATCATCTTACCCACAGACTATCACATCATCTTACCTACAGACTATCACATCATCTTACCTACAGACAATCACATCATCTTACCTACAGACTATCATATCATCTTATCCACAGACTATCACATCATCTTACCTACAGACTATAACATCATCCTACCTACAGACTATCATATCATCCTACATACAGACAATCACATCATCTTACCTACAGACTATCACATCATTTTACCCACAGACTATAACATCATCCTACCTACAGACTATCATATCATCCTACCTACAGACTATCACATCATCTTACCTACAGACTATCACATCATCTTACCTGCAGACTATCACATCATCTTACCTACAGACTATCATATCATCCTACCTACAGACTATCATATCATCATACCTACAGACGATCATATCATCTTACCTACAGACTATCACATCATCATACCTACAGACGATCATATCATCTTACCTACAGACTATCACATCATCTTACCTACAGACTATCACATCATCTTACCTACAGACTATTGTATCATCTTACCCACAGACTATCACATCGGCCTACCTACAGACTATAACATCATCCTACCTACCAACTATCACATCATCCTACCTACAGACAATCAAATCATCTTACCCACAGACTATCACATCATCTTATCTACAGACTATCACATCATCTTACCTACAGACTATCACATCCTCTTACCTACAGACTATCACATCATCTTACCTACAGACAATCATATTATCCTACCTACAGACTATCATATCATCATACCTACAGACGATCATATCATCTTACCTACAGACGATCATATCATCTCACCTACAGACTATAATATCATCTCACCTACAGACTATCATATCATCTCTCCGACAGACAATCAAATTATCTTACCCACAGACTGTCATATCATCTTACCTACAGACTATCACATCATCTTACCTACAGACTATCACATCATCTTACCTACAGACTATCTTAACATCTTATCTACAGACAATCACATCATCTTACCTACAGACGATCATATCATCTTACCTACATACTATCATATCATCTTACCTACAGACTATCACATCGTCTTACCTACAGAGTAACACATCCTTTTACCTACAGAATTTCATATCATCCTACCTACCGACTATCACATCATCTTACCTACAGACTATCATATCATCCTACCTACAGACTATCACATCATCTTACCTACAGACTATCACATCCTCTTACCTACAGATTATCACATCATCTTACCTACAGACTATCATATCATCCTACCTACAGACTATCACATCATCTCACCTACAGAGTATCACATCCTCTTAATTACAAACTATCATTACATCTTACCTACAGACTATCACATCATCTTACCCACAGACTATCACATCATCTTACCTACAGACTATCACATCATCTTACCTACAGACAATCACATCATCTTACCTACAGACTATCATATCATCTTATCCACAGACTATCACATCATCTTACCTACAGACTATCACATCATCTTACCTGCAGACTATCACATCATCTTACCTACAGACTATCACATCATCTTACCTGCAGACTATCACATCATCTTACCTACAGACTATCATATCATCCTACCTACAGACTATCATATCATCATACCTACAGACGATCATATCATCTTACCTACAGACTATCACATCATCATACCTACAGACGATCATATCATCTTACCTACAGACTATCACATCATCTTACCTACAGACTATCACATCATCTTACCTACAGACTATTGTATCATCTTACCCACAGACTATCACATCGGCCTACCTACAGACTATAACATCATCCTACCTACAGACTATCATATCATCCTACATACAGACAATCACATCATCTTACCTACAGACTATCACATCATTTTACCCACAGACTATAACATCATCCTACCTACAGACTATCATATCATCCTACATACAGACTATCACATCATCTTACCTACAGACTATCACATCATCTTACCTGCAGACTATCACATCATCTTACCTACAGACTATCATATCATCCTACCTACAGACTATCATATCATCATACCTACAGACGATCATATCATCTTACCTACAGACTATCACATCATCATACCTACAGACGATCATATCATCTTACCTACAGACTATCACATCATCTTACCTACAGACTATCACATCATCTTACCTACAGACTATTGTATCATCTTACCCACAGACTATCACATCGGCCTACCTACAGACTATAACATCATCCTACCTACCAACTATCACATCATCCTACCTACAGACAATCAAATCATCTTACCCACAGACTATCACATCATCTTATCTACAGACTATCACATCATCTTACCTACAGACTATCACATCATCTTACCTACAGACTATCTTAACATCTTATCCACAGACTATCACATCATCTTACCCACAGACTATCACATCATCCTACCTACAGACTATCATATCATCCTACCTACAGACTATCACATCATTTTACCTACAGACTATCACATAATCCTACCTTCAGACTATCACATCATCTTACCTACAGACTATCACATCCTCTAATCTACAGACTATCACATCATCTTACCTACAGACTATCATATCATCCTACCTACAGACTGTCATATCATCATACCTACAGACGATCATATCATCTTACCTACAGACGATCATATCATCTTACCTACAGACTATCATATCATCTCACCGACAGACTATCACATCATCTTACCTACAGACTATCATATCATCCTACCTACAGACTATCGAATCCTCTTACCTACAGACTATCATATAATCCTACCTACAGACTATCACATCATCTTACCTACAGACTATCACATCATCTTACCTACAGACGATCATATCATCTTACCTACAGACTATCGTATCATCTCACCGACAGACTATCACATCATCTTACCTTTAAACTATTGTATCATCTTACCCACAGACTATCACATTATCCTACCTACAGACTATCACATCATCCTACCTACCAACTATCACATCATCCTACCTACAGACAATCAAATCATCTTACCCACAGACTGTCATATCATCTTACCTACAGACTATCACATCATCTTACCTACAGACTATCACTTCATCTTACCTACAGACTATCTTAACATCTTATCCACAGACTATCATATCATCTTACCCACAGACTATCACATGATCCTACCTACAGACTATCATATCATCCTACCTACAGACTATCACATCATTTTACCTACAGACTATCACATCATTTTACCAACAGACTATCACATCATCTTATCTACAGACTATCACATCATCTTACCTACAGACTATCACATCATCTTACCTACAGACTATCACATCATCCTACCTACAGACAATCAAATCATCTTACCGACAGACTGTCATATCATCTTACCTACAGACTATCACATCATCTTACCTACAGACTATCGTATCATCTTACCCACAGACTATCACATCATCCTACCTACAGACTATCACATCATCCTACCTACAGACAATCAAATCATCTTACCCACAGACTGTCATATCATCTTACCTACAGACTATCACATCATCTTACCTACAGACTATCACATCATCTTACCTACAGACTATCTTAACATCTTATCCACAGACTATCACATCATCTTACCCACAGACTATCACATCATGCTACCCACAGTCTATCATATCATCCTACCTTCAGACTATCACATCATCTTGCCTACAGACTATCACATCATCTTCCCTACAGACTATCACATCATCTTACCTACAGACTATCACATCATCTTACCTACAGACTATCACATCATCCTACCTACAGACAATCAAATCATCTTACCGACAGACTGTCATATCATCTTACCTACAGACTATCACATCATCTTACCTACAGACTATCGTATCATCTTACCCACAGACTATCACATCATCCTACCTACAGACTATCACATCATCCTACCTACAGACAATCAAATCATCTTACCCACAGACTGTCATATCATCTTACCTACAGATTATCACATCATCTTACCTACAGACTATCATATCATCCTACCTACAGACTATCACATCATCTCACCTTCAGAGTATCACATCCTCTTAATTACAAACTATCATTACATCTTACCTACAGACTATCACATCATCTTACCCACAGACTATCACATCATCTTACCTACAGACTATCACATCTTCTTACCTACAGACAATCACATCATCTTACCTACAGACTATCATATCATCTTATCCACAGACTATCACATCATCTTACCTACAGACTATAACATCATCCTACCTACAGACTATCATATCATCCTACATACAGACAATCACATCATCTTACCTACAGACTATCACATCATTTTACCCACAGACTATAACATCATCCTACCTACAGACTATCATATCATCCTACCTACAGACTATCACATCATCTTACCTACAGACTATCACATCATCTTACCTGCAGACTATCACATCATCTTACCTACAGACTATCATATCATCCTACCTACAGACTATCATATCATCATACCTACAGACGATCATATCATCTTACCTACAGACTATCACATCATCATACCTACAGACGATCATATCATCTTACCTACAGACTATCACATCATCTTACCTACAGACTATCACATCATCTTACCTACAGACTATTGTATCATCTTACCCACAGACTATCACATCGGCCTACCTACAGACTATAACATCATCCTACCTACCAACTATCACATCATCCTACCTACAGACAATCAAATCATCTTACCCACAGACTATCACATCATCTTATCTACAGACTATCACATCATCTTACCTACAGACTATCACATCCTCTTACCTACAGACTATCACATCATCTTACCTACAGACAATCATATTATCCTACCTACAGACTATCATATCATCATACCTACAGACGATCATATCATCTTACCTACAGACGATCATATCATCTCACCTACAGACTATAATATCATCTCACCTACAGACTATCATATCATCTCTCCGACAGACTATCACATCATCCTACCTTCAGACTATCAGATCATCTTACCTACAGACTATCACATCATCTTACCTACAGACTATCACATCATCTTACCTACAGACTATCTTAACATCTTATCCACAGACAATCACATCATCTTACCTACAGACGATCATATCATCTTACCTACAGACTATCATTTCATCCTACCTACCGACTATTACATCGTCTTACCTACAGAGTAACACATCCTTTTACTTACAGAATTTCATATCATCCTACCTACAGACTATCACATCATCTTACCTACAGACTATCACATCATCTTACCTACAGACGATCATATCATCCTACCTACAGACTATCACATCATCTCACCTACAGACTATCACATCATCTTACCTACAGACTATCATATCATCTTACCTACAGACTATCACATCATCTTACCTACAAACTATCACATCATCCTACCTATAGACTATCACATCATCTTACCCACAGACTATCACATCATCCGACCTACAGACTATCATATCATCCTGGCTACAGATTATCACATCATCCTACCTACAGACTATCACATCATCCTACCTACAGACTATCACATCATCTTACCTACAGACTATCACATCCTCTTACCTACAGATTAGCACATCATCTTACCTACAGACTATCATATCATCTTACCTACAGTCTATCACATCATCTTACCTACAGACTATCTTAACATCTTATCCACAGATTATCACATCATCTTACCCACAGACTATCACATCATGCTACCTACAGACTATCATATCATCCTACCTTCAGACTATCACATCATCTTACCTACAGAATATCACATCATCTTACCTACAGACAATCAAATTATCTTACCCACAGACTGTCATATCATCTTACCTACAGACTATCACATCATCTTACCTACAGACTATCACATCATCTTACCTACAGACTATCTTAACATCTTATCTACAGACAATCACATCATCTTACCTACAGACGATCATATCATCTTACCTACATACTATCATATCATCTTACCTACAGACTATCACATCGTCTTACCTACAGAGTAACACATCCTTTTACCTACAGAATTTCATATCATCCTACCTACCGACTATCACATCATCTTACCTACAGACTATCATATCATCCTACCTACAGACTATCACATCATCTTACCTACAGACTATCACATCCTCTTACCTACAGATTATCACATCATCTTACCTACAGACTATCATATCATCCTACCTACAGACTATCACATCATCTCACCTACAGAGTATCACATCCTCTTAATTACAAACTATCATTACATCTTACCTACAGACTATCACATCATCTTACCCACAGACTATCACATCATCTTACCTACAGACTATCACATCATCTTACCTACAGACAATCACATCATCTTACCTACAGACTATCATATCATCTTATCCACAGACTATCACATCATCTTACCTACAGACTATCACATCATCTTACCTGCAGACTATCACATCATCTTACCTACAGACTATCACATCATCTTACCTGCAGACTATCACATCATCTTACCTACAGACTATCATATCATCCTACCTACAGACTATCATATCATCATACCTACAGACGATCATATCATCTTACCTACAGACTATCACATCATCATACCTACAGACGATCATATCATCTTACCTACAGACTATCACATCATCTTACCTACAGACTATCACATCATCTTACCTACAGACTATTGTATCATCTTACCCACAGACTATCACATCGGCCTACCTACAGACTATAACATCATCCTACCTACAGACTATCATATCATCCTACATACAGACAATCACATCATCTTACCTACAGACTATCACATCATTTTACCCACAGACTATAACATCATCCTACCTACAGACTATCATATCATCCTACCTACAGACTATCACATCATCTTACCTACAGACTATCACATCATCTTACCTGCAGACTATCACATCATCTTACCTACAGACTATCATATCATCCTACCTACAGACTATCATATCATCATACCTACAGACGATCATATCATCTTACCTACAGACTATCACATCATCATACCTACAGACGATCATATCATCTTACCTACAGACTATCACATCATCTTACCTACAGACTATCACATCATCTTACCTACAGACTATTGTATCATCTTACCCACAGACTATCACATCGGCCTACCTACAGACTATAACATCATCCTACCTACCAACTATCACATCATCCTACCTACAGACAATCAACTCATCTTACCCACAGACTATCACATCATCTTATCTACAGACTATCACATCATCTTACCTACAGACTATCACATCATCTTACCTACAGACTATCTTAACATCTTATCCACAGACTATCACATCATCTTACCCACAGACTATCACATCATCCTACCTACAGACTATCATATCATCCTACCTACAGACTATCACATCATTTTACCTACAGACTATCACATCATCCTACCTTCAGACTATCACATCATCTTACCTACAGACTATCACATCCTCTAATCTACAGACTATCACATCATCTTACCTACAGACTATCATATCATCCTACCTGCAGACTGTCATATCATCATACCTACAGACGATCATATCATCTTACCTACAGACGATCATATCATCTTACCTACAGACTATCATATCATCTCACCGACAGACTATCACATCATCTTACCTACAGACTATCATATCATCCTACCTACAGACTATCGAATCCTCTTACCTACAGACTATCATTTAATCCTACCTACAGACTATCACATCATCTTACCTACAGACTATCACATCATCTTACCTACAGACGATCATATCATCTTACCTACAGACTATCGTATCATCTCACCGACAGACTATCACATCATCTTACCTTTAAACTATTGTATCATCTTACCCACAGACTATCACATTATCCTACCTACAGACTATCACATCATCCTACCTACCAACTATCACATCATCCTACCTACAGACAATCAAATCATCTTACCCACAGACTGTCATATCATCTTACCTCCAGACTATCACATCATCTTACCTACAGACTATCACTTCATCTTACCTACAGACTATCTTAACATCTTATCCACAGACTATCATATCATCTTACCCACAGACTATCACATGATCCTACCTACAGACTATCATATCATCCTACCTACAGACTATCACATCATTTTACCTACAGACTATCACATCATTTTACCAACAGACTATCACATCATCTTATCTACAGACTATCACATCATCTTACCTACAGACTATCACATCATCTTACCTACAGACTATCACATCATCCTACCTACAGACAATCAAATCATCTTACCGACAGACTGTCATATCATCTTACCTACAGACTATCACATCATCTTACCTACAGACTATCGTATCATCTTACCCACAGACTATCACATCATCCTACCTACAGACTATCACATCATCCTACCTACAGACAATCAAATCATCTTACCCACAGACTGTCATATCATCTTACCTACAGACTATCACATCATCTTACCTACAGACTATCACATCATCTTACCTACAGACTATCTTAACATCTTATCCACAGACTATCACATCATCTTACCCACAGACTATCACATCATGCTACCCACAGTCTATCATATCATCCTACCTTCAGACTATCACATCATCTTGCCTACAGACTATCACATCATCTTCCCTACAGACTATCACATCATCCTACCTACAGACTATCACATCATCCTACCTTCAGACTATCACGTCATCTTACCTACAGACTATCACATCCTCTTACCTACAGACTATCACATCATCTTACTTACAGACTATATCATCATCTTACCTACAGACAATCATATCATCCTACCCTCAGACTATCACATCATCTTACCTACAGACTATCACAATCTCTTACCTACAGACTATCACCTCATCTTACCTACAGACTATCACATCCTCTTACCTACAGACTATCACATCATCTTACCTACAGACTATCACATCATCTTACCTACAGACGATCATATCATCTTACCTACAGACTATCGTATCATCTCACCGACAGACTATCACATCATCTTACCTACAGACTATCGTATCATCTTACCCACAGACTATCACATCATCCTACCTCCCGACTATCACATCGTCCTACCTACAGACAATCAAATCATCTTACCCACAGACTGTCATATCATCTTACCTACAAACTATCACATCATCTTACCTACAGACTATCGTATCATCTTACCAACAGACTATCATATCATCCTACCTACAGACTATCACATCATCCTACCTACAGCCAATCAAATCATCTTACCCACAGACTGTCATATCATCTTACCTACAGACTATCACATCATCTTACCTACAGTCTATCACATCATCTTACCTACAGACTAACTTAACATCTTATCCACAGACTATCACATCATCTTACCCACAGACTATCACTTCATGCTACCTACAGACTATCATCTCATCCTAACTTCAGACTATCACATCATCTTACCTTCAGAATATCACATCATCTTACCTACAGACTATCACATCATCCTACCTACAGACTATCACATCATCCTACCTTCAGACTATCACATCATCTTACCTACAGACTATCACATCATCTTATTTACAGAATATCACATCATCTTACCTACAGACGATCATACCATCCTACCTTCAGACTATCACATCATCTTACCTACAGACTATCACATTCTCCTACCTACAGATTATCACATCATCTTACCTACAGACTATAACATCCTCTTACCTACAGACTATCACATCATCTTACCTACAGACTATCACATTATCTTACCCACAGACGATCATATCATCTTACCTACAGACTATCGTATCATCTCACCGACAGACTATCACATCATCTTACCTACAGACTATCGTATCATCTTACCCACAGACTATCACATCATCCTACCTACCGACTATCACATCATCCTACCAACAGACAATCAAATTATCATACCCACAGACTGTCATATCATCTTACCTACAGACTATCACATCATCTTACCTACAGACTATCACATCATCTTACCTGCAGACTATCTTAACATCTTATCCACAGACAATCATATCATCTTACCTACAGACGATCATATCATCTTACCTACAGACTATCATATCATCCTACCTACAGACTATCACATCGTCTTACCTACAGAGTAACACATCCTTTCACCTACAGAAATTCATATCATCCTACCTACCGACTATCACATCATCTTACCTACAGACTATCATATCATCCTACCTACAGACTATCACATCATCTCACCTACAGACTATCACATCATCTTACCTACAGACTATCATATCATCTTACCTACAGACTATCACATCATGTTACCTACAAACTATCACATCATCCTACCTACAGACTATCACATCATATTACCCACAGACTATCACATCATCCGACCTACAGACTATCATATCATCCTGCCTACAGATTATCACATCATCCTACCTACAGACTATCACATCATCCTACCTACAGACTATCGCATCATCTTACCTACAGTTTATCACATCCTCTTACCTACAGATTATCACATCATCTTACCTACAGACTACCATATCATCTTACCTACAGACTATCACATCATCTTACCTACAGACTATCACATCATCCTACCTACAGCCAATCAAATCATCTTACCCACAGACTGTCATATCATCTTACCTACAGACTATCACATCATGTTACCTACAGACTATCACATCATCATACCTACAGACTATCTTAACATCTTATCCACAGACTATCACATCATCTTACCCACAGACTATCACATCATGCTACCTACAGACTATCATATCATCCTACCTTCAGACTATCACATCATCTTACCTACAGAATATCACATCATCTTACCTACAGACTATCACATCATCCTACCTACAGACTATCACATCATCCTACCTTCAGACTATCACCTCATCTTAGCTACAGACTATCACATCATCTTACCTACAGACTATCACATCATCTTACCTACAGACTATCTTAACATCTTATCCACAGACAATCACATCATCTTACCTACAGACGATCATATCATCTTACCTACAGACTATCGTATCACCTCACCGACAGACTATCACATCATCTTACCTACAGACTATCATACCATCCTACCTACAGACTATTACATCGTCTTACCTACAGAGTAACACATCCTTTTACTTACAGAATTTCATATCATCCTACCTACAGACTATTACATCATCTTACCTACAGACTATCACATCATCTTACCTACAGACGATCATATCATCCTACCTACAGACTATCACATCATCTCACCTACAGACTATCACATCATCTTACCTACAGACTATCATATCATCTTACCTACAGACTATCACATCATCTTACCTACAAACTATCACATCATCCTACCTACAGACTATCACATCATCTTACCTACAGACTATCACATCATCTTACCTACAGACGATCGTATCATCCTACCTACAGACTATCACATCATCTCACCTACAGACTATCACATCATCTTACCTACAGACTATCATATCATCTTACCTACAGACTATCACATCATCTTACCTACAGACTATCACAATCTCTTACCTACAGACTATCACCTCATCTTACCTACAGACTATCACATCCTCTTACCTACAGACTATCACATCATCTTACCTACAGACTATCACATCATCTTACCTACAGACGATCATATCATCTTACCTACAGACTATCGTATCATCTCACCGACAGACTATCACATCATCTTACCTACAGACTATCGTATCATCTTACCCACAGACTATCACATCATCCTACCTCCCGACTATCACATCATCCTACCTACAGACAATCAAATCATCTTACCCACAGACTGTCATATCATCTTACCTACAAACTATCACATCATCTTACCTACAGACTATCGTATCATCTTACCCACAGACTATCATATCATCCTACCTACAGACTATCACATCATCCTACCTACAGCCAATCAAATCATCTTACCCACAGACTGTCATATCATCTTACCTACAGACTATCACATCATCTTACCTACAGTCTATCACATCATCTTACCTACAGACTAACTTAACATCTTATCCACAGACTATCACATCATCTTACCCACAGACTATCACATCATGCTACCTACAGACTATCATCTCATCCTAACTTCAGACAATCACATCATCTTACCTTCAGAATATCACATCATCTTACCTACAGACTATCATATCATCCTACCTACAGACTATCACATCATCCTACCTTCAGACTATCACATCATCTTACCTACAGACTATCACATCATCTTATTTACAGAATATCACATCATCTTACCTACAGACGATCATATCATCCTACCTTCAGACTATCACATCATCTTACCTACAGACTATCACATTCTCCTACCTACAGACTATCACATCATCTTACCTACAGACTATAACATCCTCTTACCTACAGACTATCACATCATCTTACCTACAGACTATCACATTATCTTACCTACAGACGATCATATCATCTTACCTACAGACTATCGTATCATCTAACCGACAGACTATCACATCATCTTACCTACAGACTATCGTATCATCTTACCCACAGACTATCACATCATCCTACCTACCGACTATCACATCATCCTACCAACAGACAATCAAATTATCATACCCACAGACTGTCATATCATCTTACCTACAGACTATCACATCATCTTACCTACAGACTATCACATCATCTTACCTGCAGACTATCTTAACATCTTATCCACAGACAATCACATCATCTTACCTACAGACGATCATATCATCTTACCTACAGACTATCATATCATCCTACCTACAGACTATCACAACGTCTTACCTACAGAGTAACACATCCTTTCACCTACAGAATTTCATATCATCCTACCTACCGACTATCACATCATCTTACCTACAGACTATCATATCATCCTACCTACAGACTATCACTTCATCTCACCTACAGACTATCACATCATCTTACCTACAGACTATCATATCATCTTACCTACAGACTATCACATCATGTTACCTACAAACTATCACATCATCCTACCTACAGACTATCACATCATATTACCCACAGACTATCACATCATCCGACCTACAGACTATCATATCATCCTGCCTACAGATTATCACATCATCCTACCTACAGACTATCACATCATCCTACCTACAGACTATCGCATCATCTTACCTACAGATTATCACATCCTCTTACCTACAGATTGTCACATCATCTTACCTACAGACTACCATATCATCTTACCTACAGACTATCACATCATCTTACCTACAGACTATCACATCATCCTACCTACAGCCAATCAAATCATCTTACCCACAGACTGTCATATCATCTTACCTACAGACTATCACATCATGTTACCTACAGACTATCACATCATCATACCTACAGACTATCCTAACATCTTATCCACAGACTATCACATCATCTTACCCACAGACTATCACATCATGCTACCTACAGACTATCATATCATCCTACCTTCAGACTATCACATCATCCTACCACCAGACTATCACCTCATCTTAGCTACAGACTATCACATCATCTTACCTACAGACTATCACATCATCTTACCTACAGACTATCTTAACATCTTATCCACAGACAATCACATCATCTTACCTACAGACGATCATATCATCTTACCTACAGACTATCGTATCACCTCACCGACAGACTATC
Organism: Watersipora subatra; assembly: GCF_963576615.1. Lineage (NCBI taxonomy): Eukaryota > Metazoa > Bryozoa > Gymnolaemata > Cheilostomatida > Watersiporidae > Watersipora > Watersipora subatra. The sequence continues at coordinate 65,419,076 of NC_088712.1, read as the reverse complement.
ACATCATCTTACCTACAGACTATCATACCATCCTACCTACAGACTATTACATCGTCTTACCTACAGAGTAACACATCCTTTTAGTTACAGAATTTCATATCATCCTACCTACAGACTATCACATCATCTTACCTACAGACTATCACATCATCTTACCTACAGACGATCATATCATCCTACCTACAGACTATCACATCATCTCACCTACAGACTATCACATCATCTTACCTACAGACTATCATATCATCTTACCTACAGACTATCACATCATCTTACCTACAAACTATCACATCATCCTACCTACAGACTATCACATCATCTTACCCACAGACTATCACATCATCCGACCTACAGACTATCATATCATCCTGCCTACAGATTATCACATCATCCTACCTACAGACTATCACATCATCCTTCCTACAGACTATCACATCATCTTACCCACAGACTATCACATCCTGTTACCTACAGATTATCACATCATCTTACCTACAGACTATCATATCATCTTACCTACAGTCTATCACATCATCTTACCTACAGACTATCTTAACATCTTATCCACAGACTATCACATCATCTTACCCACAGACTATCACATCATGCTACCTACAGACTATCATATCATCCTACCTTCAGACTATCACATCATCTTACCTACAGATTATCACATCATCTTACCTACAGACTATCATATCATCCTATCTACAGACTATCACATCATCCTACCTACAGACTATCACATCATCTTACCTACAGACTATCACATCCTCTTACCTACAGATTATCACATCATCTTACCTACAGACTATCATATCATCCTACCTACAGACTATCACATCATCTCACCTACAGAGTATCACATCATCTTAATTACAGACTATCATATCATCCTACCTACAGACTATCACATCATCTTACCCACAGACTATCACATCATCTTACCTACAGACTATCACATCATCTTACCTACAGACTATCACATCATCTTACCTACAGACTATCATATCATCTTATCCACAGACTATCACATCATTTTACCTACAGACTATCACATCATCCTACCTACAGACTATCATATCATCCTACATACAGACTATCACATCATCTTACCTACAGACTATCACATCATCTTACCCACAGACTATAACATCATCCTACCTACAGACTATCATATCATCCTACCTACAGACTATCACATCATCTTAACTACAGACTATTACATCATCTTACCTGCAGACTATCACATCATCTTACCCACAGACTATCCCATCATCCTACCTACAGACTATCACATCATCTTACCTACAGACTATCACATCATCCTACCTACAGACTATCACATCATCCTACCTTCAGACTATCACATCATCTTACCTACAGACTATCACATCCTCTTACCTACAGACTATCACATCATCTTACCTACAGACTATCATATTATCCTACCTACAGACTATCATATCATCATACCTACAGACGATCATATCATCTTACCTACAGACGATCATATCATCTCACCTACAGACTATCATATCATCTCTCCGACAGACTATCACATCATCTTACCTACAGACTATCATATCATCCTACCTACAGACTATCGCATCCTCTTACCTACAGACTATCATATAATCCTACCTACAGACTATCACATCATCTTACCTACAGACTATCACATCATATTACCTACAGACTATCACATCATCTTACCTACAGACTATCACATCATCTTACCTACAGACTATCTTAACATCTTATCCACAGACAATCACATCATCTTACCTACAGACGATCATATCATCTTACCTACAGACTATTGTATCATCTTACCCACAGACTATCACATCGGCCTACCTACAGACTATAACATCATCCTACCTACCAACTATCACATCATCCTACCTACAGACAATCAAATCATCTTACCCACAGACTATCACATCATCTTATCTACAGACTATCACATCATCTTACCTACAGACTATCACATCATCTTACCTACAGACGATCATATCATCTTACCTACAGACTATCATATCATCTCTCCGACAGACTATCACATCATCCTACCTTCAGACTATCAGATCATCTTACCTACAGACTATCACATCATCTTACCTACAGACTATCACATCATCTTACCTACAGACTATCTTAACATCTTATCCACAGACAATCACATCATCTTACCTACAGACGATCATTTCATCTTACCTACAGACTATCGTATCATCTCACCGACAGACTATCACATCATCTTACCTACAGACTATCATATCATCCTACCTACAGACTATTACATCGTCTTACCTACAGAATAACACATCCTTTTACTTACAGAATTTCATATCATCCTACCTACAGACTATCACATCATCTTACCTACAGACTATCACATCATCTTACTTACAGACGATCATATCATCCTACCTACAGACTATCACATCATCTCACCTACAGACTATCACATCATCTTACCTACAGACTATCATATCATCTTACCTACAGACTATCACATCATCTTACCTACAAACTAACACATCATCCTACCTACAGACTATCACATCATCTTACCCACAGACTATCACATCATCCGACCTACAGACTATCATATCATCCTGCCTACAGATTATCACATCATCCTACCTGCAGACTATCACATCATCCTACCTACAGACTATCACATCATCCTACCTTCAGACTATCACATCATCTTACCTACAGACTATCACATCATCTTACCTACAGACGATCATATCATCCTACCTACAGACTATCACATCATCTCACCTACAGACTATCACATCATCTTACCTACAGACTATCATATCATCTTACCTAAAGACTATCACATCATCTTACCTACAAACTATCACATCATCCTACCTACAGACTATCACATCATCTTACCCACAGACTATCACATCATCCGACCTACAGACTATCATATCATCCAGCCTACAGATTATCACATCATCCTACCTACAGACTATCACATCATCCTACCTACAGACTATCACATCATCTTACCTACAGACTATCACAACATCTTACCTACAAACTATCACATCATCCTACCTACAGACTATCACATCATCTTACCCACAGACTATCACATCATCCGACCTACAGACTATCATATCATCCTGCCTACAGATTATCACATCATCCTACCTACAGACTATCACATCATCCTACCTACAGACTATCGCATCATCTTACCTACAGATTATCACATCCTCTTACCTACAGATTGTCACATCATCTTACCTACAGACTACCATATCATCTTACCTACAGACTATCACATCATCTTACCTACAGACTATCACATCATCCTACCTACAGCCAATCAAATCATCTTACCCACAGACTGTCATATCATCTTACCTACAGACTATCACATCATGTTACCTACAGACTATCACATCATCATACCTACAGACTATCCTAACATCTTATCCACAGACTATCACATCATCTTACCCACAGACTATCACATCATGCTACCTACAGACTATCATATCATCCTACCTTCAGACTATCACATCATCCTACCTTCAGACTATCACCTCATCTTAGCTACAGACTATCACATCATCTTACCTACAGACTATCACATCATCTTACCTACAGACTATCTTAACATCTTATCCACAGACAATCACATCATCTTACCTACAGACGATCATATCATCTTACCTACAGACTATCGTATCACCTCACCGACAGACTATCACATCATCTTACCTACAGACTATCATACCATCCTACCTACAGACTATTACATCGTCTTACCTACAGAGTAACACATCCTTTTAGTTACAGAATTTCATATCATCCTACCTACAGACTATCACATCATCTTACCTACAGACTATCACATCATCTTACCTACAGACGATCATATCATCCTACCTACAGACTATCACATCATCTCACCTACAGACTATCACATCATCTTACCTACAGACTATCATATCATCTTACCTACAGACTATCACATCATCTTACCTACAAACTATCACATCATCCTACCTACAGACTATCACATCATCTTACCCACAGACTATCACATCATCCGACCTACAGACTATCATATCATCCTGCCTACAGATTATCACATCATCCTACCTACAGACTATCACATCATCCTTCCTACAGACTATCACATCATCTTACCCACAGACTATCACATCCTGTTACCTACAGATTATCACATCATCTTACCTACAGACTATCATATCATCTTACCTACAGTCTATCACATCATCTTACCTACAGACTATCTTAACATCTTATCCACAGACTATCACATCATCTTACCCACAGACTATCACATCATGCTACCTACAGACTATCATATCATCCTACCTTCAGACTATCACATCATCTTACCTACAGATTATCACATCATCTTACCTACAGACTATCATATCATCCTATCTACAGACTATCACATCATCCTACCTACAGACTATCACATCATCTTACCTACAGACTATCACATCCTCTTACCTACAGATTATCACATCATCTTACCTACAGACTATCATATCATCCTACCTACAGACTATCACATCATCTCACCTACAGAGTATCACATCATCTTAATTACAGACTATCATATCATCCTACCTACAGACTATCACATCATCTTACCCACAGACTATCACATCATCTTACCTACAGACTATCACATCATCTTACCTACAGACTATCACATCATCTTACCTACAGACTATCATATCATCTTATCCACAGACTATCACATCATTTTACCTACAGACTATCACATCATCCTACCTACAGACTATCATATCATCCTACATACAGACTATCACATCATCTTACCTACAGACTATCACATCATCTTACCCACAGACTATAACATCATCCTACCTACAGACTATCATATCATCCTACCTACAGACTATCACATCATCTTAACTACAGACTATTACATCATCTTACCTGCAGACTATCACATCATCTTACCCACAGACTATCCCATCATCCTACCTACAGACTATCACATCATCTTACCTACAGACTATCACATCATCCTACCTACAGACTATCACATCATCCTACCTTCAGACTATCACATCATCTTACCTACAGACTATCACATCCTCTTACCTACAGACTATCACATCATCTTACCTACAGACTATCATATTATCCTACCTACAGACTATCATATCATCATACCTACAGACGATCATATCATCTTACCTACAGACGATCATATCATCTCACCTACAGACTATCATATCATCTCTCCGACAGACTATCACATCATCTTACCTACAGACTATCATATCATCCTACCTACAGACTATCGCATCCTCTTACCTACAGACTATCATATAATCCTACCTACAGACTATCACATCATCTTACCTACAGACTATCACATCATATTACCTACAGACTATCACATCATCTTACCTACAGACTATCACATCATCTTACCTACAGACTATCTTAACATCTTATCCACAGACAATCACATCATCTTACCTACAGACGATCATATCATCTTACCTACAGACTATTGTATCATCTTACCCACAGACTATCACATCGGCCTACCTACAGACTATAACATCATCCTACCTACCAACTATCACATCATCCTACCTACAGACAATCAAATCATCTTACCCACAGACTATCACATCATCTTATCTACAGACTATCACATCATCTTACCTACAGACTATCACATCATCTTACCTACAGACGATCATATCATCTTACCTACAGACTATCATATCATCTCTCCGACAGACTATCACATCATCCTACCTTCAGACTATCAGATCATCTTACCTACAGACTATCACATCATCTTACCTACAGACTATCACATCATCTTACCTACAGACTATCTTAACATCTTATCCACAGACAATCACATCATCTTACCTACAGACGATCATTTCATCTTACCTACAGACTATCGTATCATCTCACCGACAGACTATCACATCATCTTACCTACAGACTATCATATCATCCTACCTACAGACTATTACATCGTCTTACCTACAGAGTAACACATCCTTTTACTTACAGAATTTCATATCATCCTACCTACAGACTATCACATCATCTTACCTACAGACTATCACATCATCTTACTTACAGACGATCATATCATCCTACCTACAGACTATCACATCATCTCACCTACAGACTATCACATCATCTTACCTACAGACTATCATATCATCTTACCTACAGACTATCACATCATCTTACCTACAAACTAACACATCATCCTACCTACAGACTATCACATCATCTTACCCACAGACTATCCCATCATCCGACCTACAGACTATCATATCATCCTGCCTACAGATTATCACATCATCCTACCTGCAGACTATCACATCATCCTACCTACAGACTATCACATCATCCTACCTTCAGACTATCACATCATCTTACCTACAGACTATCACATCATCTTACCTACAGACGATCATATCATCCTACCTACAGACTATCACATCATCTCACCTACAGACTATCACATCATCTTACCTACAGACTATCATATCATCTTACCTAAAGACTATCACATCATCTTACCTACAAACTATCACATCATCCTACCTACAGACTATCACATCATCTTACCCACAGACTATCACATCATCCGACCTACAGACTATCATATCATCCAGCCTACAGATTATCACATCATCCTACCTACAGACTATCACATCATCCTACCTACAGACTATCACATCATCTTACCTACAGACTATCACAACATCTTACCTACAAACTATCACATCATCCTACCTACAGACTATCACATCATCTTACCCACAGACTATCACATCATCCGACCTACAGACTATCATATCATCCTGCCTACAGATTATCACATCATCCTACCTACAGACTATCACATCATCTTACCTACAGACTATCACATCATCTTACCCACAGACTATAACATCATCCTACCTACAGACTATCATATCATCCTACCTACAGACTATCACATCATCTTAACTACAGACTATTACATCATCTTACCTGCAGACTATCACATCATCTTACCCACAGACTATCCCATCATCCTACCTACAGACTATCACATCATCTTACCTACAGACTATCACATCATCCTACCTACAGACTATCACATCATCCTACCTTCAGACTATCACATCATCTTACCTACAGACTATCACATCCTCTTACCTACAGACTATCACATCATCTTACCTACAGACTATCATATTATCCTACCTACAGACTATCATATCATCATACCTACAGACGATCATATCATCTTACCTACAGACGATCATATCATCTCACCTACAGACTATCATATCATCTCTCCGACAGACTATCACATCATCTTACCTACAGACTATCATATCATCCTACCTACAGACTATCGCATCCTCTTACCTACAGACTGTCATATAATCCTACCTACAGACTATCACATCATCTTACCTACAGACTATCACATCATCTTACCTACAGACTATCACATCATCTTACCTACAGACTATCACATCATCTTACCTACAGACTATCTTAACATCTTATCCACAGACAATCACATCATCTTACCTACAGACGATCATATCATCTTACCTACAGACTATTGTATCATCTTACCCACAGACTATCACATCGGCCTACCTACAGACTATAACATCATCCTACCTACCAACTATCACATCATCCTACCTACAGACAATCAAATCATCTTACCCACAGACTATCACATCATCTTATCTACAGACTATCACATCATCTTACCTACAGACTATCACATCATCTTACCTACAGACGATCATATCATCTTACCTACAGACTATCATATCATCTTACCTACAGACTATCACATCATCTTACCTACAGACTATCACATCATCTTACCTACAGACTATTGTATCATCTTACCCACAGATTATCACATCATCTTATCTACAGACTATCACATCATCTTACCTACAGACTATCACATCATCTTACCTACAGACGATCATATCATCTTACCTACAGACTATCATATCATCTTACCTACAGACTATCACATCATCTTACCTACAGACAATCACATCATCTTACCTACAGACTATCATATCATCTTATCCACAGACTATCACATCATCTTACCTACAGACTATCACATCATCCTACCTACAGACTATCATATCATCCTACATACAGACTGTCACATCATCTTACCTACAGACTATCACATCATCTTACCCACAGACTATAACATCATCCTACCTGCAGACTGTCATATCATCTTACCTACAGACTACCACATCATCTAACCTACAGACTATAACATCATCTTACCTGCAGACTATCACATCATCTTACCTACAGACTATCATATCATCCTACCTACAGACTATCATATCATCATACCTACAGACGATCATATCATCTTACCTACAGACTATCACATCATCATACCTACAGACGATCATATCATCTTACCTACAGACTATCACATCATCTTACCTACAGACTATCACATCATCTTACCTACAGACTATTGTATCATCTTACCCACAGACTATCACATCGGCCTACCTACAGACTATAACATCATCCTACCTACCAACTATCACATCATCCTACCTACAGACAATCAAATCATTTTACCCACAGACTATCACATCATCTTATCCACAGACTATCACATCATCTAACCTACAGACTATCACATCATCTTACCTACAGACTATCTTAACATCTTATCCACAGACTATCACATCATCTTACCCACAGACTATCACATCATCCTACCTACAGACTATCATATCATCTTACCTACAGACTATCACATCATTTTACCTACAGACTATCACATCATCCTACCTTCAGACTATCACATCATCTTACCTACAGACTATCACATCCTCTAATCTACAGACTATCACATCATCTTACCTACAGACTATCATATCATCCTACCTACAGACTGTCATATCATCATACCTACAGACGATCATATCATCTTACCTACAGACGATCATATCATCTTACCTACAGACTATCATATCATCTCACCGACAGACTATCACATCATCTTACCTACAGACTATCATATCATCCTACCTACAGACTATCGCATCCTCTTACCTACAGACTATCATATAATCCTACCTACAGACTATCACACCATCTTACCTACAGACTATCACATCATCTTACCTACAGACTATCACATCATCTTACCTACAGACTATCACATCATCTTACCTACAGACTATCTTAACATCTTATCCACAGACAATCACATCATCTTACCTACAGACGATCATATCATCTTACCTACAGACTATTGTATCATCTTACCCACAGACTATCACATCGGCCTACCTACAGACTATAACATCATCCTACCTACCAACTATCACATCATCCTACCTACAGACAATCAAATCATCTTACCCACAGACTATCACATCATCTTATCTACAGACTATCACATCATCTTACCTACAGACTGTCACATCATCTTACCTACAGACGATCATATCATCTTACCTACAGACTATCATATCATCTCTCCGACAGACTATCACATCATCCTACCTTCAGACTATCAGATCATCTTACCTACAGACTATCACATCATCTTACCTACAGACTATCACATCATCTTACCTACAGACTATCTTAACATCTTATCCACAGACAATCACATCATCTTACCTACAGACGATCATTTCATCTTACCTACAGACTATCGTATCATCTCACCGACAGACTATCACATCATCTTACCTACAGACTATCATATCCTCCTACCTACAGACTATTACATCGTCTTACCTACAGAGTAACACATCCTTTTACTTACAGAATTTCATATCATCCTACCTACAGACTATCACATCATCTTACCTACAGACTATCACATCATCTTACTTACAGACGATCATATCATCCTACCTACAGACTATCACATCATCTCACCTACAGACTATCACATCATCTTACCTACAGACTATCATATCATCTTACCTACAGACTATCACATCATCATACCTACAGACGATCATATCATCTTACCTACAGACTATCACATCATCTTACCTACAGACTATCACATCATCTTACCTACAGACTATTGTATCATCTTACCCACAGACTATCACATCGGCCTACCTACAGACTATAACATCATCCTACCTACCAACTATCACATCATCCTACCTACAGACAATCAAATCATTTTACCCACAGACTATCACATCATATTATCCACAGACTATCACATCATCTAACCTACAGACTATCACATCATCTTACCTACAGACTATCTTAACATCTTATCCACAGACTATCACATCATCTTACCCACAGACTATCACATCATCCTACCTACAGACTATCATATCATCTTACCTACAGACTATCACATCATCCTACCTACAGACTATCACATCATCCTACCTTCAGACTATCACATCATCTTACCTACAGACTATCACATCCTCTTACCTACAGACTATCACATCATCTTACCTACAGACTATCACATCATCTCACCTACAGACTATCACATCATCTTACCTACAGACTATCATATCATCTTACCTACAGACTATCACATCATCTTACCTACAAACTATCACATCATCCTACCTACAGACTATCACATCATCTTACCCACAGACTATCACATCATCCGACCTACAGACTATCATATCATCCAGCCTACAGATTATCACATCATCCTACCTACAGACTATCACATCATCCTACCTACAGACTATCACATCATCTTACCTACAGACTATCACAACATCTTACCTACAAACTATCACATCATCCTACCTACAGACTATCACATCATCTTACCCACAGACTATCACATCATCCGACCTACAGACTATCATATCATCCTGCCTACAGATTATCACATCATCCTACCTACAGACTATCACATCATCTTACCTACAGACTATCACATCATCTTACCCACAGACTATAACATCATCCTACCTACAGACTATCATATCATCCTACCTACAGACTATCACATCATCTTAACTACAGACTATTACATCATCTTACCTGCAGACTATCACATCATCTTACCCACAGACTATCCCATCATCCTACCTACAGACTATCACATCATCTTACCTACAGACTATCACATCATCCTACCTACAGACTATCACATCATCCTACCTTCAGACTATCACATCATCTTACCTACAGACTATCACATCCTCTTACCTACAGACTATCACATCATCTTACCTACAGACTATCATATTATCCTACCTACAGACTATCATATCATCATACCTACAGACGATCATATAATCTTACCTACAGACGATCATATCATCTCACCTACAGACTATCATATCATCTCTCCGACAGACTATCACATCATCTTACCTACAGACTATCATATCATCCTACCTACAGACTATCGCATCCTCTTACCTACAGACTGTCATATAATCCTACCTACAGACTATCACATCATCTTACCTACAGACTATCACATCATCTTACCTACAGACTATCACATCATCTTACCTACAGACTATCACATCATCTTACCTACAGACTATCTTAACATCTTATCCACAGACAATCACATCATCTTACCTACAGACGATCATATCATCTTACCTACAGACTATTGTATCATCTTACCCACAGACTATCACATCGGCCTACCTACAGACTATAACATCATCCTACCTACCAACTATCACATCATCCTACCTACAGACAATCAAATCATCTTACCCACAGACTATCACATCATCTTATCTACAGACTATCACATCATCTTACCTACAGACTATCACATCATCTTACCTACAGACGATCATATCATCTTACCTACAGACTATCATATCATCTTACCTACAGACTATCACATCATCTTACCTACAGACTATCACATCATCTTACCTACAGACTATTGTATCATCTTACCCACAGATTATCACATCATCTTATCTACAGACTATCACATCATCTTACCTACAGACTATCACATCATCTTACCTACAGACGATCATATCATCTTACCTACAGACTATCATATCATCTTACCTACAGACTATCACATCATCTTACCTACAGACAATCACATCATCTTACCTACAGACTATCATATCATCTTATCCACAGACTATCACATCATCTTACCTACAGACTATCACATCATCCTACCTACAGACTATCATATCATCCTACATACAGACTGTCACATCATCTTACCTACAGACTATCACATCATCTTACCCACAGACTATAACATCATCCTACCTGCAGACTGTCATATCATCTTACCTACAGACTATCACATCATCTAACCTACAGACTATAACATCATCTTACCTGCAGACTATCACATCATCTTACCTACAGACTATCATATCATCCTACCTACAGACTATCATATCATCATACCTACAGACGATCATATCATCTTACCTACAGACTATCACATCATCATACCTACAGACGATCATATCATCTTACCTACAGACTATCACATCATCTTACCTACAGACTATCACATCATCTTACCTACAGACTATTGTATCATCTTACCCACAGACTATCACATCGGCCTACCTACAGACTATAACATCATCCTACCTACCAACTATCACATCATCCTACCTACAGACAATCAAATCATTTTACCCACAGACTATCACATCATCTTATCCACAGACTATCACATCATCTAACCTACAGACTATCACATCATCTTACCTACAGACTATCTTAACATCTTATCCACAGACTATCACATCATCTTACCCACAGACTATCACATCATCCTACCTACAGACTATCATATCATCTTACCTACAGACTATCACATCATTTTACCTACAGACTATCACATCATCCTACCTTCAGACTATCACATCATCTTACCTACAGACTATCACATCCTCTAATCTACAGACTATCACATCATCTTACCTACAGACTATCATATCATCCTACCTACAGACTGTCATATCATCATACCTACAGACGATCATATCATCTTACCTACAGACGATCATATCATCTTACCTACAGACTATCATATCATCTCACCGACAGACTATCACATCATCTTACCTACAGACTATCATATCATCCTACCTACAGACTATCGCATCCTCTTACCTACAGACTATCATATAATCCTACCTACAGACTATCACATCATCTTACCTACAGACTATCACATCATCTTACCTACAGACGATCATATCATCTTACCTACAGACTATCGTATCATCTCACCGACAGACTATCACATCATCTTACCTTTAGACTATTGTATCATCTTACCCACAGACTATCACATTATCCTACCTACAGACTATCACATCATCCTACCTACCAACTATCACATCATCCTACCTACAGACAATCAAATCATCTTACCCACAGACTGTCATATCATCTTACCTACAGACCATCACATCATCCTACCTACAGACTATCACTTCATCTTACCTACAGACTATCTTAACATCTTATCCACAGACTATCATATCATCTTACCCACAGACTATCACATGATCCTACCTACAGACTATCATATCATCCTACCTACAGACTATCACATCATTTTACCTACAGACTATCACATCATTTTACCAACAGACTATCACATCATCTTATCTACAGACTATCACATCATCTTACCTACAGACTATCACATCATCTTACCTACAGACTATCACATCATCCTACCTACAGACAATCAAATCATCTTACCGACAGACTGTCATATCATCTTACCTACAGACTATCACATCATCTTACCTACAGACTATCGTATCATCTTACCAACAGACTATCACATCATACTACCTACAGACTATCACATCATCCTACCTACAGACAATCAAATCATCTTACCCACAGACTGTCATATCATCTTACCTACAGACGATCATATCATCTTACCTACAGACTATCGTATCATCTCACCGACAGACTATCACATCATCTTACCTTTAGACTATTGTATCATCTTACCCACAGACTATCACATTATCCTACCTACAGACTATCACATCATCCTACCTACCAACTATCACATCATCCTACCTACAGACAATCAAATCATCTTACCCACAGACTGTCATATCATCTTACCTACAGACTATCACATCATCCTACCTTCAGGCTATCACGTCATCTTACCTACAGACTACCACTCCTTCTTACCTACAGACTATCACATCATCTTACTTACAGACTATATCATCATCTTACCTACAGACAATCATATCATCCTACCCTCAGACTATCACATCATCTTACCTACAGACTATCACATTCTCTTACCTACAGACTATCACCTCATCTTACCTACAGACTATCACATCCTCTTACCTACAGACTATCACATCATCTTACCTACAGACTATCACATCATCTTACCTACAGACGATCATATCGTCTTACCTACAGACTATCGTATCATCTCACCGACCGACTATCACATCATCTTACCTACAGACTATCGTATCATCTTACCCACAGACTATCACATCATCCTACCTCCCGACTATCACATCATCCTACCTACAGACAATCAAATCATCTTACCCACAGACTGTCATATCATCTTACCTACAAACTATCACATCATCTTACCTACAGACTATCGTATCATCTTACCCACAGACTATCATATCATCCTACCTACAGACTATCACATCATCCTACCTACAGCCAATCAAATCATCTTACCCACAGACTGTCATATCATCTTACCTACAGACTATCACATCATCTTACCTACAGTCTATCACATCATCTTACCTACAGACTATCTTAACATCTTATCCACAGACTATCACATCATCTTACCCACAGACTATCACATCATGCTACCTACAGACTATCATATCATCCTAACTTCAGACTATCACATCATCTTACCTTCAGAATATCACGTCATCTTACCTACAGACTATCACATCATCCTACCTACAGACTATCACATCATCCTACCTTCAGACTATCACATCATCTTACCTACAGACTATCACATCATCTTACCTACAGAATATCACATCATCTTACTTACAGACGATCATATCATCCTACCTTCAGACTATCACATCATCTTACCTACAGACTATCACATTCTCCTACCTACAGACTATCACATCATCTTACCTTCAGACTATAACATCCTCTTACCTACAGACTATCACATCATCTTACCTACAGACTATCACATTATCTTACCTACAGACGATCATATCATCTTACCTACAGACTATCGTATCATCTCACCGACAGACTATCACATCATCTTACCTACAGACTATCACATCATCTTACCTACAGACTATCACATCATCTTACCTACAGACTATCACATCATCTTACCTACAGACTATCTTAACATCTTATCCACAGACAATCACATCATCTTACCTACAGACTATCATATCATCCTACCTACAGACTATCGCATCCTCTTACCTACAGACTATCATATAATCCTACCTACAGACTATCACATCATCTTACCTACAGACTATCACATCATATTACCTACAGACTATCACATCATCTTACCTACAGACTATCACATCATCTTACCTACAGACTATCTTAACATCTTATCCACAGACAATCACATCATCTTACCTACAGACGATCATATCATCTTACCTACAGACTATTGTATCATCTTACCCACAGACTATCACATCGGCCTACCTACAGACTATAACATCATCCTACCTACCAACTATCACATCATCCTACCTACAGACAATCAAATCATCTTACCCACAGACTATCACATCATCTTATCTACAGACTATCACATCATCTTACCTACAGACTATCACATCATCTTACCTACAGACGATCATATCATCTTACCTACAGACTATCATATCATCTCTCCGACAGACTATCACATCATCCTACCTTCAGACTATCAGATCATCTTACCTACAGACTATCACATCATCTTACCTACAGACTATCACATCATCTTACCTACAGACTATCTTAACATCTTATCCACAGACAATCACATCATCTTACCTACAGACGATCATTTCATCTTACCTACAGACTATCGTATCATCTCACCGACAGACTATCACATCATCTTACCTACAGACTATCATATCATCCTACCTACAGACTATTACATCGTCTTACCTACAGAGTAACACATCCTTTTACTTACAGAATTTCATATCATCCTACCTACAGACTATCACATCATCTTACCTACAGACTATCACATCATCTTACTTACAGACGATCATATCATCCTACCTACAGACTATCACATCATCTCACCTACAGACTATCACATCATCTTACCTACAGACTATCATATCATCTTACCTACAGACTATCACATCATCTTACCTACAAACTATCACATCATCCTACCTACAGACTATCACATCATCTTACCCACAGACTATCACATCATCCGACCTACAGACTATCATATCATCCTGCCTACAGATTATCACATCATCCTACCTGCAGACTATCACATCATCCTACCTACAGACTATCACATCATCCTACCTTCAGACTATCACATCATCTTACCTACAGACTATCACATCATCTTACCTACAGACGATCATATCATCCTACCTACAGACTATCACATCATCTCACCTACAGACTATCACATCATCTTACCTACAGACTATCATATCATCTTACCTAAAGACTATCACATCATCTTACCTACAAACTATCACATCATCCTACCTACAGACTATCACATCATCTTACCCACAGACTATCACATCATCCGACCTACAGACTATCATATCATCCAGCCTACAGATTATCACATCATCCTACCTACAGACTATCACATCATCCTACCTACAGACTATCACATCATCTTACCTACAGACTATCACAACATCTTACCTACAAACTATCACATCATCCTACCTACAGACTATCACATCATCTTACCCACAGACTATCACATCATCCGACCTACAGACTATCATATCATCCTGCCTACAGATTATCACATCATCCTACCTACAGACTATCACATCATCTTACCTACAGACTATCACATCATCTTACCCACAGACTATAACATCATCCTACCTACAGACGATCATATCATCCTACCTACAGACTATCACATCATCTTAACTACAGACTATTACATCATCTTACCTGCAGACTATCACATCATCTTACCCACAGACTATCCCATCATCCTACCTACAGACTATCACATCATCTTACCTACAGACTATCACATCATCCTACCTACAGACTATCACATCATCCTACCTTCAGACTATCACATCATCTTACCTACAGACTATCACATCCTCTTACCTACAGACTATCACATCATCTTACCTACAGACTATCATATTATCCTACCTACAGACTATCATATCATCATACCTACAGACGATCATATCATCTTACCTACAGACGATCATATCATCTCACCTACAGACTATCATATCATCTCTCCGACAGACTATCACATCATCTTACCTACAGACTATCATATCATCCTACCTACAGACTATCGCATCCTCTTACCTACAGACTGTCATATAATCCTACCTACAGACTATCACATCATCTTACCTACAGACTATCACATCATCTTACCTACAGACTATCACATCATCTTACCTACAGACTATCACATCATCTTACCTACAGACTATCTTAACATCTTATCCACAGACAATCACATCATCTTACCTACAGACGATCATATCATCTTACCTACAGACTATTGTATCATCTTACCCACAGACTATCACATCGGCCTACCTACAGACTATAACATCATCCTACCTACCAACTATCACATCATCCTACCTACAGACAATCAAATCATCTTACCCACAGACTATCACATCATCTTATCTACAGACTATCACATCATCTTACCTACAGACTATCACATCATCTTACCTACAGACGATCATATCATCTTACCTACAGACTATCATATCATCTTACCTACAGACTATCACATCATCTTACCTACAGACTATCACATCATCTTACCTACAGACTATTGTATCATCTTACCCACAGATTATCACATCATCTTATCTACAGACTATCACATCATCTTACCTACAGACTATCACATCATCTTACCTACAGACGATCATATCATCTTACCTACAGACTATCATATCATCTTACCTACAGACTATCACATCATCTTACCTACAGACAATCACATCATCTTACCTACAGACTATCATATCATCTTATCCACAGACTATCACATCATCTTACCTACAGACTATCACATCATCCTACCTACAGACTATCATATCATCCTACATACAGACTGTCACATCATCTTACCTACAGACTATCACATCATCTTACCCACAGACTATAACATCATCCTACCTGCAGACTGTCATATCATCTTACCTACAGACTACCACATCATCTAACCTACAGACTATAACATCATCTTACCTGCAGACTATCACATCATCTTACCTACAGACTATCATATCATCCTACCTACCGACTATCATATCATCATACCTACAGACGATCATGTCATCTTACCTACAGACTATCACATCATCATACCTACAGACGATCATATCATCTTACCTACAGACTATCACATCATCTTACCTACAGACTATCACATCATCTTACCTACAGACTATTGTATCATCTTACCCACAGACTATCACATCGGCCTACCTACAGACTATAACATCATCCTACCTACCAACTATCACATCATCCTACCTACAGACAATCAAATCATTTTACCCACAGACTATCACATCATCTTATCCACAGACTATCACATCATCTAACCTACAGACTATCACATCATCTTACCTACAGACTATCTTAACATCTTATCCACAGACTATCACATCATCTTACCCACAGACTATCACATCATCCTACCTACAGACTATCATATCATCTTACCTACAGACTATCACATCATTTTACCTACAGACTATCACATCATCCTACCTTCAGACTATCACATCATCTTACCTACAGACTATCACATCCTCTAATCTACAGACTATCACATCATCTTACCTACAGACTATCATATCATCCTACCTACAGACTGTCATATCATCATACCTACAGACGATCATATCATCTTACCTACAGACGATCATATCATCTTACCTACAGACTATCATATCATCTCACCGACAGACTATCACATCATCTTACCTACAGACTATCATATCATCCTACCTACAGACTATCGCATCCTCTTACCTACAGACTATCATATAATCCTACCTACAGACTATCACACCATCTTACCTACAGACTATCACATCATCTTACCTACAGACTATCACATCATCTTACCTACAGACTATCACATCATCTTACCTACAGACTATCTTAACATCTTATCCACAGACAATCACATCATCTTACCTACAGACGATCATATCATCTTACCTACAGACTATTGTATCATCTTACCCACAGACTATCACATCGGCCTACCTACAGACTATAACATCATCCTACCTACCAACTATCACATCATCCTACCTACAGACAATCAAATCATCTTACCCACAGACTATCACATCATCTTATCTACAGACTATCACATCATCTTACCTACAGACTGTCACATCATCTTACCTACAGACGATCATATCATCTTACCTACAGACTATCATATCATCTCTCTGACAGACTATCACATCATCCTACCTTCAGACTATCAGATCATCTTACCTACAGACTATCACATCATCTTACCTACAGACTATCACATCATCTTACCTACAGACTATCTTAACATCTTATCCACAGACAATCACATCATCTTACCTACAGACGATCATTTCATCTTACCTACAGACTATCGTATCATCTCACCGACAGACTATCACATCATCTTACCTACAGACTATCATATCCTCCTACCTACAGACTATTACATCGTCTTACCTACAGAGTAACACATCCTTTTACTTACAGAATTTCATATCATCCTACCTACAGACTATCACATCATCTTACCTACAGACTATCACATCATCTTACTTACAGACGATCATATCATCCTACCTACAGACTATCACATCATCTCACCTACAGACTATCACATCATCTTACCTACAGACTATCATATCATCTTACCTACAGACTATCACATCATCATACCTACAGACGATCATATCATCTTACCTACAGACTATCACATCATCTTACCTACAGACTATCACATCATCTTACCTACAGACTATTGTATCATCTTACCCACAGACTATCACATCGGCCTACCTACAGACTATAACATCATCCTACCTACCAACTATCACATCATCCTACCTACAGACAATCAAATCATTTTACCCACAGACTATCACATCATATTATCCACAGACTATCACATCATCTAACCTACAGACTATCACATCATCTTACCTACAGACTATCTTAACATCTTATCCACAGACTATCACATCATCTTACCCACAGACTATCACATCATCCTACCTACAGACTATCATATCATCTTACCTACAGACTATCACATCATCCTACCTACAGACTATCACATCATCCTACCTTCAGACTATCACATCATCTTACCTACAGACTATCACATCCTCTTACCTACAGACTATCACATCATCTTACCTACAGACTATCATATTATCCTACCTACAGACTATCATATCATCATACCTACAGACGATCATATCATCTTACCTACAGACGATCATATCATCTCACCTACAGACTATCATATCATCTCTCCGACAGACTATCACATCATCTTACCTACAGACTATCATATCATCCTACCTACAGACTATCGCATCCTCTTACCTACAGACTATCATATAATCCTACCTACAGACTATCACATCATCTTACCTACAGACTATCACATCATCTTACCTACAGACTATCACATCATCTTACCTACAGACTATCACATCATCTTACCTACAGACTATCTTAACATCTTATCCACAGACAATCACATCATCTTACCTACAGACGATCATATCATCTTACTTACAGACTATTGTATCATCTTACCCACAGACTATCAAATCGGCCTACCTACAGACTATAACATCATCCTACCTACCAACTATCACATCATCCTACCTACAGACAATCAAATCATCTTACCCACAGACTATCACATCATCTTATCTACAGACTATCACATCATCTTACCTACAGACTATCACATCATCTTACCTACAGACGATCATATCATCTTACCTACAGACTATCATATCATCTCTCCGACAGACTATCACATCATCCTACCTTCAGACTATCAGATCATCTTACCTACAGACTATCACATCATCTTACCTACAGACTATCACATCATCTTACCTACAGACTATCTTAACATCTTATCCACAGACAATCACATCATCTTACCTACAGACGATCATTTCATCTTACCTACAGACTATCGTATCATCTCACCGACAGACTATCACATCATCTTACCTACAGACTATCATATCATCCTACCTACAGACTATTACATTGTCTTACCTACAGAGTAACACATCCTTTTACTTACAGAATTTCATATCATCCTACCTACAGACTATCACATCATCTTACCTACAGACTATCACATCATCTTACTTACAGACGATCATATCATCCTACCTACAGACTATCACATCATCTCACCTACAGACTATCACATCATCTTACCTACAGACTATCATATCATCTTACCTACAGACTATCACATCATCTTACCTACAAACTATCACATCATCCTACCTACAGACTATCACATCATCTTACCCACAGACTATCACATCATCCGACCTACAGACTATCATATCATCCTGCCTACAGATTATCACATCATCCTACCTGCAGACTATCACATCATCCTACCTACAGACTATCACATCATCCTACCTTCAGACTATCACATCATCTTACCTACAGACTATCACATCATCTTACCTACAGACGATCATATCATCCTACCTACAGACTATCACATCATCTCACCTACAGACTATCACATCATCTTACCTACAGACTATCATATCATCTTACCTACAGACTATCACATCATCTTACCTACAAACTATCACATCATCCTACCTACAGACTATCACATCATCTTACCCACAGACTATCACATCATCCGACCTACAGACTATCATATCATCCAGCCTACAGATTATCACATCATCCTACCTACAGACTATCACATCATCCTACCTACAGACTATCACATCATCTTACCTACAGACTATCACAACATCTTACCTACAAACTATCACATCATCCTACCTACAGACTATCACATCATCTTACCCACAGACTATCACATCATCCGACCTACAGACTATCATATCATCCTGCCTACAGGTTATCACATCATCCTACCTACAGACTATCACATCATCTTACCTACAGACTATCACATCATCTTACCCACAGACTATAACATCATCCTACCTACAGACTATCATATCATCCTACCTACAGACTATCACATCATCTTAACTACAGACTATTACATCATCTTACCTGCAGACTATCACATCATCTTACCCACAGACTATCCCATCATCCTACCTACAGACTATCACATCATCTTACCTACAGACTATCACATCATCCTACCTACAGACTATCACATCATCCTACCTTCAGACTATCACATCATCTTACCTACAGACTATCACATCCTCTTACCTACAGACTATCACATCATCTTACCTACAGACTATCATATTATCCTACCTACAGACTATCATATCATCATACCTACAGACGATCATATCATCTTACCTACAGACGATCATATCATCTCACCTACAGACTATCATATCATCTCTCCGACAGACTATCACATCATCTTACCTACAGACTATCATATCATCCTACCTACAGACTATCGCATCCTCTTACCTACAGACTGTCATATAATCCTACCTACAGACTATCACATCATCTTACCTACAGACTATCACATCATCTTACCTACAGACTATCACATCATCTTACCTACAGACTATCACATCATATTACCTACAGACTATCTTAACATCTTATCCACAGACAATCACATCATCTTACCTACAGACGATCATATCATCTTACCTACAGACTATTGTATCATCTTACCCACAGACTATCACATCGGCCTACCTACAGACTATAACATCATCCTACCTACCAACTATCACATCATCCTACCTACAGACAATCAAATCATCTTACCCACAGACTATCACATCATCTTATCTACAGACTATCACATCATCTTACCTACAGACTATCACATCATCTTACCTACAGACGATCATATCATCTTACCTACAGACTATCATATCATCTTACCTACAGACTATCACATCATCTTACCTACAGACTATCACATCATCTTACCTACAGACTATTGTATCATCTTACCCACAGATTATCACATCATCTTATCTACAGACTATCACATCATCTTACCTACAGACTATCACATCATCTTACCTACAGACGATCATATCATCTTACCTACAGACTATCATATCATCTTACCTACAGACTATCACATCATCTTACCTACAGACAATCACATCATCTTACCTACAGACTATCATATCATCTTATCCACAGACTATCACATCATCTTACCTACAGACTATCACATCATCCTACCTACAGACTATCATATCATCCTACATACAGACTGTCACATCATCTTACCTACAGACTATCACATCATCTTACCCACAGACTATAACATCATCCTACCTGCAGACTGTCATATCATCTTACCTACAGACTATCACATCATCTAACCTACAGACTATAACATCATCTTACCTGCAGACTATCACATCATCTTACCTACAGACTATCATATCATCCTACCTACAGACTATCATATCATCATACCTACAGACGATCATATCATCTTACCTACAGACTATCACATCATCATACCTACAGACGATCATATCATCTTACCTACAGACTATCACATCATCTTACCTACAGACTATCACATCATCTTACCTACAGACTATTGTATCATCTTACCCACAGACTATCACATCGGCCTACCTACAGACTATAACATCATCCTACCTACCAACTATCACATCATCCTACCTACAGACAATCAAATCATTTTACCCACAGACTATCACATCATCTTATCCACAGACTATCACATCATCTAACCTACAGACTATCACATCATCTTACCTACAGACTATCTTAACATCTTATCCACAGACTATCACATCATCTTACCCACAGACTATCACATCATCCTACCTACAGACTATCATATCATCTTACCTACAGACTATCACATCATTTTACCTACAGACTATCACATCATCCTACCTTCAGACTATCACATCATCTTACCTACAGACTATCACATCCTCTAATCTACAGACTATCACATCATCTTACCTACAGACTATCATATCATCCTACCTACAGACTGTCATATCATCATACCTACAGACGATCATATCATCTTACCTACAGACGATCATATCATCTTACCTACAGACTATCATATCATCTCACCGATAGACTATCACATCATCTTACCTACAGACTATCATATCATCCTACCTACAGACTATCGCATCCTCTTACCTACAGACTATCATATAATCCTACCTACAGACTATCACATCATCTTACCTACAGACTATCACATCATCTTACCTACAGACGATCATATCATCTTACCTACAGACTATCGTATCTTCTCACCGACAGACTATCACATCATCTTACCTTTAGACTATTGTATCATCTTACCCACAGACTATCACATTATCCTACCTACAGACTATCACATCATCCTACCTACCAACTATCACATCATCCTACCTACAGACAATCAAATCATCTTACCCACAGACTGTCATATCATCTTACCTACAGACTATCACATCATCCTACCTACAGACTATCACTTCATCTTACCTACAGACTATCTTAACATCTTATCCACAGACTATCATATCATCTTACCCACAGACTATCACATGATCCTACCTACAGACTATCATATCATCCTACCTACAGACTATCACATCATTTTACCTACAGACTATCACATCATTTTACCAACAGACTATCACATCATCTTATCTACAGACTATCACATCATCTTACCTACAGACTATCACATCATCTTACCTACAGACTATCACATCATCCTACCTACAGACAATCAAATCATCTTACCGACAGACTGTCATATCATCTTACCTACAGACTATCACATCATCTTACCTACAGACTATCGTATCATCTTACCAACAGACTATCACATCATACTACCTACAGACTATCACATCATCCTACCTACAGACAATCAAATCATCTTACCCACAGACTGTCATATCATCTTACCTACAGACGATCATATCATCTTACCTACAGACTATCGTATCATCTCACCGACAGACTATCACATCATCTTACCTTTAGACTATTGTATCATCTTACCCACAGACTATCACATTATCCTACCTACAGACTATCACATCATCCTACCTACCAACTATCACATCATCCTACCTACAGACAATCAAATCATCTTACCCACAGACTGTCATATCATCTTACCTACAGACTATCACATCATCCTACCTTCAGGCTATCACGTCATCTTACCTACAGACTACCACTCCTTCTTACCTACAGACTATCACATCATCTTACTTACAGACTATATCATCATCTTACCTACAGACAATCATATCATCCTACCCTCAGACTATCACATCATCTTACCTACAGACTATCACATTCTCTTACCTACAGACTATCACCTCATCTTACCTACAGACTATCACATCCTCTTACCTACAGACTATCACATCATCTTACCTACAGACTATCACATCATCTTACCTACAGACGATCATATCGTCTTACCTACAGACTATCGTATCATCTCACCGACCGACTATCACATCATCTTACCTACAGACTATCGTATCATCTTACCCACAGACTATCACATCATCCTACCTCCCGACTATCACATCATCCTACCTACAGACAATCAAATCATCTTACCCACAGACTGTCATATCATCTTACCTACAAACTATCACATCATCTTACCTACAGACTATCGTATCATCTTACCCACAGACTATCATATCATCCTACCTACAGACTATCACATCATCCTACCTACAGCCAATCAAATCATCTTACCCACAGACTGTCATATCATCTTACCTACAGACTATCACATCATCTTACCTACAGTTTATCACATCATCTTACCTACAGACTATCTTAACATCTTATCCACAGACTATCACATCATCTTACCCACAGACTATCACATCATGCTACCTACAGACTATCATATCATCCTAACTTCAGACTATCACATCATCTTACCTTCAGAATATCACGTCATCTTACCTACAGACTATCACATCATCCTACCTACAGACTATCACATCATCCTACCTTCAGACTATCACATCATCTTACCTACAGACTATCACATCATCTTACCTACAGAATATCACATCATCTTACTTACAGACGATCATATCATCCTACCTTCAGACTATCACATCATCTTACCTACAGACTATCACATTCTCCTACCTACAGACTATCACATCATCTTACCTTCAGACTATAACATCCTCTTACCTACAGACTATCACATCATCTTACCTACAGACTATCACATTATCTTACCTACAGACGATCATATCATCTTACCTACAGACTATCGTATCATCTCACCGACAGACTATCACATCATCTTACCTACAGACTATCGTATCATCTTACCCACAGACTATGACATCATCCTACCTACCGACTATCACATCATCCTACCAACAGACAATCAAATTATCTTACCCACAGACTGTCATATCATCTTACCTACAGACTATCACATCATCTTACCTACAGACTATCACATCATCTTACCTACAGACTATCTTAACATCTTATCCACAGACAATCACATCATCTTACCTACAGACGATCATATCATCTTACCTACAGACTATCATATCATCCTACCTACAGACTATCACATCGTCTTACCTACAGAGTAACACATCCTTTCTCCTACAGAATTTCATATCATCCTACCTACCGACTATCACATCATCTTACCTACAGACTATCATATCATCCTACCTACAGACTATCACATCATCTCACCTACAGACTATCACATCATCTTACCTACAGACTATCATATCATCTTACCTACAGATTATCACATCATGTTACCTACAAACTATCACATCATCTTACCTACAGACTATCACATCATCTTACCCACAGACTATCACATCATCCGACCTACAGACTATCACATCATCCTACCTACAGACTATCGCATCATCTTACCTACAGATTATCACATCCTCTTACCTACAGATTATCACATCATCTTACCTACAGACTACCATATCATCTTACCTACAGACTATCACATCATGTTACCTACAAACTATCACATCATCCTACCTACAGACTATCACATCATCCTGCCTACAGATTATCACATCATCCTACCTACAGACTATCACATCATCCTACCTACAGATTATCACATCCTCTTACCTACAGATTATCACATCCTCTTACCTACAGGCTATCACATCATCCTACCTACAGCCAATCAAATCATCTTACCCACAGACTGTCATATCATCTTACCTACAGACTATCACATCATCTTACCTACAGACTATCACATCATCATACCTACAGACTATCTTAACATCTTATCCACAGACTATCGCATCATCTTACCCACAGACTATCACATCATGCTACCTACAGACTATCATATCATCCTACCTTCAGACTATCACATCATCTTACCTACAGAATATCACATCATCTTACCTACAGACTATCACATCATCCTACCTACAGACTATAACATCATCCTACCTTCAGACTATCACCTCATCTTAGCTACAGACTATCACATCATCTTACCTACAGACTATCACATCATCTTACCTACAGACTATCACATCCTCTTACCTACAGATTATCACATCATCTTACCTACAGACTATCATATCATCCTACCTACAGACTATCACATCATCTCACCTACAGAGTATCACATCATCTTAATTACAGACTATCATATCATCCTACCTGCAGACTATCACATCATCTTACCCACAGACTATCACATCATCTTACCTACAGACTATCACATCATCTTACCTACAGACTATCACATCATCTTACCTACAGACTATCATATCATCTTATCCACAGACTATCACATCATTTTACCTACAGACTATCACATCATCCTACCTACAGACTATCATATCATCCTACATACAGACTATCACATCATCTTACCTACAGACTATCACATCATCTTACCCACAGACTATAACATCATCCTACTTACAGACTATCATATCATCCTACCTACAGACTATCACATCATCTCACCTACAGACTATCACATCATCCTACCTTCAGACTATCAGATCATCTTACCTACAGACTATCACATCATCTTACCTACAGACTATCACATCATCTTACCTGCAGAATATCTTAACATCTTATCCACAGACAATCACATCATCTTACCTACAGACTATCACATCATCTTACCTACAGACTAACATATCATCTTACCTACAGACTATCACATCATCTTACCTACAAACTATCACATCATCCTACCTACAAACTATCACCTCTCCTTACCCACAGACTATCACATCATTCGACCTATAGACTATCATATCATCCTGCCTACAGATTATGACATCATCCTACCTACAGACTATCACATCATCCTACCTACAGACTATCACATCATCTTACCTACAGACTATCACATCCTCTTACCTACAGAATATCACATCATCTTACCTACAGACTATCATATCATCCTACCTACAGACTATCACATCATCTCACCTACAGAGTATCACATCCTCTTAATTACAAACTATCATATCATCCTACCTACAGACTATCACATCATCTTACCCACAGACTATCACATCATCTTACCTACAGACTATCACATCATCTTACCTACAGACAATCACATCATCTTACCTACAGACTATCATATCATCTTATCCACAGACTATCACATCATCTTACCTACAGACTATCACATCATCCTACCTACAGACTATCATATCATCCTACATACAGACTATCACATCATCTTACCTACAGACTATCACATCATCTTACCCACAGACTATAACATCATCCTACCTTCAGACTATCATATAATCCTACCTACAGACTATCACATCATCTTACCTACAGACTATCACATCATCTTACCTGCAGACTATCACATCATCTTACCTACAGACTATCATATCATCCTACCTACAGACTATCATATCATCATACCTACAGACGATGATATCATCTTACCTACAGACTATCACATCATCATACCTACAGACGATCATATCATCTTACCTACAGACTATCACATCATCTTACCTACAGACTATCACATCATCTTACCTACAGACTATTGTATCATCTTACCCACAGACTATCACATCGGCCTACCTACAGACTATAACATCATCCTACCTACCAACTATCACATCATCCTACCTACAGACAATCAAATTCTCTTACCCACAGACTATCACATCATCTTATCTACAGACTATCACATCATCTTACCTACAGACTATCACATCATCTTACCTACAGACTATCTTAACATCTTATCCACAGACTATCACATCATCTTACCCACAGACTATCACATCATCCTACCTACAGACTATCATATCATCCTACCTACAGACTATCACATCATTTTACCTACAGACTATCACATCATCCTACCTTCAGACTATCACATCATCTTACCTACAGACTATCACATCCTCTAATCTACAGACTATCACATCATCTTACCTACAGACTATCATATCATCCTACCTACAGACTGTCATATCATCATACCTACAGACGATCTTATCAACTTACCTACAGACGATCATATCATCTTACCTACAGACTATCATATCATCTCACCGACAGACTATCACATCATCTTACCTACAGACTATCATATCATCCTACCTACAGACTATCGCATCCTCTTACCTACAGACTATCATATAATCCTACCTACAGACTATCACATCATCTTACCTACAGACTATCACTTCATGTTACCTACAGACTATCTTAACATCTTATCCACAGACTATCATATCATCTTACCCACAGACTATCAAATGATCCTACCTACATACTATCATATCATCCTACCTACAGACTATCACATCATTTTACCTACAGACTATCACATCATTTTACCAACAGACTATCACATCATCTTATCTACAGACTATCACATCATCTTACCTACAGACTATCACATCATCTTACCTACAGACTATCACATCATCCTACCTACGGACAATCAAATCATCTTACCGACAGACTGTCATATCATCTTACCTACAGACTATCACATTATCCTACCTACAGACTATCACATCATCCTACCTACCAACTATCACATCATCCTACCTACAGACAATCAAATCA
The DNA here is from genome assembly GCF_963576615.1 of Watersipora subatra. Taxonomy (NCBI): domain Eukaryota; kingdom Metazoa; phylum Bryozoa; class Gymnolaemata; order Cheilostomatida; family Watersiporidae; genus Watersipora; species Watersipora subatra. The sequence continues at coordinate 65,388,446 of NC_088712.1, read as the reverse complement.
TCTTACCCACAGACTGTCATATCATCTTACCTACAGACTATCACATCATCTTACCTACAGACTATCACTTCATCTTACCTACAGACTATCTTAACATCTTATCCACAGACTATCATATCATCTTACCCACAGACTATCACATGATCCTACCTACAGACTATCATATCATCCTACCTACAGACTATCACATCATTTTACCTACAGACTATCACATCATTTTACCAACAGACTATCACATCATCTTATCTACAGACTATCACATCATCTTACCTACAGACTATTACATCATCTTACCTACAGACTATCACATCATCCTACCTACAGACAATCAAATCATCTTACCGACAGACTGTCATATCATCTTACCTACAGACTATCACATCATATTACCTACAGACTATCGTATCATCTTACCCACAGACTATCACATCATCCTAACTACAGACTATCACATCATCCTACCTACAGACAATCAAATCATCTTACCCACAGACTGTCATATCATCTTACTTACAGACTATCACATCATCTTACCTGCAGACTATCACATCATCTTACCTACCGACTATCTTAACATCTTATCCACAGACTATCACATCATCTTACCCACAGACTATCACATCATGCTACCTACAGGCTATCATATCATCCTACCTTCAGACTATCACATCATCTTACCTACAGACTATCACATCATCTTCCCTACAGACTATCACATCATCCTCCCTACAGACTATCACAGCATCTTACCTTCAGACTATCACGTCATCTTACCTACAGACTATCACCTCCTCTTACCTACAGACTATCACATCATCTTACTTACAGACTATATCATCATCTTACCTACAGACAATCATATCATCCTACCCTCAGACTATCACATCATCTTACCTACAGACTATCACATCCTCTTACCTACAGACTATCACATCATCTTACCGACAGACTATCACATCATCCTACCTACAGACGATCATATCATCTTACCTACAGACTATCGTATCATCTCACCGACAGATTATCACATCATCTTACCTACAGACTATCGTATCATCTTACCCACAGACTATCACATCATCCTACCTCCCGACTATCACATCATCCTACCTACAGACAATAAAATCATCTTACCCACAGACTGTCATATCATCTTACCTACAAACTATCACATCATCTTACTTACAGACTATCGTATCATCTTACACACAGACTATCATATCATCCTACCTACAGACTATCACATCATCCTACCTACAGACTATCTTAACATCTTATCCACAGACAATCACATCATCTTACCTACAGACGATCATGTCATCTTCCCTACAGACTATCACATCATCCTCCCTACAGACTATCACAGCATCTTACCTTCAGACTATCACGTCATCTTACCTACAGACTATCACCTCCTCTTACCTACAGACTATCACATCATCTTACTTACAGACTATATCATCATCTTACCTACAGACAATCATATCATCCTACCCTCAGATTATCACATCATCTTACCTACAGACTATCGTATCATCTTACCCACAGACTATCACATCATCCTACCTCCCGACTATCACATCATCCTACCTACAGACAATAAAATCATCTTACCCACAGACTGTCATATCATCTTACCTACAAACTATCACATCATCTTACTTACAGACTATCGTATCATCTTACACACAGACTGTCATATCATCTTACCTACAAACTATCACATCATGCTACCTACAGGCTATCATATCATCCTACCTTCAGACTATCACATCATCTTACCTACAGACTATCACATCATCTTCCCTACAGACTATCACATCATCCTCCCTACAGACTATCACAGCATCTTACCTACAGACTATCACATCATCCTACCTACAGACTATCACATCATCCTACCTTCAGACTATCACATCATCTTACCTACAGACTATCACATCTTCTTACCTACAGAATATCACATCATCTTACCTACAGACGATCATATCATCCTACCTTCAGACTATCACATCATCTTACCAACAGACTATCACATTCTCCTACCTACAGACTATCACATCATCTTACCTACAGACTATAACATCCTCTTACCTACAGACTATCACATCATCTTACCTACAGACTATCACATTATCTTACCTACAGACGATCATATCATCTTACCTACAGACTATCGTGTCATCTCACCGACAGACTATCACATCATCTTACCTACAGACTATCGTATCATCTTACCCACAGACTATCACATCATCCTACCTACCGACTATCACATCATCCTACCAACAGACAATCAAATTATCTTACCCACAGACTGTCATATCATCTTACCTACAGACTATCACATCATCTTACCTACCGACTATCACATCATCTTACCTACAGACTATCTTAACATCTTATCCACAGACAATCACATCATCTTACCTACAGACGATCATGTCATCTTACCTACAGACTATCATATCATCCCACCTACAGACTATCACATCGTCTTACCTACAGAGTAACACATCCTTTCTCCTACAGAATTTCATATCATCCTACCTACCGACTATCACATCATCTTACCTACAGACTATCATATCATCCTACCTACAGACAATCACATCATCTCACCTACAGACTATCACATCATCTTACCTACAGACTATCATATCATCTTACCTACAGACTATCACATCATGTTACCTACAAACTATCACATCATCCTACCTACAGACTATCACATCATCTTACCCACAGACTATCACATCATCTTACCTACAGACTATCACATCCTCTAATCTACAGACTATCACATCATCTTACCTACAGACTATCATATCATCCTACCTACAGACTGTCATATCATCATACCTACAGACGATCATATCATCTTACCTACAGACGATCATATCATCTTACCTACAGACTATCATATCATCTCACCGACAGACTATCACATCATCTTACCTACAGACTATCATATCATCCTACCTACAGACTATCGCATCCTCTTACCTACAGACTATCATATAATCCTACCTACAGACTATCACATCATCTTACCTACAGACCATCACATCATCTTACCTACAGACGATCATATCATCTTACCTACAGACTATCGTATCATCTCACCGACAGACTATCACATCATCTTACCTTTAGACTATTGTATCATCTTACCCACAGACTATCACATTATCCTACCTACCAACTATCACATCATCCTACCTACAGACAATCAAATCATCTTACCCACAGACTGTCATATCATCTTACCTACAGACTATCACATCATCTTACCTACAGACTATCACTTCATCTTACCTACAGACTATCTTAACATCTTATCCACAGACTATAATATCATCTTACCCACAGACTATCACATGATCCTACCTTCAGACTATCATATCATCCTACCTACAGACTATCACATCATTTTACCTACAGACTATCACATCATTTTACCAACAGACTATCACATCATCTTATCTACAGACTATCACATCATCTTACCTACAGACTATCACATCATCTTACCTACAGACTATCACATCATCCTACCTACAGACAATCAAATCATCTTACCGACAGACTGTCATATCATCTTACCTACAGACTATCACATCATCTTACCTACAGACTATCGTATCATCTTACCCACAGACTATCACATCATACTACCTACAGACTATCACATCATCCTACCTACAGACAATCAAATCATCTTACCCACAGACTGTCATATCATCTTACCTACAGACTATCACATCATCTTACCTACAGACTATCACATCATCTTACCTACAGACTATCTTAACATCTTATCCACAGACTATCACATCATCTTACCCACAGACTATCACATCATGCTACCTACAGGCTATCATATCATCCTACCTTCAGACTATCACATCATCTTACCTACAGACTATCACATCATCTTCCCTACAGACTATCACATCATCCTCCCTACAGACTATCACATCATCCTACCTTCAGGCTATCACGTCATCTTACCTACAGACTACCACTACTTCTTACCTACAGACTATCACATCATCTTACTTACAGACTATATCATCATCTTACCTACAGACAATCATATCATCCTACCCTCAGACTATCACATCATCTTACCTACAGACTATCACATTCTCTTACCTACAGACTATCACCTCATCTTACCTACAGACTATCACATCCTCTTACCTACAGACTATCACATCATCTTACCTACAGACTATCACATCATCTTACCTACAGACGATCATATCGTCTTACCTACAGACTATCGTATCATCTCACCGACAGACTATCACATCATCTTACCTACAGACTATCGTATCATCTTACCCACAGACTATCACATCATCCTACCTCCCGACTATCACATCATCCTACCTACAGACAATCAAATCATCTTACCCACAGACTGTCATATCATCTTACCTACAAACTATCACATCATCTTACCTACAGACTATCGTATCATCTTACCCACAGACTATCATATCATCCTACCTACAGACTATCACATCATCCTACCTACAGCCAATCAAATCATCTTACCCACAGACTGTCATATCATCTTACCTACAGACTATCACATCATCTTACCTACAGTCTATCACATCATCTTACCTACATACTATCTTAACATCTTATCCACAGACTATCACATCATCTTACCCACAGACTATCACATCATGCTACCTACAGACTATCATATCATCCTAACTTCAGACTATCACATCATCTTACCTTCAGAATATCACATCATCTTACCTACAGACTATCACATCATCCTACCTACAGACTATCACATCATCCTACCTTCAGACTATCACATCATCTTACCTACAGACTATCACATCATCTTACCTACAGAATATCACATCATCTTACTTACAGACGATCATATCATCCTACCTTCAGACTATCACATCATCTTACCTACAGACTATCACATTCTCCTACCTACAGACTATCACATCATCTTACCTTCAGACTATAACATCCTCTTACCTACAGACTATCACATCATCTTACCTACAGACTATCACATTATCTTACCTACAGACGATCATATCATCTTACCTACAGACTGTCGTATCATCTCACCGACAGACTATCACGTCATCTTACCTACAGACTATCGTATCATCTTACCCACAGACTATCACATCATCCTACCTACCGACTATCACATCATCCTTCCAACAGACAATCAAATTATCTTACCCACAGACTGTCATATCATCTTACCTACAGACTATCACATCATCTTACCTACAGACTATCACATCATCTTACCTACAGACTATCTTAACATCTTATCCACAGACAATCACATCATCTTACCTACAGACGATCATATCATCTTACCTACAGACTATCATATCATCCTACCTACAGACTATCACATCATCCTACCTACAGACTATCGCATCATCTTACCTACAGATTATCATATCATCTTACCTACAGACTATCACATCATCTCACCTACAGACTATCACATCATCTTACCTACAGACTATCATATCATCTTACCTACAGACTATCACATCATGTTACCTACAAACTATCACATCATCCTACCTACAGACTATCACATCATCTTACCCACAGACTATCACATCATCCGACCTACAGACTATCACATCATCCTACCTACAGACTATCGCATCATCTTACCTACAGATTATCACATCCTCTTACCTACAGATTATCACATCATCTTACCTACAGACTACCATATCATCCTACCTACAGACTATCACATCATCTCACCTACAGACTATCACATCATCTTACCTACAGAATATCACATCATCTTACCTACAGACTATCACATCATCCTACCTACAGACTATAACATCATCCTACCTTCAGACTATCACCTCATCTTAGCTACAGACTATCACATCATCTTACCTACAGACTATCACATCATCTTACCTA